>NC_088987.1:6919090-7243590 GCF_963932015.1 Anas acuta
TGCTCTCAGACACGAGAAGTTCACAGCCCACCGGTCCTACGATGAGCAGTAGCTGACTGCCACCTTCATGGCAATGCGGGTGTTTGTGGCATCATGCTGGCAACCAGCTTAGGAAAAACGTTTGGATTTAAATACCCCCTAAAATACCCAATGTTTTTAATGCAAATGCTTTCAGAGCTGCTGTTTGCAGGACCAATAAACCACTGTATCAGCATAACAGAGCCAATAAGCCATGGCACAGGACAGAAACTTCCTTTCCAGACAGAAAGATGTGGGAGAGCTCCATGCAAGCAGAGCCAGCCGTGGGTCTCACCTCCTCCACTCTGACAAGGTACTGCATGTGGGGCTGTGCTCCAAAATTGATCCCCAATACAGCCCCCTGGGGAAATTCAGCCTTCCCACCGCCACCCCAAAAAGAGCTGCAAAAAGCAGGTTCAGGCTTCTATTAAAACTCCGTATACAATTCCATTTCCACATTACTAAGGACACAAACATGCCTGATGTCAACGTGACTCCCCACCACGTATGGGCACTATCAGCAGGTACCTCCAACATGGACCGTGTGTCACCCAACAAGCAATCCTCAGAGGCTAGGAAAGCAGCACAAAAGCAACAAACACAAAAAGAACGCTTGCCTGAAATAAGAGTAATCTGAAGGGAAAAATAAAACAAAAGCCACTTTATACTGCTATGCAGCTTTCACCAGAAGATCTCAGAGAACCGGTCTCAAAAAACTCCTGTGAAGTGTTAAATCACTGATGCGTGGGTAAATTTGTTAATCCATTAGCTAAGGTCACACAGCAACAGAACTAGCAGATAATCCTGACACCAGATTTCTGTCCTATCCACCATGTGGACAGAAAATCTTCAGTGATGTAAACTAAAAGAATTTAAACACAGCTATCTATTATGTACAAGCATATTAGGTCAACCCAGAAAAGACAAATTTGGGGCATGTAGAGTGTCTCTGGAGATTCACCACCGATCCGTAATAGCCTATGAAGACGTATATCCAGAAAGTCATTCCACAGCACCCTCTCTTCTGGCAGTGCCAGCAAAGGGACCGTATAAACAAAATCAGTGGTGCTCAAAAAGACGTCTGAAAGCTTCACACAGTAACGCGCAGAATATATTCCAGTATTGTAGAGCACCTGCTTTAGGATGCCAAAAGCTTGCCATTCATCCTGTATTGAAATTTAAGTAGTATTTTGCAGATTGCCTGCAAGCCACCACAACTGGGGAAGTCTTCTTGTATTTGAGGGCAGGCAGGCAGGCAGACACACAGCTGACATTCTCAACACGCAGTCACGACAGCGGTGAAAATTTCTAGCAGCGTCAGCGGTGTTTTATGTTTAAGCATCCCGGTAACACCTGTTATGGAGCTCTCTCTATTCAAGACCATTTTAGTGAATGCTCTTGTACTGGTACAAAATACACTGCAAGCACCTGTTTCTGAATAGGGAAAAAGACTGTCTCAAGCAAGACTATGAGCTAACAGGAAAAAAATATATATATTATATATATATATATATTCTAAGAATTAAGAATACTAAACCAGACAATGAGCTACACTGGCATTACTAATGTATGCTAAGAAACACAAAAAAAAAATGTTGTAGGCAGGGAAGACTAATCTTCCTGTTTGTCCCTAGGCAAAACTGAAAATGATTTCAATGGGATTCCCCCAGGTACAGCTGGATGACCACAGGCTTCACATGCCAAGAATACTCCTGCAGCAAGTCTATTGCCTACACCCTAGTTCCACTGCACACATCCTGACTGTAGGAATTCATAAACACCAAGAGTAATCCAGAGGTGATCCACAACCTGTGACTTCAGCAGAGATGAGGGTCACTGTTATCAAGCGTCAACAGCATTGTAGTACAGGACTTGTATTTGACAGACTTCCAAGAGAAACTCTGTTACCGACGTTCTCAACAGCACATCTTGCATTCCCTCTGGCCCAAGCACATCTATGCCAGAGGCGCAGTAAAAGCTTGTTATCCATGGGTTTTGCCGGGCAACAAAGTGCGAGAGTTTATGATGCATTAATCTCTTCATTTATTTTCTTACGTTCTGCAGAGCAAGTTACCAAACAGAAAGACGTGCCTGGGTATTAAGCAACAGAGGATTTGATGTATTATGGTGTTCCCAGACTATTTTAAAATGGGAACTCTTTAAAGACAATCTTCCAGCTCCGAAGTCACAATTCTGCAAACTCATCCGTGCACCACAGGACAAAGGAGGCTGTCCACACGTATCAGCTTGCAGTATCAAAGCTATATTTGTTCACCTCGAACAATGGGGCATGTGACTTGTCAACACTACCCACAATAAACACAATAAGATAAGGCTGTGACTGATTTCATCACAACTTTGTTTTTGTTCATTTTAAGTCACAACGCCAGTAACATTTATGGCATAAAATCCCTTATTTTGCAGAGCACAAAGCTCACCTCACAGCACGCTGAGCTTTCCATTCAAACTTCTGCAGCTTTTTGCGCTCTCACTGGCCACCCATGCCAGCTGCCCCCAACGTCTCCCTTTGGCTTCATCAAGCCCTGGACCGACACTTGGCACGTGAAGCCAAGATTATTTTTATCAAATGAAGACACTGCCAAAACCCGCCAGCCCTGTCTCCCTTTTTGTGGCCATGTCCCGTCAACCCCATGTCCCCGCCAGGTTCCCTGCAGCAGCACAACATCCCAGCTGTAGTGCCACAGGCCACACGGGATCAGCTCCCAGACACGTGCTCAACTGAGGTTGGGAGAGAGAGGAAGAAAGAAAACCAGGAGAAACAAAAAGGTGATGGGGAAAAGGCACAGACCTGGTGCAAACCACTGACGAAAGAGCAGATAAGGAGAACATGGAAGAATTAATCCAAAACAATAAAAAGCAGAGAGAAAGTAACGAACAAAGCCAAAACAAAAATGGGAGATTAGAAAAACAAATGAAGACTTAGGAAGGGATTACAGTGAAGTGATGCAAACTGCCATGCCTGAGACAAACCCCCACGTGCATTCGGTGAAGCGTGCTTCAGCAAACACCGGGACGCGGAACCAGAGAGGAAAGAGCAAGAGCACGCTGCCCGCGGGAAGGGGTTAATTTTAGCAAGAAAGAGCAGCACAATCTAGCACCACTTGTGCTTTATTACACAGGGGGGCTGGGAGGGTTATTTTAATAACACAGAACAGCAGTAGGCCCAACAGCACTCTCCTGTTCTTCTGGACAAAGAAATAAAAGCAGACAGCCATGGGCAGGGGGACATCCATACAGTTCCAAACTTTCACCATTTACAGTAACATTCCGCAAATTAAATCTGATTAATTGGATCACTGAAAATGTGGTTTCGGAAACGCTGCTTTTCTTTCTCTTCACCTTGACCAGGCTCCATCGCACAGGCAGGCAGGTGCAGCAGGGAAGGCAGGCAGCACGCTGACAGCCGCACGCCCCAGCCAGGTCTGACACAGCCTCACACCACGAACACAGCTCTCGGGAGCTCCTTCACAGGGTCCAACATATACAGGCCTTGACGCTGGCAATCCCAGTAATCCAGTAGAGCAGAAAGCCTCACAGCCTGCCCGATGGAAGCGCTCCTGGCTGCAGTCTGATGTCTCCCATACCCATGGAGCCTCTCGTACAAAGTCACCAACGGTGCCAAAGAGTTGGAACAGCCGACACGTTCATCCTGGCTACGTCCTGGCTAATTTCTCTCATCCTTCACCCAATTTTTTAAATTCTCGTTAGCATTTGTGTCCATCCAAACAGGCTCGTTACCCAGTTTCACTCCCCTGTACACCCAGCATACCAGCTGCTGTTAGCTCCGGCCAGGACGGATGGCCTGGGACAACGCGAGGAGCTGCCAGGAACATTCAGCCCCGCAGGAAGCAGAGGGCTCACTTTTAGGATCTAAGCCTTGCCCATCTCTTTTACCAGAAAGCAATGTACCTGGGAGGGCTGTGGTGCCCAGGGACACTAAGAAATGGCCAAGGAGGGTTTTATTGTTGAACAGAATAGGCTCTAACAATGTAATTTCTAATGCATTGTGTGTGTACTGTACGTATGGTAGGACAGGCACTTAGAGAGGCCCTTGATGAACTAGAAATAAATAAACCGTATCGAAATAACCTTGCATGTGCAGACAGCAGAGGAACCAACTAACACGGCCCCTGCCAACAGTCAGATAAACACGTTGATATTTCTAATGTAATCAAAGGCCATTCAGGATCCGCTGTGGAAGACGGTAACAGACATACAAAGCATTTTCCTTACAACTCAACCACTTGAGACAAGTATTTACTATAATGGTGAAAGCTGTACAAGAAAAGTTGGTTTACATTAATCAGCTACATTTAGACATCCGTTTCGCTATCAGATTAAGCTCACCAGAACTGCTTAGTAGAGTGTTTCACTCTATGCTTAAGGTTTTTTTATAGCAATTTAACATACAGAAGTTTTGTATTTTCATCTTACACAGTGCTAGAAATTTACAGTTTAAGCAGGGTAAAAGCAATCTAGCTGTGTATCTGAAATAAAGTGACAAGTCAGGTACTACATCTGCATCAGCAAAATGTTTCAATTTTACAGTGAGTACAAACCCTGCTTCTCTAAACCACAGGTCTGCTGCTTCAGCTACAGGAAACAGTTAATCTGTTGCTGTACAATATACAATTTATTTGATGTCAACATTAATAGACGGTTTGACAACATTGTTCTTCATTTTCCTCCCTACACATCTGTGCTAACTTTGCTTTTAAAGTACATTAGAAAGTATTAAATCTGATCAAACACAACTCCAAAGTAAATATGTTACAGATTCACAAATAATCATCATGGCAAAAATCCATATTTTTTACAGAGCACTTCCTAATTAAAATTTATCACTAAGAGCCTGTATTTTAGGAATGTGTGTTTGTGTTAATACCCAAGCAAAAATTTCTGCACTGGAGAAGAATGTTGACATCCGTACAAAAATTAGCTGTGATTCATTGTTTAACAGTTGTCTTCCCTTCACAGAACACCGCAGACTGAAGGACATATTGCCAAACTGAAAGCACCAATACTTCCTTTAACCTAATATAGGACAAATAAATACACTTCAACAGCTTCTAAATCTTGCACGCCCTACTTTTTTGACCCAGATCTCTTGTTATTTCCCCCATAGGTCTATGCAATATCAAAACTATTTTTTCCCACAAATTTAGACGTAACCTAAAAGAGGGAAAGTTCTCATTGTTGCTGTGAGCTCAGCAGACCAGGACGGGGGATCTGCAAACAGACTCAGCTTGGTTAAAATCAACTGGTATTTTAATGTAAAATCTTCAACCACACTTAACACCACTATCAATGATAAATGATAGATATATACACACACACACGTTTTACCATTTTTTACAAGGGAAAAAAAAAAAAAAAAGTATTTTCAAAAGTCATGCTGACTCTTGAAAAATAATCAGTCTTTTGAAGAAAAAAAAAAAAACAAACAAAAAACAAAAAAAAAACACACACACAGAAGACCTGCAAAACTCACTCTTCTTCTCCTCGGCCAGCCTGGACAACAACTTCTAGGAAATCCAACTGCCTCTCCTTTGACTGGCATGTTCAGGGAACCACCAGGGGACCGAAATCCACCTCACGTGTGCTTGCTGTCAGAAGAATTCCCAGCTCTGAGTTTGCCGGTGACAGGTCAACCCGTGGGCCTCAACTTTTAACACTTAACATCAAAGGGATGCAACTTTGGGGACAGGTTATATTTAGGGCTCTAAACCTTGACAATTTCTGTGGTTTTGGCACCCGGCATAGCATTTAGCACCACGTTTTCATGGACAGTGAGTATCTGACCCTTAACCCCTACCCTTGGAGAAATGCTCCACAGGCACACTGCTCACAAACCTCTCCGGTACGCTCGCAGCCAAGGCTTTAGCCAGCAGCCACGTAACCACATACAGGAGAAGGAAGTTTCCAGAGGCGCTTTCCCAGTCCCAATCCATACAATCCACAAACAGTGTGACACCAGCGGGGTCCAACAGCATCTTCACACGAAGCCAGGGAAGCGATTAAATCCTCCTGCAAATCCCCCAACAGGTTAAAAGGAGCACCAGCAAAGCCACAGGGACAGCTGCTTGCCTGCCTTGCTCCGCTCCACCAGCGTGGCCAGCGCCACCAGTGAGGCAGCTCCAGGCAGCCCTGAGCTGAATCTTAGATTGCAAAAGAAAGGAGGAAAAAAAAAGGTGTTTTTTCTCTGATTGATTCTCATTTTTTACTGCTGGACGTTCCTAATAAACCAGATTGCTCCTTTGCAGCGTGGAGACTTCAGAATTGCGACAATAAACACAAAACAGAGTACACAACACGGCCTTGCTAATGCTACTGCCAGAAAGAAACAGAAACTACAACCTAGCGGGATTTGGCGAAAGCCAGCGAGCCACACGTGAGCCTTGGTTTTCAGAGATGCTGAGCACATGCAGTGACCACCAGCCCTATTCACACTGGTGGGGACCCAGTGCCTGAGCCCAGAAACGTGTTTTACCCCACAGTCACGCTCTCAAGACAAGTGGCAGCACAGCACCAAACCACCACGGGCACAAGGAGCTGCTCCCCACGAGCCCGACACGAATGCCTGGACGTGCTGGTGTGCCTAGCAGTGCCCTGGCACCGCCACGTGCCACCAACTCCGACAAGGCCATCAGGGGCCCTGAGGGGACGCTGTGGAAGGCACTGCGTCTACGGGCAGAGGCGGCTGCGTACAGCTCCCCGTCACTTCTGAAGTAAGCTCTTGCAGTAGGTTTTTCAGAAAGCAGCGCCAATTCACCAAGCACTTTACTACTATCAGTAAGGTAAGGGAATATTTCCCAAGTCGTCCCCATGAGCAAGCAGGGCTAAGCTACTTATGCACCCGCCAGCCATCCAGGCCAGGTCTCACGACCACTCGTTTCCTAACAAGGAAGAATTTTTTAAGGTTCCGTAATGATATAAAAAGGAGAGGCTAAAGGATGTCACCAAAACTGACACGGTGCTGGTATTCAAAATCAATGTTTTAGAGGATACGTGGAAATACAATTCTATGGATTTTTCACAGACAAAAGAAAACTCGACGTCAAGCTCAAACCCGGCCATCAGACTCCATGGTGTTTTGTGTGATTTCAGCCTTGTTTTCACTATGAGAAGGACAAAAAGGGCCTTCTCATCTTGAGTGAGGTAACAGAAGGCAGAACCCTAACGAGGAGGCAGCTCACAGTTTTCACACAAACTGGCACAGTGATTTCTAGACCAGGCTTCCGCACTTTTTTACTCAACCCATCGGCTCTCCCGACGTGATGAATACACTGCCCTGTCTTCACGACTTTTTACCTCCAGATAGCTAACGCGATTTTGCAAAATTGAAAATAAATAAAATGGAGTCAATGTACTCCCGTACAACTTCATCGGAAAAGATCATTCTTATTCCGTGTTTCGTTGTCATTCTTTATCTCAAAAGAAACCAGTTACAAGGTGAATAAAGCCGTCTCCATCTACTCTGCCCGGGACCACCGGATGAACTCGGTTCTAGTAAAGTCACTCTTCTCATAATGCTACTTTGCAGAAACTCAGAGCACAGCACTTAGAAAGCTGCAGGTGCTGGGGGCAGGGATAACCAACCCCATAGCAGGACGTAGGAACTGTTTCTTCAGCAGCTGCTGATTTGAAGGTCCCATGTTAACGCTGCAGCACAACTCAAATACACCGAGAAGAGCTGTCGGTCACATTTCCTAATGGAAAACTTCAGACACTTCTTCACCTAACACAAACAGCTACACTTATATTTAAAAAAATGAATGTGCAGTAAGTATATTCTCGCATTAGGCACTTTTTGTAGGAGCCACACATGGATGCAGTGTGCACACGCATTTTCACTTCTCTCCCAACCCACAGCTACTTGCGATGACGTTTACGGGTCCTGGCCTTAAATACAGACATTGCTTTACGCTCTGCCCTGTGTGCGCACGTGTAACCACATGCTAAGGGCGATCACTACACACGACATTAATCACAACTCTCAAGATAAACATTAGTTTCTTCAGAATTTAGTGGTGCTTCAGGAGGATGGATTCCAGCCTTGCAGCATCGCACGCCGACACCACACCATCCTGCTTGGCCCGGTCCTCATCCTCCTCCCAGCATGGAGACCACACCGCGACCTCCCGGTCATGCTCCAGCAGGGGAAGGGCCAGTGCCACATCCACACACGTCTCTTTGCCCCTCGCAGCCTCGTCACAACTCACAGAACCACGGTCCCGAGCAGCCGTGGGCCCAGAAGGGATAGGAAATTCCGGCAAAGCAAATACAATCCACGGTCATCTCGTGTGGCTCTAGACGAAGAGGATTACCGAGGAAGGGCGTCACGCTTGCTGCTGTCTCGGCCTTCCCCGTAACATTTGATAGCACTTGGATACCAAGAAAACGTGTCAGTGTCATGGAAGATCCACATCCCATCGCCTGCCACTAACACGAAACACACTTACTTCTGTGTGCAGCTCCACAGGCATCTGTAGAGCTCATTGAACCGAACCAGACCGCTGCTGCTGCTGAAGTTGTGTGTGTTGCGTTACAGGACTTCCTTGCTCCTGCACAATTACATCCTTGTAGTTTGTGGGTCTTTATTGCCACTACAAAATTTATAACAGCAAACACATTCTGACTCAAACGTGAAGTCCATCTTAAATTAGATTCCATAAGCAAAATCAGGTTAGGTAAAATAACTCAGTTTGCTTTACATTATTTGGATCTGTTCTTCCTAACTAAAAAATATTACCTGAAAACAACATTATAAGCAATTTTGACCATTTCCCCTAATCCATCCAGAGTCTCTTTATGCTTAGGGCTGTAGCATCAAACTCTTTCATGATAGGAAAATAACTATGAAGTGCTGTTGCTGGGTACTTAGCACTTACACGATGCCTTACAACTTCAAAGCATTGCACAAACATCAATAATTACCATATATAGAGTCAAACCGAAAGAAGTATTCATATAAAAGAAACACGGAAAAATCATAACTGCCTGTTTGAAGAGGGAAAAAAGCTTAAGCAAGAGTCCAACTGTAATTATTGCATTCTTTATGCTACGCACATACATTATGACTATGCATATTTAAATGAACAAAAATCATAAACTTTTGCACAGCCTTAAAAAAAAAAAAATGCCAAACCCCAACTCCTTTCATACATTTAAGTTACATTTCCTTCTCCTTTCCCTTTCCTCGTGCACTGAGAACTAAACATCTTCCAGGTGTTCTCAATAATAGCTCAGGAGGCACGCCACCAAGTTCCCAAGCACAGCACCGCATGGGCCCTTGGTTTCAGGCGGCCAAATCCACGTTCCCCCAAGAAAACTGTGAGCATGGTCTCAGGTGACCTCAGGAAAACAACACCACACCGTGCTATTCCATCAGACCTTAACCATGGCAAAGGAAAATTAAAAGGCTACGAGAAACCAGCGAAAGTTTGGTGCCATCACATACACACCACCACCTGCCTCCTAAGTCCAACCACCTCATCAGAGCAGCTCTTTCTTTTTCCTCTGGCTAAGAGGGAAGCGGCCTTCATGCTCCTCTCTGTGAACACTCATCCACTTACTGAAGTTCAAGGACCTGCACGAGAGTTTGCAGGATCAGGCCTCGCTTTCTGAAAACACCACCAACACAAACGCCTCCAGGGAAGGCCCCAAACCCAACAAGACCTCATGAGGCCAACCGAGCCTCCGCTCTGCCCAGCTTCACGTTGGGCAAGGCCCCGGAGCTCCTGGTGCTCAGGTGCACCCCAGCACCCTGCGTGCACCCTGCTGAGCCCACGGGGAGCGACCCCAACCCCAAAAGCCCCCGCTGCCATACTCAGACCCCTGGTACAGCAGGATGGGGAGGGTGCCAGACCAGCCCAGGAGCTCTTGCTCTGCACCCCGGTCCTCCTGCTGACGCCTCCCATGCTTTGATAATAAAGAAGGCACACGTTTCGTGGTCTCTCCCATAAATCAGCAAGGAACCTGATTTACACAGACAGCAAAGCGGGGAAGCCGAGCACGCTGGAGAGCAGTAAAAACTTCACTCGCAAACTTCACTTTCCTACGCAGCGCCCTACAAACCAAACTTTCCTAAAAACTCACGTGTGCTCTGCAGCAACAAGGCTCCAGCAGGGCTCCGCCGTGCAGCGCACCCAAAGTTTCCTGCTTGGGGGGAGGGGGGGGGTGCTTTTATCCCCTGGGGCCGCCTTACAAGGCGATTCTGAGACCCGGGATTAAATTCACCTGGCCGAGATTAACCCCCACACCCCTTGCTGATGGGGGGGACCCGGGCCTGGCCCGTGATAGCCCCAGGGTTGGGGCCAGGCCCTGCAGAGCCCCCACGGAGCCCCACAGCCGCCGGGCCGAGCCACCCCACACCAACCCCTCCCTGCCCCCGGCCCCGGTACCTCGCACGGCTCCGCTCTCTTGATTTTTTTTTTTTCCCCCTCGTTTTATTTTTTTTTAAACAAAAAAACACCACCTCCCTTTCCCCTCCCCCCCTCCGCGCATATTTACTTCTGGCGGGTGGGGGAGGGGAGGGCTCCTCTTTACACAAATCGGGCTAAAAATAGGTTATAAAGCAGCCCGCCTCGCCATGGCTCCTTTATTTAATTCGCTGCCGATGCCTCGGTTTATTTTATTTGTTGTTTTCTTTTTTTTTTACCCTTTGAAATCCCTTAAAACAGAGCCGGGTGGGGGGGGGAGGGGAAGGCAGCGGCTCGGAGCGGGGAGGGGGGGGGGGAAGGGAGCTATTCGCAAAAATAAAAAAAAATAAAACACACACACAACAACCCCCACACCCATCCCCACCCCCCCCAGCAGCGGCACCCCCCTTCTCCCCAAAACAGCCCCGAAACCCCAAAATAACAGCGGGGGGGCCGAGCTCCACGAGGTTTTACCCATCCCCCCCCCCCCCCCCCCCTCCCCATAAGCCGCCTCCGCCCGGCGCCCCCCGGCCCGGCCCGGCCCGGCTCGGCCCGGCGGAGCGCCCCGGTCCTTACCTTGCGGGTGGCGGCTGCCTGGCTGCTTCCCCCGGGCACGGAGGCGAGAGAAATTCCCCCTTGTTTGTCTCCGCTCCCGTGGTGCTTGGTGTTTTTTTTTTTTTTTTTTTTTTGTTGGTGGTTGGTTGTTTTTTTTTTTTTTTTCTTTTTTTTTTTTATACAGCCATACGGACCTACATGCACATGTCTCTGTGTGTGTGTGTGTGTGTGTACGCACGGGTAATGTATAAGTCTCTTTTTTTTTTTTTTTTTTGGCTTTTTTTTTTTTTTTTTTTAGCTGAGGTGTCCACCAGGAGGAGGAAAAAAAAAAATAACACACACACACACGCACAGGAGGAAAAGGAAAAAAAAAAAAAAAAAAAAAAAAAGCAGCAGGCACCAAATAGTGCTGTGATATTCAATTATATCCCGAGCCAGAGAGCGGGGGGAGGGGGAGGGTGGGGAAAGAGGGGGGATTAGAGATGAAGTCCCGAGGAAGGAGGGGAGAAGGAAGAGAGGAGGAAAAAAAAAAAAAAAGTAATATCTGTGTGTGTGTGTGTGATTTAGATTGAGGAGGAATTGAGGCAGAATGTAAAAGCTGTTACTAAGGGAAGGAGCCAAACGGCTCGGAGCAGCCAACGGCTCGCAGACACACTGCGCGCCGGCAGAGGGTGGCCAGCCGCACCGAAATGGCAGCGGGGGGAGAGCGGCGGCCGCCGGGGAGGGAAGGGGAGGAAGGGAAGGGAAGGGGAGGACGGCGGGGAAGGGAGGCAGGGACACGGGAGGCCGGGCGAGGAGGAGCGGGGCCGGCCTGAGGCGGCCGCACGAACCCCGGCCCGGCCGCGCCGCTGCGCTGCGGGGGTCGGCGGCCCCCTCCTCCTCCTCCTCCTTCTTTTCCTCCTTCTCCTCTTCCTCCCAGTCCTCCTCTTCCTCCTCCTCCTCCTCCTCCCGCAGCCTCCCCGGGCCGGCAGCGTGAGGGGAGGCTTCGCTGTCGGTGTGGCCTTGCCTGCTGGCATGGCTCTGGGCTGTGTTCATGGCGCAGCTCGATGCCTACAGCCCGGTTACTGCACCTACCCCGGTGACTTTATGTAATAAATAAAGCCCTCCGCAATAATAACGCGCCCTACCCGCACACTGTTCGTTTTTAGAACATAAAAGCCATTTGTCATTTCTATCGCAGGTTTGTTTATTTTTTTTAAAGCGGGTTTTGTTGAGCTACACCACATCCATGGCGGGGCGGTCCTTGCCATCTTCAAAATGTCCTCGCAGTAGCCCTTGGGCGCGTGTCCAGGCGGCTGTGCTGCCACGGGCACTCACAGCGACCACAAACCCTGCTGGGATCCGACTGCGGCACCGGGTGCTGCTCCTGGTGGGGCCAAGCACCCCACAAACATAGGGCCGGGTCTGACGCTGCCCCAACACGACCCCCACATCACATCTCCACGCTGCTTGCCTTCACGGTGCCTGGAAAACCAGAGTGTAGAGATGGGCCACAAACGTAGCACTTTATTATTTTTTAAATGGAGCTCTAAATTGCCAGAGAATCACGCTAGACCTATCTAGAGTTAAGGGTGTATTTCACTTCCAGCCTACCAAGCAAAACGCAACGTGGGCAGATTTCACCTACCTGAGCTTCGTCGCGCAAGCAGATGGGACCCTTCTACTCCGCCAAACCCTGAGGAGAGCAGATGGGTGGGTCTCCGGGTGTAGGATCCCCTCACAGTGCTCATTTTTTTTCAGGGTCAGGCCCGTACGCTTTTCATTCTTTTACAAAGAATAATATTTAAATATTTGCAGAAAGCTGATTATTTTTTTTGCATTGCAAAATTGTTTAATTTTGAGAAGGGCCTGAGCCTGATCGCTTGAAATTGACTGAAGTCTGTTTGCTTGAAATTGACCGAATTATACAAGGAAATTTAAGTCTCTGGAAAGCCAGGGAGCGTATTTGTGACTGCAAACCCCTTTCTCTTCTCAATGATAGTAAAGTAAAAGATGGGTTGTAAATAAGCAATTATTCTTGAAGACCATATCCAGTTCAATTTAAAAATTTCAGAGAATGTTGTTGTCATTTGTAGACAAACCTGATGAGTTTGCTGAAGGTTGAGAAATTTAAAATGGGGGGTGGAAGAAATAGCAAGGGACTAATTAACAGCTTCCTACGGGGTAATCTCAGATCTGTCCATGCTTCTAAAGGAGTTTAACCTCCTGATACTCACAATGACTTACTTCCTCGTTAAAAGAAGATAAGAAGTAACAGTGGGAGGAGGAAGGGGGAATGGGAGTATGCACGTAGCCTAAGGCAAAAGGGAAGATGATAAGGGACCTTGTGTCAGGGAGTGTGGGACACCCGGCCCTGAAGAAGGATATGGGAGGGGCTGCAAAAAGTCCACGAAATAGCAATGGGAGGTGTGACGCTCAGGAGGCTTGTGTGAGAAACGGAGGAGGGAAAACCCCTCAAGTGTGCGTTGTTTGGCCCACAGAAATTACAAACACTGTCTTCCCATCCATCTGCCGAGCAGCAACAACATGCTGAGCTGAAGTCAGCTGGCTGAAGGTTTCCGTGGTCTACTGTTCACCAAATGTTCAGTCACGACTCCAGCGTGCCAGGCTTTCGCTTTTACTGTTACTGTGTGCTGGGTTGCGTGCTTACCTGAGTATTATGACCCAAATCTTATGCCCTGTACACTCTACAAATAATATCTACAAATAATAATTTTACCCTTTCAATTTTGTTCCTTTTTTTCTCCTTGAGTAAGGCCCCAGCTCAGTGAACACCTCACAAGGCCACACAAAAGCATTACTTCCCGCATCTAGCTTACAATTTCACATTTCCATTGCCCAAACATACAGCTGGGCACACACTTTCTGGGGTGATTTCCAGAGCCTGGCAGGAGAGACGTTCTCACTTTCGAAAGTTTCCAAGAATGGGTGACGTAGGGCAGCTGAACAGGTTATGGAGCACGATGGGTTGTTCAGCGAATGACCTGAGCATAAGGGTTGGCTGTGAATTAAGCCAGGAGAGACAGTTTTAAACAACAATTACTGACGTGTTTCTGTTCCCGAAGTCCAAAAGGCAGGTCCAAACCCAAACTCCTGGATGTAGAATTGAATTGGATCTGTAGTCTTGGTTCATTCACGTGTTTGAATAAAAATGGGCCTCTGAAGTGCTTCAGTAACGCGGCTGCTCACTTTCCGTGGTCCTGGCACTCCAACTTTAGGGAAGTCTTCTCACAGCCACGTTTGTAAGGTATATCCTTAAAATAGTTTAAATTACTCGTAACAGTGAGTGCTCGGCCTACTAAGCACATATAAGCAAATATTTGCAATAACTGGACCAGTGTTTGCACAGCACCAAGCACACTGCCTGGACTCCATAAATAATAATACTTGGCACTCACAGAGTGGTTTCCATTTTCAAAGCATTTTAGTCATAACCCTTGACACCTATATGGCCTTTTACATCTTTACAAGAATTAATTAATCCTCACAATGTCCTGTGAGATAGGTATGCAATGCAGTAATAACAATAACAACAATTAATAATTCATGTGTTCTACTCAAAAAATCACTTCAGGGATTAAAATGCATCTGTAATACTTGTTTTTTTATTAACATTTTCCCGCAAATAATAAAAGCCATGGTATTGTGTTAAATCTGTATAATATATAACTATAAATCTTCCACAGATTGGGACGAAACTAAAGGCTCAATGAGATAGCAGTGTGTCAATAGGAACTAGACTACTGACTTCAGAAAAGCAGGCTCGAGCCCAGTCCACCACGCAACCTAGGTGCCAGAATGAAACTTCCCATGTGTGGCAGTGCATAAATAAATAGGAGCAGACCAGGAATGTTCTTTGTTCATTTTTAGCTCCTGTTTATGCAAAGACTCCCCCAGTTACAGTACGCGTGCTATGACCCTGTGCTTTATGAACACAGCACCAGTGAAACGCAGGCACTTACTGGGTGAGAAATGACAGTGACTCAGCTCCTCATTGTGCAACAGGGAGAGCAGGGACAAGTCTGGCCAATACCAGGGCAAACCCTATCCCTCGTAAAAATTACCATATTGCCTTTGATATGCAGGCAAGCCCCAGTCAAACCTGATATTTAAACAAGTGGGACTGAAATCCTGTTGACTTAAATAGAAGAACTGAGCTGGTCCCACCGTGGGCTGGCAGGGTGGAGGAGGGACGGTGCGTGTGGAGAGAAAATGGAAGCTCACCACTCGGAAAGCACTGGTTTTATTCTTTCTGCAGCTCCTTCCAGTGATCACAGAAGAGGGCAGGCTGGGAGCATCTTATGCCACTAAGTTGGTGTACAAATTGACTAGTAGTTGATATAAATTGTAAAAAAATGCAATGCTGGTGATTAGTGCACTGAAGCATTACTTATTTCCCTCAGTTGCTTTAAATGCATCAGACACGAATATGTTGTAGATCTCTGTAAGACAGAAGATTTGATCACAGAAAGGTCTCACTGATGCTTACCTGCATCAATCCCAGGCACTTCTGCTGCCTGGAGTAAATGGCAAGAGCAGAGGAAGGGCCCGACCAGGGGAATGTTCTCTCATTCACACAGCAGAGGAACTGCGAGGTCCATGAAGCAGCTTTTTCCAGAAATTCCACATGAGCTACACTGCTTAGAGCCTGTTCAGTGCTGCTGTGAAACCATGGTGCTACGAGGTGTGGAAGAGGCAACTTCTGTGTCCTACAGAGCTGCGGTGGGCACAAACCACTGGTCCTGGCATGGGTCCAATATTGCATGCAAGCAATTTCCCTTTTCTGCCTTGAAAAGCTACCAGCAGCTGCTCAGAGGGATGGGTGCCATGACAGCAGGCGGGCTGTGGTAAAACAAGTGTTATGGGGCTGCTCACAGAGCACAAGGTCACACCGCCTCAACGCTCCTGTAGGTCGTGAGCTGAGATTGGGGCACAGCAAAGCATTTATTTGGGGGCTTTTATTGCTCTCAAAGGATTATTTTTTTTTTTTCAGTTTTACAGTTAAATGTGTAAATAACCACATTTCTTAAAATGGCAAAAATTTTACCTCTCAAAATTGCTACAGAAGGCCCTGTTAACTACATGGTCACGGCAAGGCTGCGTTCACGGCAGAGCTGGAACTCTGATCTTGCATCCTACAATGGCTGAGCAAATCCAAACATGTTTTATTTTAACAACATTACGAAAAAGGGTGCGGCGCTGGCAGCTATCACACTCCTCTGAAGTTTCAAGCAAGACATACCTGGCTGCAGCTCGAGATCAAAATGGATTATCTCACGGGGCCAGGATGTGGTTGCAAAAATTCAGCATTTTAAGTGCCATCGTGATTCATAACATTATCTGCATTACTTGGTATAATTACTAAATAAAAGTACAAGTACAAAAGGTGCAAAATCTATTAGATATTTACCTTTATCTCTGTCACATAATACTTTAATATTTCCTGGCAAGCCAATCTGAGGAGGATTCCTCTTTCTCGGTGATATTTAAGCCCCTGTTTTTCTCTCATTATACCGACATTGTTCTCCTTCTCCGTGCGAGCAGAGGACTGGGAGCCAGGACTGTTTGCTCTCTAATCAGAGTCCTGAAAGACTCCTCATGTGGCCTTCAGCAAGCTGTTTATTATCAGCGCATGAGCCTCCATCTACAAAAAGAGAGGACTAACACGGCTACTAATGATGATGATATTATTGTTAACACATAATTATCTATCTCACAAGAAAATTGGGAGGGTAAATTAGTGTTTATTACAAAGTATTTTAAAGATGATATTATTTATCCGAGGGCTATATTTTAATATCCGGAGGACAGCAATTGTTGAAAACCACCTTCTAATTAGGTTTTGCTAATGATAGTGTCAAAAAGATTTAGAAAAAAATTATCAATAGGTACTTCCAGAAGTCCCTTGTTTTTCTTATATTATTGGTATCAACTGCTTTCCTGTAGATAGCTGCCATATCTGTATCTAGAAGACATTCAACATTATTTTCTGGTAGATTACACCTAAAATGAATGAACTACGTGGCAGGGCTAAAGCACACCCTGCAGTTTATTAGACAACTTGCTACAGCGATGAAAGTCCTTGTGAAGTAAATAGAGGTTGTGTAGCTTTTTTTTTTTTTTTTAAAAAAAAAAAACTCCTCCCCCCTCGCACCCTACTGAGATGTGACTTAATCCTAGATCTTCAGCCCCATCTTTCACTGATGTGCTTAACACTCAGTTAAAGCACACCCTGGCATGGTTCATGCTTTCTTTTATACAGTCCCTTAGCTTTGAGGCAGGGTTTGCAGGTACTCAGCAGAGCCCAGGATCAACATAAGCCCAACCAGAAGGACGACTTTGCCTGGGCCTCCTGGCTGTCCCCCTTTTTTTGGCCAATTACCTGCATTTTCTAGAACAACCACAGCTTTCAGCTTTATTCTTGAGGACTTGTGATAACGTATCAAACTCCACTGAGCCAGTCGTAATCTTCATTCACAACCTCCAGTGCGCACTGTGACAACATTAACTGTGAATTGCTGCAGTAGATTAAGCAGCATATTTCCACAAAACATTTCCAATACAAGACCAAATTTTATGAGCTGTGTGAGCATTCTGTGTAACATTCCTAGCAGGTACATAAAACACTCCAGGGTATATATAGAAAGAGACATTTGACTTTGTAGACCAGTGCTGTGTGTATTAGAAATAGCTCTCCATCTTTCACAGTGCTAGCTAGATGTGTGGCATAACATGAGACCAACAGACAGGAAAAAAAAAAAAGGACAGAAAAAACCTAAAGCACATGGTGGAAGAATGAACTGAGAATTATTTCCTCAGCTGAGCCAATATTTCCTACAACACGGCTTTCTGTGAGTCAGCCTTTTTGTGCCACTGAACTTAAAATAGCAAAAGTGAGATAACAGTAGGCTTGTTGGAAATAGAAATTTGCAAGGGATACAAAAAATAGAGAGCAACTTTGGGACCACGAGAGTGGCAAGGAGCATGGCAATGATCTGCTGTTAAAAACTGACTGTAGGAATATATCAAATAATCCTAAAAAGGGGACACTTAACTGAGATTTTAAGACATGGAAAATCCCAGGGATGTGGGAAATCTGCCGCTGGGAGGTTCAGCAGCTCCTCCATCCTCACTGCACCAAGGGCAGCAAGTTCAGCACCGTGACTCCTCTCTTCCTCCCTCTGACAAGCCAGGGTGGTTTCATCCCAGCCCCAGAACCTCCTTTAATTTTGCTTACGCTGCTGAGAAGCCCTGGGCCAGTGCTGGCGGAGAGGAACCTCAGGCAAATTCCTCACTGATTTCACACAGTTCAGGACAGGGATTAATAAACGTATGTAGAGGAGGAGGGAGAATATTTCTAGAGGCAGAATGAAGCATGGGATGGGCCGGCAATTATGCAGATCTGTTGGCCGCATCCCAGCCCTTGGTGGTTCTTCAAGGGCTGCGCCTGCTATTTGAGGCCAGAAATTAGTTTAAAGCCTGGATGAGAAGCGTCTCCCACCAAACCCCTCAGCTTCCCCATTTGCTTACCTAATGGGCCGCGCACCCTGATGAAAGCATTCCCACCGGGAGCAAAGATCACGCGCCCGCCTGCACCGCCAGGGATGAGCCGCGAGCACGCCAACGGGGGCCCTGCACCATGGCCTGTCCAAAAGTGAAGATCATTGTGAAAACAACAGCAGCACCAGCACGACCCCTGCCCCAGCAGTGGGCTTTGCAGAGGGATGAGAGCAGAGTCAGCTGGGGCCTCGGCTGTCACCCACAGGGACCTCGTGCCACGCACCCTGGCGTTCCCATGCGCCAGGGCTGCCTCCTGTTACCTGCTTAAAGTCTCCTCTGCCCGTGTCCCACTTGCTCCCAGTCTTTATGGCCAATTCCTTCCCTTCCCCTCCTGATCATTTGCATTAGCCAAATTGATCAAGGGGTGCGTGCAAAGCAGCAGCGTCCCCGTGCAGGTCCGTGGCATTTGTCTTTTATTTTCCATTTCTTCCTATCAAACAGATAGGAAGGTGTGGGGCAGAGGCAGCTGCAGTGGCCGTGCACTGTAAGCAAAGCCGAGGCGTGGATGCTGCCCGGGTTTACACTGCAGGTTATTTTTAAAGCCAAGACCAAAAGCTCTGTCTCTGGAGCTGCGACTCAGCGCGCAGGCAGGCTCTGTGCGTGTCCTTCCCCTCCATTGTTCAGGAATTTTTATTTTAAAGCCTACGAGGACATAAACTTCATTTCCCACATCCTGTCATTAAGCAGCTGTATTCCGAACAATGAACGATGACAAACCAAAGCAACAGTTTTAACCGAGGCAGGATTACACTTGGCATTGCTATTTGTTACGTGGCTCGCCGGACAGCAAGACAAATGCGTTCTGCTGCTGCCCTGCCCTGCTGCCAGCTCCGGCCCTTACCAATACATGAGCACAGCAGTGGAGGGAGCACCGCAGCCAGCACAGCTTCCCTCACAGGGACAGGACCCAGAAATCAGCAAGATCTGGGCAAGGGAGGGCTGAGGGTCTGCAGCTTTGGGCTGGATGTTTGGTGTCTCTGGGCTGGCACCGACCTCTCCCTACCTGGTGCTGCAGAACAAAGCCAGAGCTTGTGGCTGTCCCGGCCCCGGAGGGGACAGCTCGCTGAAGAAGTGTAACCAAAATCCAAGTGATGAACCCGTGCCTGATTAATTATCACACCGCACTTCCAGAGGTTGAAGCAATATCACGCTTTGCTCACGTGTCCTCTGAAGTCCCGCTGCTAATGGTGATGCATTGCTGCTAACAGCGATGCCATTTAGAAGCTGGAGGGACAAAAATATTTGCCGAGGATGCTGCCAACTTCACACAAATTGATGCGAACCTGTAATCACATCGCTCTGCATGCACGAACGTAGTACTTGTAAACCGAGAGGCTCAAATTGCTCGACCAGCCAGGGCAGGACGCTGCCAGGGACCGCAGCACCTGCACGAAGCAGGAGCCCAGGAAGCGCTGGCAGCTCCCACTGCCAGGGCAGCCCTTTTCTGCCTTCCCCCTCCTGCAGACCCACACCAATTCCAGCCCCCACCGCCCTCCTGAGCAGCCAGCTCCTTCTGGATCATCTTTCCCCACAAACACAACGCACATTCAGCTCCGGTCGCATCCGTAGCCAACGTGAAGTCAATGGGATCATTCATGCTTACAGCCAGGCACACACCCGGGTTGTTTCTCTGAACACAGCCTGGGCTGGCGCTGCTGCACGCCTCTGGGCCCCGACAATTTTAACATTTGCACGTACTCCACCTCCCCGAGCTCCGCAGGACTGCTGTAAACACAAATAATGGCAACATTAAGGCCCTGTTCCAAGCCCAAGATTGCAAATGGTATTTCAGCTTGCTAGTGAGCACCTATTTATTCATCAAATGCACTAGAAAAATCAATTAAAGGGGAAATTAAGGACCTAGGAACCTGCACCAGCATCCAAACCTGGTGTTACAGTCATGAGCATCAAATATAGTTCAGTGCTGGCATTTCGTCTTGTCCTGGGAGCCACTGGAGTTGGGAAGAGATATGATGGGACAGCACGGGGAGGGGTCTCATGTATATGTATGGAAACACGGATTTAGGAAGCAGGAGCAAACTGCAGCAGACCTGGCTCGTAGCCCTGCCCGTCCTGCAGGTACAGCAGGGGACAGGGATTTTCCCTCCGATGTTACGGGAAGTTGTGACTCAGGGCAAGGTGACGATTAGTGCCAAGCACAGCAAAGGTCAGGCAGCCTGGGATGGTGCCAGGAGGCTCACGCACCCCTCTCTGATGCGGAAAGCACGCGGTGAGCCTGAGATAGCACCAGGAGGCTCGACCAGGCCAGCAGCACCACGGGCAGACCCCAGGAGCTGGCGGGCCAGGCACCTTGCTGACATGCACCAGACCCACGGGCTACACAGCGTGCCCAGGGCTCCTTTCCATTCTGCTAGTGCTGCACTACAGCAAGGGCAGGTTTCTGATGGGATTTTTTTTTTTTTATCCCAAATCTCTTCTGAACAGCTGACGGCAGCCAGGCTTCCCCATTTGGGGATCTGCAGCCATCTCTGTGCAATGTTTGAGAGCCGCTGGTGTTGTATTCACGTCCGTACATCTGTATGTGAACTGTGTCTGCGCGCTGCTCCATTTCATTAAACAAGCTGAACAATTCAGTAGCTGTTTTTATGCCTCCAGGCACTTGGGTCATCTTTGATTTTTACTCATCTCAGAGTTCACGCTTGCAGTTAATGGCTTTCCTCACGGGCAGGACCAGGAGAGCAAGCAAAAAGCAATCTGCCCTGCACCTTGCCACCAGCCACCTCAGCCCCAAAACCCCAACATCCACCCCAACATTTAGCTTGGTGTGACGACAGAGGCCAGGCCAGATGCTTCCTTCCCCTGCCCGAGGCGTTATGCTGCTCATCCTCTCCTTCCTACCAGCAGTGCTCGCTCCCTCCATGCCCCAGCAAGGCCACCGACGTTCCAGCCCTTCGTGGAGCTGAGAAGATCCCAACCTTAGGTTTAGTTCAGCAGCCAAAACCTTGTCACACGCCAAATCCCCATCTGTTCCAACGAGGCCTGCGAGAGTTCTGCAAGCAAATAACATATAGCTGAAAAAAAAATCTATTAAACGCTGTGCCCCCCCTCCACTTCACACAGGCACACAACGCATTATTCTAATTCTCCGCTAAGCTTTCTAACTCCTTGTTACATCACACAATACAATCAGCCATTTGGCCCTGAGTCAGTGTTTCCGTGAAGCAGAGTCAGTAGAAAAAGCTTTCAAGGCACTGGAATTGTTTTTGCTTCTGTAATGCTTTAAAAATGCTATATCTTGGGACCAAAGAATATTCAGTGAAAAGGCAGCGTTTCTGGACGCCTTTCAGTTCTCACATCAGAAATGCTGGCACTGAGAATAAAATTGTTCCCATATTTGAGCTTGGTACCAAAACATCAACACAAAGTTTTTGTTTGTGAGCATTACAAAAACAGATGACTATAGGCTTGGCTACGTTAACCGTGGGTAAATGGAAACAGGTGGGCGGACCGTCCAGCTCCCCTTCCATGCTGTAGGAACAAGGACACGTTGCTCTTTCACCAGCGGTCACATTTTGGGCCCGTACCAAACAAAAGCAACTCAAACGGTTGCATGCAGAATGGTCAAAGCCCCGTTACATGTCAGCTGTTCTGCCTAAAGAACATTTACCCCAAACAGGTCCCAGAGCTACAAATGGAAGAAATCTCAAGCAGGGCTTAAAGCAGAGGCTGCCTTTCCTCAGAGCCAAATGGGATGCAAGAAAATCAAGCTCTCTCTGCTGTTTGCAGCAGCGGTGCATCCTGCTGGACCCTCAGTGACCCTTCCCCAGCTGATGGGATCACTGAGCCGGCACCCAGCTCCCGGACCCTCGCTGCTGCCCATTCTGGGCTCAGCCCCCACGGTGCTGAGCAGCACAACCCGAGCCTCCCCACGCAGTGAAAGCATTCGGATTCACAAATCACACTTTGTCCAAAGTCCAAGGACCAAAAGTTGCCTAACCCTGATGTGTTCTCTGATTTTAATGACCTACAAATCCGGGAAATCAGGAGGGGTCAGTGGGAAAGCAGAGCAAATTATGTGGCCCCGGGCACTACCACCAGTTGCAGGGTGGCTACGATGCTCTCAGGACTCACAGTGAAGAAAACCCCTCCCGTGCAGGGGAGCTGTTGCCGTGCCAATTAAAGCATCCAGGGATGCACTGGAGAACCACGAGGTACTTGCTCGAGAGCTGGTAGGCCTCATGGCATGCCAGGCATCGCTGCTCCATCACCCCTCAGCCACCACAAAGCGCTGATTTGGTGCATTTTATCTGCTCTGTATTAAATTACACTACTCCTAATTTGACTGTAGAGGTGTAGCCCAAACCCCACTGATTTCAGAGTCGATCCTTCAGCTGGTCTAGGGATGCAGCGCGAGTTCTCAGCAGGCACGTCCAGGGAAGAAGCAGTGGAGAAGATTTCAGACCAGTAGCAGGGAAAACAGCATGCAGGCATTTCAGAATATTTACATCCATGCTTAGCCATCCTCTTTCCCTCATTTTTTTCTGTTTTTAGAGGCCATCATGAAGCAAGAGAGCAATTTTTGCATTGGTTACAAAGACTACATGACACCAGTTGTAACTGCTGGCAGGTTTAAATGTCATCTGAGAACAGGAGCGGGGAGAAAGGCTGCGGCGTGAATGTTAATGGGGAGCAGCCGGCAGGAGATTGCTGGTTTGGGGCACTCACAGAGGGGGCACGGAGGCTCTCGGTGTTCTGCAGTGATGCACTCAGCCAGTGGGAACAATGTTTTCTGACAATTTTTTTTTTCTTCCAGCTAAAAATCTTATGAGACAGGCTTACTTTCCTATGGAAACTTAGTGTTTTTGTCTAACAAAGCCAGCTCCCAGGCCCTACCTCATCCCCAAAGTGGTTTGGTGACTGGAACATTTTGTTCCTCTTTGGGAGGACATCATGGGGTAGCAAGGGACAAAAGGCCAGGCCAGCAAAGCCCCCCAGAGGCCCCCTTGGGTAAATTTCTAAATCAAATCTATGAACTTTGAATTGAAAGTTGTTTTTTTTTGTTTCTTTGTTTGTTTTTTCCCAGAAATCTTTACATTTCAACTTTTCAGACAAAACTCTACATTCCCCAGTCTAAGTCTGGTAGAAAGGAATGCTGAACATTTCTCTTTCTTTTGGGGGTAGAGGTGATCCATGTGGCATCTCAAAAAAAAAAAAAAACACCCCCATTTACATCTTTAAAAAATCCCTAAGCTTTTTGGTTTTGGTTGGTTATTAGTAAGTTATATCTGCTGCTTACCTTCTAAGTACTAAGCAGGAAGTTGAACAGTTTTCTAAGAACTTGTTAAACCACCACTGAAAACTAGCATTAGAGGCCAACTATGGCATTTGAAAATCTGAAGAGCTTCTTTCCAGCTGTTTTATCAAGTAGCAGTGTAGAGCTGTAAAATGCAATTATTGCACAGCTACTGAGGGAAAAATCTATGAAAGACACAGCAAAGTCTGAGGCATGTTTTGGGCACCCAGAGGTGTGCAGAGCCTCCCTGTGAGAAAGGAAAAAGAAAAGCTGAAGTTTGCCCTGGGCTACATCAGAATTTCCCTGGATTGCCAGAAATGAAAACTGGAAGAGGCTGAAAAGTTACATTCCCTGTGTTAGGTGGAAATGACTCCCATGGTGGGTCACACCATGGCCATCGAGCGGAGAGCAGCAGCCCGCATCACCTCCGCCTGCCCCAGAGCCTCCCTGCAGATGCTGAGCCCGCTCCTCGCCGCCGACCTCGCACCACGGCCCTCGCGGCTCCGATGGCTTCCAGCTGCCGTGGCTGCTCTCCAGCCTACAGAGGTTTTCTCAACCTCAGTTTGGCTGCTGGCCTGCTGTTTCCCCAGCGCCGCCTTCCATGCTCGCGGCCCTGTTATTCTCCTCGTGCAGCTCTCCCTCAGTTGCTGTGGCTTTCCCCAAGCTTAGCCCTTCTCTCCAAGCCTCTCCACCTCATCATTGACCCCAAACTCAGCTCCGAGTCCCCCAGATAACAGTCGAGGTCCCAGAACAGGCCGCGTAGCTCCAGGATGAACACGTATGGTGGGACTGATGATCTTGGGGGTCTTTTCCAACCTTAATGGTTCTGTGATTCCATACGACCATCCCATTTCTGGCATGGGCTCCCAGCTCATGGCTGTTGGCCAGTCTTGCCCCATACCTTGTGTTGCTTTTCCTAGCTGTGCCTTGGCACCATGGCCATCCCCAACTGCAACACCAGCTCAGCACCAGGGTGGGTGGTGTAGCCAAGGAGCAGAACAAGGGCTTTGTGAAAAAGCTCATTGAGAGAGGAGCTGTATTTGCCTCGGTGGAGTTGTTTTGGAGCTACAGTAGAATAAATGAGACTAAGACCTAGTTTAGCTGTTAAAGCAAATGTATCCGACATTGACTTCAATAGACTAATTCCAGATTTATATTACACTGAACGTAGAGCCAGTGAATAGACAGTGTGATGATAATTATAGAGAGCAATATATAAAAACAAATCACCGTATTAGAAGAAACAAATAGATCCTGGAGGAGTGCCATGTTTTTAAACTGGGCCACAGTGACTTTGGCTTGTCTCTGCCCATTACATCATCCTTATGTCCAGTCATTTGTTTTCCATATCTTAATCATATTGAGAAGCTCAGGCAGAAGAAAGAAAAAGCAATTACCTTTCTCTTTTTAATGGAATGGCGGGTTTAAATAACAATAAAAATAATGCTGGGCCAAAGAAAAGCCACAGCAATATCAGGGGAAATGCAGATTCAATCTGACAACCTCCACAGGCTTTCGGAGAGCTTTTTCTCCTGCACTGCAGACCTCTGTCCCTTACCTCCTCTCTCCCCTGGTTTCCCAAGTCCACACAAAGTGAGAAGTTAAAGGTAAACATCTGTGCCTGCTTGTTAATATTTCTTCTTTCCCCCCATACGAGGCTCTTACTGCTGACAGGGGCACTGTGCATATTTCACTCCTGGAGAGCAAGCAAGGATAAAGGGAGCGGTTTCCTGCTCCGACAAGCAGCCCCTGCCAGCACTGTAATGCTGGTTAAGCACAGCTCTCCATCAGCTCCAGCATGAATGAGAAGCCAGAACAGCCCTGGGACGCAGCAAAATCTCTTATAAACCAAGACAGCAAGCTGACCTCAGCCTCAAGTCATTCTCTCAGCACCCACACGGCCCAGATCCCACTGCAGAGTGTAGCCACAAGGATCCCAGTGTTTCTCCACCTTGCCCACACCTCGGCACACTCCGTGCCTCCTCTCCATCCTCCTGCTGGCCCCGGGCACTGGCTGGCACCTCGCTGTTCTGGGAGGTGAGGTCAGCCACATCAGCCTGCAGGACAAACACCCTGACAGATCCCCCTGACGTTTTCCACCGCTTCCTTGTGCTCCATTAGCTCTGTTAGACCGTATCACAAAGTGCTCGCCATAATTAATGCATTGTGTACTTTCACACACACAGTTTCTTATAATCCCTCTGCTCCTCTGTAAACACAGTCAAAATCGCAAGCCCAAGGCAGTGAATGGGCTCTGTGAAAACACACACTTGGCAATCAGAGCATTTTGGTTTGTGTTTTCCTCTGTTCCTCCCACCTCTCTGAAGACAACAAAACGTGGTGGTCTCCCTTGTAAGGAGTGAGGCATGAGCAGAAGGGCACAAACCCAAGACTTAATCCAGCTGAAATCCCTGACCTCAAAAATTCACCCATGAGGACTGGGGACTGAGGAAACCAGCCCCATGAGGAGAGAGGAGCTGCCCTACATAGATAGGGGGGAAAAAAGAGGAAAGCTCTGAGAGTGAGGAAGGCCTTCCTGGCAGGAGAAGCTCCTTGCCGTGAGGTCTGATGGAGAACAAGTCTCCAAGTGGAGCAGAAGCCCTGTCCCACCAGCGACTCCAGCATGGGGAGCAGTGCAGCCTGCGGCCTACCTCAGGCGGCTTCTTCAGCTTGGGCCTCCATGTGAGGAGAGCTCACAAAGCCTCGCTCCGTTAGGAGTCACAAGGAGCTTCCTCACACACAAAGCCATGGGCCTGCCAGGCCCCATGCTCACAGGACACTTCCAGCTTGGAGGGGCACCTGGATGCCCTCCGGCCTTGTGCCCCTCATGGTAACAAAGCGCTGCTCCCTGAGGGACATGATGGGCCGGGGTTGTTATTCCTGGTGCTGCAGCTCAGACAGGCACTGCCAGTGTTTACCATGGGCTACGGCAGTGGTTTTAAGCAGTACTGGGACTTCAGAGCCATTACATTATTTTGAAATATGCACACTGTTGGCGGATGCTTAAAGCCCTGCTCGGCTACGCGGTGGCATAAAGTTCGTATTAATTTCAGCTCCGTAGAGGAAATTGAAAATGGTGCTCTCAAAATCATTATGTTGAGTGAAATTCAGCAATAGGGGAAAAGACAGCCTGGAGGGAAATAAGAGGAAATTTACTTCAGGTGGCTGAGAGACCCCACGGGACTTGTTCAGCCTGGGCCCAGGGACACTGAGGACAGCAGGAGTAGCACCATGGGGTGCAGCAGGCTCGGGCAGAGGGGCCCCAAACTGCGGCACCTTTGTCCCCTGTAGCTGTGTGTACACGCATACACACACAGCACACAATACATATAGTATTTATATACATAGAGCACATTATTTATATATTAATAAAATGTCCCACTTCAGCTGCCACCCCGAAACATTTCCCTTGCTGACTGTGCGTGTCCCAGCCTCTTCAGGAGAGCAGTGCTGAACCCAGATGACCAGCTCCCTTCTGCAGATGCAACGGATTCAAAGTCTAGGCAAGCGAGCATCAGAAATAAGTGGGGCTTATTGAACCAAGATAAGTTCTTGGATCTCATCCACACAGAAAGGAAATACTCTGAATTCAGCAGAGAGTTGACTCAGACCTGCCCTTTCAACCTCATATCCTGACATTACAACCTACCTATATAAAAATCATCATAATAATAAAAAATCTCAAGTCTCTGCAGGCTTCTTTGGGGCTTCAGCAAGCAGCTGAACCGAGCCCAGAGAAAGAGGAAAAGAAACAAAACCCGTGCATGAAGTGATGACAGAGGAAGCAGCTGTCCTGCTCCCCAAACCCCAAGCCCCCCAGCTGCACCCTAACAGCTGCAGGGAAGAGCCGGGGGCTTGGGGGTCCTTGCAGCTGGCCAGATGTGGGGCCAGCCCAAAGAGGGGTGCAGCAAGGGGTCCACCACCACCGCCAGCCATGGGAAGGGCCTGCCATGCAAGCTCCCGGAGGAGAGCAGCAAGTAATCGGTGGATTTTCTTGCTCTCACCAAGGATTTGCAGGAAAGGACGGCTGGCTTGGTGTGGCTGGGATTAGTTTTCAGATGTATAAAACTGTGCTGGCAACACAGCTGCCCTTTATTTAATACAGACTGCGCGTACTCCCTGCTCCGGTCTGAGAGGAGAAAGCATTACCTCACCGACTGTATATAATTTCTCAGCTCTGACTTCAATAAAAAATCCTAACACCTGCAAACTTTTTAAACAAATCATGTATATTAGGGTAGAAACCCCCACACATGTCCTTGCGAACTAGCAGCCATGCATCTTGAAACAAAATCCTGCAGAAGACATCTGGTAGATGTTGGTGTCATTATTACACCGCTCCCCTGCTGTGCGAATGGCAGCGAGCCCGCGGACCTGCTCCACAAAGGCAACCCTGTAGCTGGGGCTTTCTTTGCCATGCTGAACTCCCTGGGAATCTGACGGATTGCTTTCACGAGCGCCTTAAAAATAATAATAAAGCTTCTGTTTGTAAACTTAGAACAGAACAATGGGAGCCAAACCGTGAGTCCTCTGTTCGCTTGCTGCTGCGGGTGCTGATACAGCTCACATTCTTGGGGACAGGCTCTGGGAAGCTGCTTGCCCTGCCCACCTCAGCAATAAAACAGTTTGTACCTGAGCTCTGAAGCTGAACACTGGCTGGGCTGCGGGCAGCGTGTTTTCATCGCTTACCACCAGACCCAAAGCCCAGAATTGCACATGGTGCTTAATTCAGATGTGTGTAAGCTGAGCTGTTGTTGCAGGTTATAAGAAAAGGCTTGCTCATCTCAGAAAAAGTGGGTTTTCTCTCCCCCCAGAACTTCATGACACAATTCCCTTCCCAACAGCGGTGTGAAAGAATGAGGAGAAATGGTGCAAAACCCCTCCTCCACAACGAGCCCTGCCGAGCAGAGGCACATGTGCAAACCTCATGAGCAACCTTTGTTCTGGTGACATTTCCAGCCCAATCACCAGGTCAAAGCGGGCATGGGCAAGTTTAATTAAACATCCAGACTGTCTGGTATTGCCTTATTATCACCTGAACCTTCCCACTGCTTCTCGAGTGAGACCTGAGGCGCATAATCCTGACAGCGACTTAACAAGTTTATCTTGGTTGATTGACCCAGACTTTGGAGCCACGGGAAGAAGAACAAGGGCTTGAAGTTCAGCAGAGCTCGGTGCCAAGTATCGCTCCTAAATGACACCCCAGAGTGCAGCAGCAGCACTTTGACTTTTCTTACTCAAGGTCCTGTCACAAGCAGACTGTGCAAGCCATGCAAATGCTGCAATTAGTATCAGAGATAAACCAAATCCATTAGTAGATGGAAGGGGAACTCAATCTGTTTTACAAATGGAAATGAAGTAGCAGCCTCAATTATAGGATTTTTAAAAACATGCAATTTAGCAAAATGTTGATTTCCTTTTCGTTTACTTCGTTCTTTGTCTTCTAGATACTTCAGCTCAAGTAGCAGCCAGTATATTAACCGACCAGATTTTGGCAATGTGTTTAATAATCAAGCTCAAATAAGTGCTCTTCGGAAATAATTTTATTTACAGTTCAGCTGGGGAAGAATATTAAAACTCCAGCATTTGGGGAAAATTATTATCACACAGTAATATATTTTGAAGGCATTTGGGCTGTAGAAGACTAGTACAAGTGAGTCAGAGCACAGCATCTGACCTTTCAGGGAATTCATCATCTCCTTGGGATGCGGACAGGGACTCAACATCCAGCTTTACCCAGCCAGGGTGGGCAGCCTCTGCCAGCACCAGTTTTAGTTCCTTCCTCCCCTCTCTCACCTCCTGAGCTACAGCAGGAAGGTTTGGGGGTTCCTGGCAAACAGCAGAGCTGCTCCCAAGCCACCAGACCCCCGTCTCAGTACAGTTGCTTTACATGTGGACATGTTTTACCATTCTGCTGCAGGATTAGAGTTTAGGAGCGCTGCATGCAGTTATTTCAGCGTGTACATGCCTGCATTACAACTTTTTTTTTTTTTTTAATTGGTCCAGCCCACGTTTCTGCTTAAATAATTGAAGGTGCTCAGCATTAAACATATTTTGTCACGCTTTCCCCGTGGCACCTTTCCCACTCCAAACTGTTTGGAATCCGAACAGAGACTATGCATTAACTAATTAGATTTCTCAAAACAAAGGTTAATTAGTGTGTTTATTTTGGATTATGTGTATATTGAATTATTAAACACTATATGGTAGTATTAAAAAAAAAAAAAAAAAAGGATAAAAGGAGGATGCATTCTTAAGTCTAAGGACCAGCTTCTCCAGCTGCACACACTGCTACTTTCTCCCTTTCTCCGTGGATTCAGTGTGATGCTTCTCTGATGGCCTCTGCTCAAGGATTGCAGACTAAAAGCTGCCAATCTGAGAGGAAGGCCCAGCAACCCTACACAGTAGATTGGGGCCATTTTATGACAGCCCACAGGGGAGCTGCAGAGAACCTGTGTCTGGCCCAGGATAACGCTGGACCAAAGGCACTGAAGGAAGCAGGGTGGTAAAGACCACCCCATGGCAGTGCCATGACACTGCCCCCATTCTGGTAATATGGAGCCACACAGAATACACTGATAGACTTCTTGCAACACATCTGAGGTCAGAAAATGCAAGCTAATGCCAGCCACATGTTTACATGCTTATTGTGTAGGGCAATAGTCCTTATAAGCTCAGCCTAGAGCAATGGGAACAGCACCAGACTTAGCTACCTCAGACATTTCCAGCAGGCCTATCATGGCAGTGTATAACATCCATTTTTATCTGAGGAGCCTCAGGACGGCTGATATGAGACCTTTCCTTCATCACCAGGACATCTCTGTATTCAGCTTTCTACTAATTTCCTATACAAATAAAGTTGCAAAACACACCTCTCCTTTCAGAGCACTCTCTGTTGCTTCAGTGACCGACAACCAGCTTGACAGCCCAAACAGGGAAAGAAAAGAAAACTCACAGGCAGCCGTCAGGTGAGGGATTATCCCCAAGTTGCAAGGGGGATGAAGAAGATGTTGCTCTGAGGACAGGCATCAGAGGCAAAAATAGGCTACGGCCTCCCTTCCTGCTTTATCACCTTGTGCTTACTGCAGCCCTATTACGAGAAATCAGGGCTACACCTGACACCTTTGCAGGAGGCACAACTGCCCCCAGGTGCTCGTTCTTACCCTGATGCCCTGCTCTGACCCCTGAGGTCTCAGGTCTTCAATCTCTGCCTTGGCTGCCCTGTTATTTGCCATCAGATTTTTTTTCTGATCAGGTGGTCAAAATGAATAAACTTGTTTTACACCCATTGTTTATGAAGGAATAAAAATAAAATTGTCTCTCTGGTTATGTTTTTTTCCTCAATTTAACATTTCTTCAAATGCATCCTGTTATGGAAATATTCTTTCTGCGGATCTAATTAAATTACTTTATTGATGGGCCTTATACCAACACTGGTTTTAAAGAAGCAAGGCCAGAACTCCTTTTTTTTTTAAACTCCAGTATTTTTTTCCTGCTGTAGAAGAGAAAATATCTCTTAGAATAATGGGTATCTCAGAAATCTGATCTTATTCCCTTTTCTTCCCTCCTGATGGTCTTATGCTTCACATTCATACCCTTTGGGAAAATTGCTTGGGAAACTTTTCTGATGATATGTTGAAGGTCATCTACAGTAAATGTGATACAAAGTGAACCCAGCTCTGAGGCTTTGCAAATGTTCATTATGTAAATTGCTGGAGCTGTGAAGATGGAAATGAGGCATACAGATGCTGTTATGCACGAGAAAGCAGAGGGGAAACTTCAGATTTCCCTTCACTGTATGGGTAGTTGGGTCTCTCCAGGCACTCTCCTCCCTGCTACACCACTGGCACAAAAAGGTCTGAGATTCTCTCTGGGTGCTGTTTCAGAAATGACTGGCTCCGTGGTCCTCAACACAGGTCAAGGATCAGGGGCACATCTTTACATTCTTCACACATCGGGGGAGAATCCAAGGCCAGCTGCAGCCTGGATGGGAGGAGCAGGGGAGGGTGTCTGTGTCTGTGTCTGTGCAGGGACATCGCTCACCATGGGGAAATCTGGGGAGGCATATGTCTGGGGGCCACATCTTCCCCCCGCCCCGTGATGCCTGGCCAGTACCCTTATTTCTGGGATTAGTCGTGCTGATCACTGAGCCAAGACCAGGCGAGGAACAGATCTGTGTTGTGAATCACAGTGCAGAGAAGCACACGTGGAGGAGATAAAGGTTTAATGCTCGATTTCATGCATCCCTGGGTATAGCACTTGGAGGCCAGATTTTGAAAGATGCTCGAGATCAAAGGATGGAGAGAGAGAACCAGCTTTATTTCTAGATATATTCCTGGGCATGTATTTCAACAGGAGATGGGCATCTTTGTGCTTTTCTCTTTTTCTTTTTCTTTTTTTTTTTTCTGAAAGTAGTAAATGCCAGTGTGTAGATGGTGTCATCATGCAGTGCCAGCACACACTTAAACATCAGACCTTGCACTGCATGCAGTTCAGTTCCCCACCTGGAAAGAAAGGAGTGTGAATCTTCCTCTTTCCAGTTCTTCCTGGGTCTTGCTAAGGTTTCAAGCACAACTCCGAGTAATAAATACCAGTAAGAGATACATGGGGCCTGACTTTGAGAAGTGATGAGTACTCAGCAGCTAATGGGAGCTACTGGTATTTGGCAGTGTTGAAACTCAGCTGCGGGGTCTCAAATTCAGTTCGTCAAAATTGAAGGAATGAAAAACTTGAGACTTCTTTTGGTATTTTTGGCTCGAAGGCTCCGCAGGGAAGCTCGGATGCAGATGATGGGTGGAAGGACAGGGCAGGGACAGATGCTCTGCAGTCAGGGGACTGGAACAACTTAAGGCTGATCAAATGGGAGAGAAGGGCTGAGCCTTCCCCTGTATCTCACCATAGATCTGCTCTGACCTGTAGCAAAAAGGGAAGAAAAAATAGGGGATGAGCAATGAGACAACACTGAAAGGAAAATTCCAACTCCCTGACCCCGCGACAGCCTCACCGTTCAGGGTAACAGAGCAAAAAGCAGAGGAAAATGATGAAACTGCCTCGAAATGGAAAAAAAAAAAAAGAAACAAACACGAAGATTTGTTGAGTCACACAACAGCGTTCACATCAAGACATTCTGCTAGCGACTGTGCTAAAAGCGGAGATGTAACACGTTCTGGCTCGGCTCTTTCTTTAACAGCAAGATTGATTTGCATTCACACATGGAAATCTGGTTTACAGTAAGGCTCCCCTGCCCCTCTCTTCCTTTCATTGTTTCTCTCATGTATCTTGGCTGGAAGATCTGCTGGAAAAAAAAAAAAAAAAAACACCACGCAGACCCAAGGCCCGCCATTCCCCTCCATGCACACGTTGGATCTGCTTTCTTCAAGGCTGGCTGGAGAAGCACGAAGGTTTTGTCCGTGGCCCCTGAGCTGCAGCCGGGCCAGGGCAGCATCGCTGTGCTTGGTGGGGAGCGTGGCCGTGTCCCTGTCCTCCGCCCGGCGCGGGTTTCGCAACGCCTGTAGGAAACATCTTGCGCCGGCCTTGATTTATGCAGAAATGTTAGCTAATCTCTTTTATGTAATCCCTGATAGCTGTTCCTGAAGGCGAAGTCCCCAAAATGGAAGGAATGAATTAAAAGAGACAGATGTGGTTTGGCTGACTCCTTGTTCTGATTACAGCCTCAGAAATAACCTACTTCGCGTGTGCTGATTTATGCAGGGGCTCTAACTCACTGCACGCCCACCCGGGCAGGCACACACGGGTTATTTTCTCTTCAGCTCGCTTTCACAATTTGAGCTCACTCATGCCAAAGGCTCTGTAATTGTTCCAGGTTGATTCTGCTGAAATGACATCAAAGTCTGGTCAAAAGTCACTTAGGTCTGGGTTTTCGTTTACCCCGGGTCCCCTTGCTTGGCACCACTGCGGGCTTTGGGAGCTGAAGGCATGCCAGAGCGGGCTGCCTCTGGTCACCCAGAAGGGCTCAGAGAAAGCAAAACGCCTGAAGTATTTCTGCAGCACCTCCAGATTTATACCCCACAGAGGATGGGTTAAAAGCCAACCTGGAACTCAGCGACCCCTTGGGCTGCTGGCACCAGGAGCAGCGATGCCACCAGCTTGCTCGGGTGGCTCTGAGGCAGCGGCCAGGTCCCTTCCTCCAGCACAGAGCCAGGGCTCCCCTGCCCTTACCAACGGCAGGGGTGGCCGCAGCAGTCCCGTGGGCCTCGTGCAGTATTAGCCCACGTTACACAAACCGAGCGCTGGCTCTGTAGAAAGGGGAGGATTTACAGTTGGCAAACATTTCCAAGGCGCCGATATTTTCCCTGTTACTTACCCATGGCTTGTGAACACAAACCTCACACAGCTGGTACCGCTGCTAATGATCCCATTACAATATGTATCGAGCTGATAGCCGGTGATATCTCACTGCGGTACTCATCCATGTCGGAAAGGATTTGTCCATGAAAACATCTCCTCTCGCACCGTCGTAGGACGCGGCATTCATTCCCACTTTCCCTATCATCTGATGCTGCCTAATCCCACTCAGTGACATCAATCACAGGGGGAAAATAAGACAATTAACTGGCAATTAATTAAATTATAAACTGTACGGAAGAGCAGAATATTTGTAAACCTTAATAGCCTTATTAACATGCCCATTACAAGCTAGCTGCGCACTCTTAGGGCCACGGATGACTTTGTACACACATGGCATCAACCGGGCTTTAATCCCAGGCTAAGAGTTGCCCACCTGGAAGGAGCCTGCCCAGCCTGCCCCTGCTCTGCTCAGGCTGGAAAGGCAGGGAGGTGACCTAAAAAAATAATATTTTCTGCATAAAACCGAGAGGGACTGGGGCTCAAAGCTCCCGCGGAGGCCCAGCAGATAAGCAGGCACGCGCGTGTTTGCGGGCAGTGTTTGCTTTCTTCAGGAAGGCTCCTGAGTCACTCCGTGTCCTGCTGGTGACAGGCTCCTGAAAGGAGGAAGCTGCGTGCTGAGCGCTGCCAGCCCGCCTGGGCCGGTGTTTTAATGCCTCCAGTAATGACGCCTGGCCTCTGCTCACAGGTCAGAGAATCATGACAGGATGAAAAACAAAACAGCAAAGCAACCCAGGGGTGAGAGCATAAAGCTGTAGCCAGCCCTAATTGAGGTCCTGAGACCAATGGCATTGCTGTGGTCATTTTGCCACAGCATCAGGGTGCAGCGCTTGAGTCCCCCATGAGCAACCTTCACAGCTGAATATTTGCTTTCCATCACACTATTGCTGTAATATTTTTGTCTTGGAAAGGTGACTGAATCTAACATTCAGTTAACCCTTGACTTTTTCCAAGCCTCTTTGTTCCAAAGCAAGCATCTCATGAACCAAAGTGGGAGAACAACCTACTAAAGCAGGGAGATCTGAGAGCAGAAATGGATTGAGCTATAAATCAGGTTTGCCTCCGAAGGCAGGCCTCACCTAACGAGGCTCTGCCATCCCCCCTCTCAAAATCAGCTGCATCCCAGACCTCAGCTGTGTTAACTCTGGTTCCAGTCCAGCGTTATTTCTGTACCATGTGAACCGGGATGACACGCACCCAGCCCACCCGTTTATTTGCGGAGCGTGGACTGCTGCCCGATGGCCAAGAGCTAATAAAAGCCGCGCTCTGCCTCCTGTGCCAGCCGCTGCCATGTACCACAGGCAGGACAGACCTCTGGGCACACCGTGCTCGCTGCGAGCAGCCCGGGGTCACAAACCAAGCAGCAGCTGAAGATTTCCATTCTTAATTTCGATGGAGCCGCATCGCCACGCTGTTTTCTCTCCCAGCTCAGCTCTATATTTAGCCGGGGATCCTGTCCTCAGCATATTCTGTCGGGGAGGCTGCTCGCTAACGCTGCCTGCGCGCTGCCTCCCTTCTCACTGCCAGGCTGCTCCTGGGAGGCAGGAGGCAGGCAGATGGGACAGAAGCTGAGAGGTTTCTTTCACAGCTACGGGGGAGGAGGAGGAAGCCGAGCACTTCCATGCCCACCCCAGGAGCTGCGGTCCCAGGGGACGGCTGGCACTCAATGCCTGCCGGTGCTGGGATCCCCCATGTCCTGCAGCAGTGGTCGGTGTTCAGTGCCTGGCGAGGACATTACAATGCCAAGAATCCCAACCAGATGGGATATCAGGCACTTCAAAAATAGCCCACGGTGAAGCTCCAGGAAACTGTGATGACTGGGGGCCAGACCCAGCCTTGCTCACCCCAGCTCACGTCTGGGGTAACGCTGACCTTGGTGGCGTCGCACGGGGCTGGCAGTGAGAGCAGAATCTGGCCCGAGCCACTTGGCCTCCTGCTGCACCCCATGTTGTAACTATCCCTGATGTTGACACATTCAGCTTGCCACTCGTTTGTGGGACTAATTACGCATTCACATTTGTCTGCGCTCGCTCGGCTCCTAGCAACTGCAGTCACAGTCCTAATTAAAATAATAGACGGAGATTGGTAACATTACTGATTTAACAGGAAATTAGAAGAGTTACGTTCGCAGAGCTTAGGTAATTGACACCAACAGCACTTTTCTTGTAATGTGCATTCTGTGATTGATTTCATTCCCCAGTCAGACCTAAAAGCAGCTTGGGAGCACATCCTACCATCAGATTACAGTGCCGAGGAATTAAATGACTATTACACCACTGCCTGCTCCAGAGCTGGCAGCTGTGGGCTTGAGCATGGCTTTGAGCTTCCAAACCAAACATTAGACCTAAAATTGTAAGCCTAATGTAAAACAAAACATGTTCAGCACAACGTGTTCGGTTCCCCTTTTAAGAGCTTCCCTGCAACTGCTCAGCTGGCAGCGCTCCTTCCTGGGAGAGGGCGGCCATTGGCACAGGGGCAGCTCGTGTGGTTTTGGTTGTATTAAGCACTGAGTCCCTCAAAGCAGGACGTGGCCTCGAGTTCTGCGAGCTCCCCAAGGCAGATGAAGGGCTCCCTGAGCACCGCTGGCTGTGGCAATGGTCCTGGTCTGGTCCTGCAGCGGTGGAGCTGAAGGCAGGAGCTGATCAGGAATGCCCAAGGTGTGTAAAATTTCATTGTTGTTCTGAAGAGAGGAGACCCTGCTGTGCTCAGCCCAACCTGCAGCTCGCTCCACACGAAAAAGTCCTGTGCATGGACAACACTACAAGGCAGCAATACGCTTACGGAAAGGAAAGCAGAAAAGTTGTTGTTTCAAAAATGGGATGGACTGGTTCGGTATCAGCAGTAGTAACAGAGGCTGGTATCTTGATGTAACATCTCTTCCTGGAGGTTGGGGCCACCAGGGCAGAAGGGTTTCTGGTCTGACCTCCCGTGTCACATATCCTTAATTCCTTCCAGTTACAGCGCTGTGCTGCCCAGTGAGTTCCCTATATTGTGTTGTGTTGGGTAGTCAGTTCCTTTCAGAAAGCCCTTATTTGAAGACACCAAAGAAGAGACCCACCTCTGCCTTGGTAGCTTCATCCAACTGCCAGGCGTTTCCAAAAGAGGTTCTGGTCAGCTCCATCGTTCTCTGCTACCTCCAGGAGCTCTGAGTGTGCCCCGGTCATGCTGTTACTGTGGCTGTATGGTCACTACTAAGCAGCATTTACAAACTGACATTCAACACGTCCAACACTGCCTTATAGCTTAGATACACCAAGATATATCACCCATGTCTGCGTACCTGTAGATACAGACACTGCTTTTCGAAGAGTGCATAACTGCTGACTGCTTCTGAAGAAATGCATTGTCTGTAAATTATTGTGAAAACTGTGTATGAAATGCCAAAATTGCATCAACTTGGAAGTATATTAGTTACTTAATAGTCGTATCCTCCCATGGGCTCCTTTCTATTTGTGGACTCAGAAATGTGCTGGGAAGAACAAAGTACACGTAGTCTGAACTTTCTTATCTGATATTAATCCCAGCACAACAGGGCTATAAAATGTTTTCATGAACATATATGTCTTCCACACAGAGCCTTGTGGAATAATACTGCTGAGAGAGTTGCAGTGTAGGAAATACCCATCCACAGTTTATAAATCCTATCCATCTCAGCACATCTCAGGGAGTACTACCAGGGCCCTGGAGAGCTAGTGCAAATGCTACTTTTGCAGCTTGCGTGGCTAATTGTTTATAAAAGTCTTTCTTTCCTTCTGCTGCAACTGTGAGCGATTATATCCAGGAGACATTTGTGGTGTCCATCTCGTTTGGCTCCAGCAGCTCCCAGAGGCATGGCACCTGGGATGCTCCAGGAAAGCCCCTAAATCCCTGTCGGACACGGACAAGAGGACTCGGCCACACTGCAGATATTTCTCCCCGTGCTTTATCCCGTGAGAGCCAGCTTTCAGGTGGTAAATGACAGTCTGGGCTTTAATCACTCCGTGTGTGCACTGAAATGACTACTAGGGCATTTGCTTCTGGAGTGTTTCAGTATCCCACAATTTAAACCTCCCTGCTATTAGCAGCTATTTGATCCCATAAATATTGGCCAAATGCTCAGAATGGATACCTGCTGTTCACAATGATAGCATCGAGCTAGCCTAAAAATTAAGTGCCATCATCTCTCATAGTCCTCCGTCGAACTGTGTTGCCTCTGCTACACCCCACCGACAGGAGAAATTGCTCTCGGCGCAGGTGATTCCCACCACCATCATGGCAGGCACCCTGTGTGCAAGCCTGCCTCACGTGAAACCTGCTGTCTGAGTGACAAGATGGGGTTTGTATCCCTCGGGTCTTGGTAGGAGAAGCCTCAGCTCCAGACTCCACAGCTCCTGGCACTGAGCAGCCCCTCTGGGATGTCCCCAGACCACCCAGTGATAGCGACCGACTGCTACAGGCACCGGCTGCTTCTTGCCCAGTCCTTTGCTATGGGCCAAGCTGAGCAGGGGGAACAGGGCCCAGGACACCGTTTCTGTGCCTCTCTCCCAAATGAGACACACAGCTCCCCATCCTAGGGAGCTCCCAACCTAGCTACGAGCTGGCGATGCACAGGACGATGCAGATGGGAAATCGCAATGAGGCAGTGCTGCTGAGTAAAGCATGTGGCACCCCACAGCCTCACCACTGCAACACATCGTCAGCCTCATGGCAAAGCAGGGCTGTAAACATGTGAAAAGGCTTAAAATTGCTTTTCTGAGCATGGAAGAAGTAGGTGACAGATTCCATTTGATCCTTAATGAGAGCCAGCACTGGGTAGAGCACGGCGGGTCAGGGAACTGAAAACAAGGCACCACGTTTGCCATGATGAAGCAAGTGAACTGGTGAAAGTATGCCAGGGACTGTGTGGGCAACAAAATGGGCAATGAAGACGATCTTTGTGGGTGTCCCGCGTGGAGAGGGGCAGAGCGAGCCCACGCGGGGCATGGCGAGAGGAAAGGGGCACTGCAGTGAGGGGGGAGCCGTGTGGGAATACAGAAAGTGCCCAGCGGCAGGGATGCTCCCCAGAAAAAATGTGAGTTTTAGACACAGTGTGAAGGTTTGCGGCGGTGTAAGGACGTTTATGTTAACAGCCGGCTGCCAGGCAGAATTCCTTTATTTATGCTTTATCAGCACCAGACAAGGAAAGCAGGGCACAAGGAGCCGAGGCGTGAGGCGCGCCCCTCACGCCCTACAAGGGAAGATGGCAGGGCGGCAGGCAGCAGGGTGCCTTTGGTGCCACGTACAAGCCCCTAGAGGCTTCCCCACACGGCAGCGTTCCCCTTGCCCTGCCTCCACCCCCAGCCGGGCTGTGCGGAGCCCCAGGGCCGCCCTCAGCGTGCAGCATTCCCGGCACCCCCCAGCCGGGCCGGGCCGGGCCCCTCTGAAAATGGCCGCCCCCTCCCCGCCGGGCGGCCGCGCGCAGGCGGCTCCCGGCCGCCATTTCGCGACGCCTCCCGCGGGCGGTGGGGAGGGCGGGGCCTCACCTCAAGCCACGCCCCCTCCCCTCCTCCTCCCTCCGCTTCCATTTGCGCCTGGCCGGGCGCCGCGCGCGCCCCCCCCCCCTCCCGCCGGGTGCTCAGTCATTGAGAGGCAATAACACGGTGACGTCACCGCGGCGCGCGGGCAGCGCCCGGCTGCTGCCGGCGGCTCCGTGAGGGGAGGGGGAGGGGAGGGGGGGGGGGAGGCCGTGAGGGGCTGGGCCTCCCCCAGGGCCTCCCCCAGCCCCTCGGGCCTCCACCCCGCTGCCTCCACCCCACTGCCTCCACCCCATCCCTAAAATCCCCTCACAAGGCGTGGAGGCTCGCCTGGTGTTGCCCTCCCTCGCCTCGTCCCCGCCATGCCCCTGGTGGGTCCTGGTCACCCCAAGTTATCCTCAAGCATTCCCAAAATAAGGAGCTCCAGGGCTGCCGCCGCTCTGAAATAAATAATTTTCCCTAAATACATCAAATCTGTGTTGGTGTTGGTGTTGGGTGCGCTGCCCGAGCCCGGAGAGGGCCGCATGAAGGCATCACCCGGCCGTGCCTTCGTTCCCGCTCCGCAGATAGAGAATATTATAAATTTAATGGGTCTGCTTCATAATTCATAGCTTGCTTGTGGAAAAAAAAAAAAATCATAATAGGTTGGTGTGATATGTCAGGCATCTATAATTCATGGCGCTGAGATCACACGGCCGCCATGCAGCGGGAGCCCGCCCGGCGGAGCGCGGTGTTTGTAATTAATCTGGGGAAAGAGAAACAAAGGCGGTAAGCGGGAGGGGACAACAAGAAGGCCAGATCCCCCTGATGGAATAACGCTCAGCCAGAAATCTTGCATATTTTTTGGCTAAAATCAACAAAACCGGCCAAGGGATGGGACAAGCAGCACATCTATCAGCGGGCGGTTTATGTGTGTTCAGGCAGCCGGGCGGCCTTGGGCCCTGCTGCCCTGTTTTTGGGCTATAAGGTGCCGAAAAAAGCCAGGGGGCTTGCGTTTAGGGCATTGTTGGCCAACGTGTCTGAGAGTTTTTGGTTTACCCAAAAAATAAAAGAAAAATGAACAATGGTGCCAGGCTCCTCACACAAACTGACGTGCCGCAATTCAGTCATTTTAATCGGATACAAACAAGGCACAGGGCGTGGAGGCATCACGGGGAGGCAGGGGTGACCCCAGGAGGAAGCCCCGGCCTCGCTCCCAGCGGGCTGTGACGGAGCCCTTGCAGGGCTGCTGGAGGCCGGGGCCATTCGTGGTTTTGTTTGCTCATTTGCGACTCCCTCCGAAATAATTGGTTTTCCTTTGCTGCTCGCTTGTTTGTTTGTTTGGCTGCTTGCATTCTTTGGATTCAATTTCCCCTGCAATATGGCCTTAATTTGCATTGTGAAGATCCGCTTTTATTTATGCATTTATGTTGTTCATTCATTTAAAAAAAAAAAAAAAAAAATTTAGTTGCCCCTGGGCTGCTGGCCCTGCAGAAGAACGAGGGCCCAGTGGGGATGCGGAGGGTTTTGGGGGCGCAGCCCCACAGCTCTGCTCCCCGATGCCTGCACAACCCCCGGGTTTTTGCAGTGAAATGCACGGAATCGGGGAGCCCTGGGGTGCCCCTAATTGTAGGATTTCTGATCTAACCCAAGGCGGGTTTGGGCTGTGGAGTCTCAGTGATGCCCTCTGGTGACCTGTGCCATGGGCAGCACGCAGGTCCTCCTCCTCCGGGGCTGAGCCTGCTGGAGGAGTTGCATCAGAGAGCAGCTCGTCCTGCTCTAGGGGTCCTTAGGGGAAAATAAGCAGAAACTGGGATTTTTATCAGCTTCTGCAGACTCACAGCCTGCTAACCACCCTCTGCGGTGCCCCCAGCTGAACCCTGGCATTTTTCCTCATTTGGGAAATTGTTAGGGGAACATCTGAGCATCACTGCCTCATGCCAGCATGGGAGGAGGAGGAGGGCCCTGGGACCCTCAGCTAAGATGCCCTGATGGATCAGTCCGGTTATTGCCCAGCACAACACACTGGAATTAATTTTGACTTTCATTGGCTCTAATAGTCATCCAAAAAGCGTGTGATGGTGTTAATCCGCCCCAAAGGAGCATCGCGGGGCCCGACACATTGTTGTGGGTGCAACGCTGAGAGCTGCTGGCACAAAAGGCTTTGTGCAAGTGCAGATTTTTTCCCCTACGTTTTATTGGTTTTGCCTAGGAGCCTCATGTGGCAGAGAAGAAGAGAAGCAGTACCTAACCCGTGTCTAACAGCCGCACTGGGGCAGCGTTAAACTTTGCTCTTATTTTTCTGCAGTATTTGCATGTTGATATTCTGCAAGGAAAATAACCCAGAAGTCCCTGTTAGAAGCCTAGGGATGGGCAGACAGGTAGAAGAAGAGGACTGTGTCGTGACATTTTTTTTGTCTAGGGTCCACAACACAACATGAACATGGACAGAATTACCCAAAGGATCACTTGCAAGCTTGTCCTGGACTTAATGACTGCATAGATCAGACCTAACTTGGTGCATGGCAAGCACCAGATGTGCTGGTCCGATTCAAACCCAACAACACGTGCATCTGTCCTCCAGCCTTGGTGGGAATGCTGCATCACAACAGCTCGGCATGGCGATGTGACGTGGAGGTTGTGGTGGGAACGGTGATAGCTGTGGGCGCTACAGCAGAAAATTCCCTTGGCAGCATCCAGGAGAGGGGAGAGACAAAAAGACTTCAAAATTTTCACAATCCCTTTGAGAAAAGAAAAACAAAACAAAAAAACAAAACAAAACAAAAGGATTAAAAAATAAAAGGAAATAGGCAGGCAAAGAAAGCCAATGCTGGTGTATAAATAACCAGCAAATGGCAGGGTGTTCACCCTTCCCACACTGTGGGTTACCTAATGCGTTGCATTGCTTGCTGCAGCTCGTGGTGAGCAGTGTGTGCCTGAGCCCCCAGCAGCCCAGGGACTCGTGAGCTTGTGTCTGTGCTCCGAAATGCAACCGGAGCAGAGTTTCCTCCTTGTCCTGCATCCCAAGGGGCTGCAGCAGCCCGCTGCATGAGGCTATCCCAGCCCCATCCAAGAGAACTGGAAGTGTGCTTGAGGGACGTTACGGAAACACACACAAAAATGGCACGAGCATCCAAGCTTGCCAGAAACGAGCGCTTGCCTCCCATCTCCCCGGTGAGGCTGTGTTACACCCTTCATGGTGGGTGAGCAAGGCCCAAGAGGGGCACCCCACCCGCGTGGGGATGCAGTGGCAGACAGCAAGCGGCAGTGACCAGAGCGTGAGCAGTGTCCGCTCATACCCACTCCTCATTTCGGGTTGGCCTCTGCGCTCCCACCAGCTGCCAGATTTTCAATATCAAGTGTTTCAATAGGAATGGGATGAAGGCAGGCACCTGTTTTTGTACCTGTCCCTTTCCTGCTCTGGATTCATACCCAAACTTCTCGGTTTAACCTTGTCTTCATGGTGTGCTGAAATCAGAAGGCTGATGCAAACAGCCTGAAACACCCGGGATTTTCAGCTCCAATCTGAACTGGAAGCTGCTCTCCCAGGCTTTGCAGCGCTCGCTATTTTTAGCTGCATGTCAGAGAGTTGAAGCAGCACGTGGGGAGATGTTATGACTCTTAAAATTACTGTAGGAATATTCCAGGGAATGGTACCAATTCATCAAAAGTGAGTTCGTCGCACGAGATAACTCTGCGACCTTTGGTGTTGTGTTGCGTTTATGGGTCACTGGCTATGAACGTTGCTGCAATTTCTTTAGCAATAACCCGGTGATTACGGAAAGGGAAGTAGCTATTAATATGGTAAAAGGCACACCTACGCGAGGATGTTTACTTGTGGAGGCTGAGGGGGAGGGGAGGCACCCTTCAAGATGTTTTCTGTAGCTCTTCGGTGTCATCCTAAAAATAAAGACCCGCTCTCCCTTCCCCCAAGAGCAGACAGAGCATTGCAGCGGGGAAGCAGTGCCCTGGCATTTGAAGAGAAGGGCGAGGTGACAGGCAGCAGGCGAAAGGAGGCCTTGAGGTGGCTGTGAAGCCAAGACCGACACTCACGGAGGCTGCAGGATGACCTCTTGTTAACACCCAGATACGACATGTCTGAGCCGTGCCGCAGCATCCTGTGAGAAGCGGTGGATGGTTTTGTGACTGGCAGCATCTTCTGCAGCACCAACAGGGCTGCCTGTCTCTGCAGCAAGGCTCTTATCACCCCATACCTATGGGCAGCGAGGGAAGGCCATGGGTATGCAGCCACAGCCAGTTCAGCTGTCAACGCTTTGCCAAGCTTCATTTCTTCAGGGAAGTCTCCTGCTCTGTATTTTCTCCCCCTGTGAAAAGCTGCTGTATCTAACAAGAAGCCTGGGGGTCTGCAGGACCTACAGTCTGCCCAGAGGAGCACTGCCAAATGCAGGCATGGACACAGATCTGGGCTTTAGGGACGAAGGCAGAGGGGTTTTAGTGGCCTGGCCACAGCAGTGAAGGGAAGGGAAGAGCTGCGGCCTGTCCTGGTGGGTGCAGGAGGAGCTACCTGCACTCCGTGCTCAGCAGGGTGGGCTGATTTATAGCCCCACGTACAGTTATTGCTTCATAATAACAACAAAGGTGGTTCTCAGGCATTCCAGCCCGGTACCTCCACGTCACCTTCTTGCCTTTGCTAACTTTGCTTCTGATTTACGGTCACATAAGCAAGATGAAAATCAGTCGCCTCAGTTTCCAGACAGTCTGGAGCTAACCAAAGGGGAAAAAAGAAGAGGCCAGCTTCCAAAAATGGCCTGGGTTTATCTCTGCCTGCTTTCAGAAGCATCTGTTTTGGAGCTCTCGTGTTAGGCTAGCTCTAAGTACAACTGTCCCCACGGCTTTGTTGATAAATACTGAACTCCTGACGTCCTGCCTGGCAAGGGTTGTGAAGTTTCGTTGATGCAAAGCTCCTCAGTTTGTTCTGTGCTGTGTAATCATCCAGGTTGCTGGGACTGTTCCCTGCAGGGTCTCCCTTCTGCTCTTACTCCGGTCTCGCTCGCCATACGGCTTCGTTTCTTCAGTCCTCCACTCGTCACCACTCTTTTTCCAACCTCAGCTGTTCTTTTCATGTTTAGCTCACAGAAGAGTTAAATCCTCACAGACTGCTAATGGTCCTGCAGCTAATCAGCTGCCCTCTGCTGTATTTGTCACCTGGTTTGGCTCCTGAGAAGCCCGCGGGGTCTGAGAGCCCTCAGTCCTCCACAGCGTCACGGCGAGGATCTGCGCCTGCTTCTCCCACCCGCCTCGCAGGGCTTCATTCACCTGCTGCGACTGATGTGGGGAAAGCAATTAAACATTTATAGCCCTGTAGCCTCCTGGCACGTGGGCGGGCCGGCCTGCTGCCTGACCTACATAGGCTGTGACTTGGCTGCGATTTCGCCGCCACCTTGGCGCAGGCCCCAGCCTGCTCGCCCGCAGGCCCGTCCATGTCCCGCGCCGCTCAGACGAGTCCCTCGGTGACACAGGAGGCAGAGCCCTGCCCGTGCTGGGGCTCCATCTTTCACCGATATCCCTGGGGTGGCAGAGGTGTGTGTGGGCCTGGGCCTGGGCCATGTCCTGGCTGACCACCATGGCTCCTCCTGCTCGCAGTGGCGGTGTTTTTCTTGAGCTTTCTGAGCAGATTCACCTGCGTCCCCTCCTGCACTACAGCGAGCCATGTGGGCAAGAGTTAAGTGAATAAAGTGTGCTCCATCCACTTCATCTTCAGCCTTAGTTACCCCCTGGTAACTAATAGGAATGGGATGGTGGCCTGCTTTTGGGTCGCCTTTGGGTTGCCGATCTTTTTTGCGATGCTCTCCCCTGCTGGATGTGCCCTGGGCAGCTCTTGGCCCTCACCCAGCAGCATGGCTGGAGCAGGAGACCTGGACGTGCTGGTAAACATTTTGTAGATGGAAAATAAATCCATCCATCTCTGTAAGAAATGCTGCCCCCAAGAGAAATTTCTGATCATAGGCAAGGCTAAGTGCACAGGCACCAGCGAATTCACCACCAGCATTGATTATTTCATTATAAATTGCTCACTTGCTTTTTTACATTTGCTTCTGTGCAGAAACGAAACACCAGCTCCTGAAAATAACAACTGATACACAACCAAAAACCTGACTCGCACATGAAAACGCTGGATCTTCCACAGGGGCTTTCCTGCTGTTTAAGCTCCTTTGAACTTTAAAGTACGAGCTCCACCAAGATTACAGAAACGTGCTGCCTTAGCTGCTGGATTTTTCACCATACCAAATGGGAGCCAAGTGCTCAGAGGCTGATGGAGAAGGCCAATCTCCATATTAACAAACAGCCCTGCAACGGCATTGCTGATTAATGTCAGAGATGAGGATGCAGATGGAGAAAAAAGGGGCTTTCCAAATTGTAAAATGGGGAAAAGAAACCAGTTTGCTACCTCAGTCTGCTCTGATATATGCACAGCAGACACGTCAGGATACTCAGCAGTGGCCCCTCAGTGACACCGAACTCACTGGTGGCCTCCTCCTTGTTCTGGAGTGGTTGTTTAGTGGAAAATAAAAAGGATTGTTTACCGAGAGGCTTTTGCACAAAGCTTATGGCCTCGTACCTACATGGAAATAACCGGTGCTAGGACACCACTAGAGAGGATTTTCCTTCACAGGGCTGGAAAGGGACTAAGGAAAGGTGGTGGACACTGAGCGTGGAACATGAGAGTGGGGAATGAAGGGCAAAGAAGAGAAGGCATGTTGGTCCTTGACCCTGAGTTAAGGAGGTCTGGGCAGCTCTGCTCCCCTTGTATCTCCTACCTGATGGCTTCAGCAGTGGCTGGGGGCCAGCAGATGTCCAGGGCCATGATGTGAGGCCCAGGAACAGGGCACAGGGCTGACCCTGGAAGAGCTGCTGAGCTCTGCAGCTTTCCACAAGGGTGGGATGACCTTCTTCGCCCTTGAGGGGTGACTGGAGAGAAAGAATATATCTCACTTTTTTCACTATCAGAATAGACAAGCTGGTTTCTTGGGGTCTTCTCTGGGAAGGGGGAGATTTCTCCAGAAAGCCAACATTTGGCCCATTAGCATTTTTTCTTTTCCTAAATCCTGAGCTGAAGGTAACTGGAAAAAAAAAAAAAAAAAAGTTGTGTAGTGGTGTGTGACTAACTGCAATCTTGCACTGAAGCCAAACCAGGCAATTCTAATGGCACAGACGAGAAGCTGCCACCTAGGTAGGAAATTTTTCTATTTGCTTCCCATGGCCTCCTGCCCGTGCTGAGCCCTGTGCAATTGCTGACAGCACATCTGCTACGGGGCTGGATTTACACCACCTCATTCTCTGTTTATAGGGGTGATTCATCTTTGGAAACATTGGCTACTGGATGCCGTTAGAGGGATATTGCCCGCGATGGTGTGCTCCATCGTTCATTCTAACCTTTGATTTCCTGGGTGACATCAAATGATGGGAGTGTTTTTTATGATCACCTGCATTTGTACAGGCGAGTGCAAGAACGTGCAGGTAGGTGGGAAGGCCGCTGTGTCTCGCTCTGTAGAGAGGAGGAGAACAACTCCTTGGAAAAAGAAAATAAGAGGGAAAAAAAGGTAAATATCTCCCCTCTCCCTAAGGCACAGCTGAGAAAAGCCATCATCATTTAGCACAGACACTGGTATAACCTCATGTTCCCCACAAAACACATTTCCCTCAGTTCGGTTTCCACGTATCAGGTTTTGCCTATGAATACTCATGAGGCACAAATCAGCCCCTTTAATCCATGATTAGCATGTCACCCCACGCTCAGCGGTTGCATCATGATTTGCTGTTATTGTTGAATGGATGCTGTGCTATTTAATTGTTTTTTGCTTAGTGATCTGTTTGCTCTGTTAATATTTAATTCTCTTTTTCCATCCTTCTTTCTACCCCCAAAAGGCCTACAGAATAGGAAAGCATCTTTCATTTTCTCAGGCTTCATGTGCTATCGTAAGAAAATACCTATTCATAATCTGCTGTACGTGATAATGATGACATACAGTCATAAAGCTGGAATTTTTAAGTGCTTGCCACTGCTGCTTTATAGCTGAGAGAAAAAAAAAAAAATGACCTGATTTGAAGTAAAGCAGGTTAGTATGCTTTATTTGCCTTTTCCAATGGTTCGGATAATGAACAAATTGTCATCTTTACAGATCCTCTGCCAGGCTCGGAGCTGAGTGCTGCATGCAAGCCTGAATGACAGTAAACAACGCGCTGCCTGGTGCTTTGCATGCCACGCAGAGGTGAATTCATGAGAACAAATTAGACCTTTGATTGATCCTTTAAACAAAAAGAAAGGAAAACAGTAACAGTAATTTATACGAGCTCTAGCTGCATTGCATTTTTTACAGTGATCAATATTCTGGGCATTGTAAACAGCAGCTTTACATAATAAATAGCTGCATTATGCAATGCTAGTTAAATTTAGAAATGGTTATTTTATTACCTTCAGCAGACATAAAAGAGAGAGTGATAGAGCCAGGGCCCAGGGCTGCTGGTGTCTGAGGATGCAGGGACCAGCTGGGGCTGGCGGGAGGCGAGCGCAGCCCCGGGGGCCTGGGGGCTCTTGCACTGCCTGCGGGGTGGCCCCCACGCCGAAACGCAGAGCGCTCCGTAGCCAAGCATCTCCGCACAATAAAGGGGAAGATTTATGATGAAGGAACGAAATGTGCTACTTTTGTTCTCCCTGGTGTCCCCATAAAGCTTTTGTTTGACAGGCTGGTTGGGCTCTGGTTCGCTCCAGGCTCTGCTGTGCTACTACCGGCTGCTCTGAGACCGGTTGTGTGCGGGCTGGAGATCAATTATCTTCCTGCTAGGGATAAACAGGGTTTTCCTCTTCCCTCTCTAGTAGCGTTTGCTATTATCCTGGAGAAGAGGAGCCCTTTCTTTTCCTTCCCAGCCACACACACAGATGGGTTGCTGAAGGGTGGGGACGGAAGAATTCAGATTTGTTGCATTCATCTTAATAGCCCGCTCCCCTTGCAGCCTGCTGCTGCTAACTTAGCGTTCAGTGCGCTGCCCATTTACAATAGGCTGGAAGGATGAGCTCCTTTGTTATAAATAATTATGAGACATCTCAATCCAATAAACGCATTGAAATGAGAGCCTCTGAAAATGCGAGTCTGGAAAAATACAGCTGGAGAAGGAAAGTCGCATTGTGAAATCCTCAGCTGAGCACCACACTGTTGGCTGTTTCATAACACAGGGAGCTCCGATGTGGGAAACGACGGGACTCTAATTAGGACATCAGGGCTGTGATGTTGCTCTGCTCACAGTGGTTGGCACCCACTTACCTGGAGGCTGAGGCGCTCTCAGGAAGGCTGGAGGCAACCCGCTGGTGGAATTTGTGGGTAGGAGTTCACACAGCACTGCGGCTGTAGGGCTCCGAGTTAAAGGTTAACGCAAAGCAGCACCAAACTGAAGTTATATGCAGATCTAGGTCATCATTTTACAAGGACAACTGGTGGGTTTTTAATGGACTGCACCAGAATCCTGATTCAGAAGAGTGTTCAACTTTTCAAGAATATTGATTGGGATTGATATCAGGAATATCTCTAATATTTACACGGATTTGCTTTTTCTCAACTACAGTTCATGCATAGGACAAACAAGAATCCTGCCCAGCATCTGTTGTGCCCATGAATTTTCAAGCTATTGAGCAGCACGTAGTGGCTCCAGAGAAATCATTAAAGATTATTTAGCTGAGCTGCTCTGAGAGGTGAAGAGTTAAAGCTAAATCCCATTTGAAAGTAAACTTTGGAAAAGCAGTGAATTTTCTCAAAGGCTGACTGCTCTTGATTTACAAGGAGTCCTGATCCCAGTCCTGATTTCAATTAAAGAGAAATCCTCAGGCATTTCTGCAGTTTGGCGTCGTTCTTTATTCCACATTGTTATATATTGAGCAATAAACAAAACAAACAAAGACTGTATTCTGCAATGAACTACATACGTCCTGTGCAATCTTGGCAAAATCAATAGGTCAGAGTCTGGCCTTGGATCGTCTCAGATCCGCTGTCAATAATCCCTCCTGCTGCAGTGGAATTTACATCTGTGTAAGTAAAAGTGGAATACGGAGACACAAACCTATCGGTGTATTCACCTAAATAAGAGCAAGGGAACAAAACACTGTAGACTCCACTCCTCTCTACAGAAGAAGAAGAAAAAAATAAATAGGTAGCTGGCGTTGTAAACTGATTTAACTGCCAGGCCTCCAAAAACCATGACAGTATGTCTCGAAGGAAGCACATTAAACCAAGCTGTGGGATCTCTGCTTTCTGCTTGTTGTGCCTCTAGGTCCTGGTTCCCCGCCTGGGTCTGCAGCTCCTGGGCCATGTGGTGGATGCTGAGCTCGCAGGGCAGCAAGCACCAAGTCTTTAAACAGCAGGGATGTGGTGCTGCCTCAGAAGGGAAAGGAGGCAGAGGCTGGGGTAAAAGCAGCTCAGACACGGCTCCGATTACCCCATGGGAACTTGGTGACACAGCAAGGGGACGGGTGGGCTCGGTGTCCCCACTGCCAGCCTGTCCTTCTGCCCGAGGATGGCATCTGAGCCTCTAGCCCCTGCTTAGCACTTTCCTGGAGTGATGAAATATTCAGATGGCAGACATTTTAATGCCTCCCTCTATTTCTGTTATAGCCAAGTCTTGTTTTTAAATAGATCAGATTCTCATCCCCATTCAAGGCAGCATAAATCAGGAGGTAATCCAGGCAAAGTCACCTGGCTCTGCTGAAGCCCATACAAAAGCGTTTGTAGGAGATTGCAATCACAGAAAACGCTCATGGCACCGGCTGAGTGAAACCGTGCTTCAGAGCCATAAATATCATAACCTGCCTTTGACGTGGGCTCTTCAGATCTCCCCCCTTCTTTGCAGCCTGGCCGGAGCTTGCCCAGCGAGTGCACGAGTCTCCGCGTGCCCTTTCATCCTCCCCACACGCTTCTTCCTAAGTCTTCATTTGTATGCACACGCTTTGTAATCACTCATCCTGGCCATAAAACCTACAGGATTTTAAATTGAACTGAAGTCCCAAATGCTTTAAAAGAATTTATGTTGCATAATTGTACTGGTTTGCCTGAAAACAAACAATGATGTATGGCTAGAATACTCTCTCGGGGAGATGACTCAGATCTTTCCTTGTGGCTCAGACCTTGCTTGGCTGCTGATGGTGCAACTTGTAATCTCTCCTCTAGATGCACGCTGAGGGAAGACAAACAAAAGAGTAATGTGCAGAGCAGAGGGCATAGATGAGAAAACACGAGTTATTTGGAGCTTTTGGAGACACTCGATGCTTTCATTTGTTCTGAATCGAGGCTACTTCGGAGATTATGGAAAAGAAAACCAGACCCCATCAGCATTATGCAGCAGCCTACCCTAGCAGATGTGTGCCCGGTGAAATCCCTCATGCCTGGGCATCCATCAACAAGGGCACCTGGGCTGCTCCATCTGCGCCATGGGTGTGCAATGTTTGTGCCACATCACCAGCTGGTGTGGGGTTTGCTGTCACTGTTGTCACTTCAAACATCTTCTCATACTTTGTTTTCTGTAATCGTGGTTTACACCACACCTAACAAAACACTTTAGCCACTGTATAAAAGGTTTAACATGTTGTTAAAGAGAGACTGCCACCTCCTCCCCTTCCTCCAGTTTGACACTGGCAGAGAGAGCACCCTCACAAGCCCCAGCATCATCATCTGACTCTTGTTAATTAAGTTAATTTTTCATCCAAGGTTCAAAATCATCTATGAACGCTTTACTCTGTGGATACAACATTCAGCCACTGTCAAAACGTCAGGAATGGAAGCCTGAAACAGGAGTGAGAAGGATCAGAGCCACCTCACTGGGTACAGTTCTAAAGACCTACGTTTGCTTAGTACATGTGTACAGCCCCGGTTTGCAGAGGTGGCTTTGCAGATTTGGGGATTTTGCCGTGTCTCTGCAGTTTACAGATTTGGGGATTTCCATTCTGAGCATGCACTAAAACTGCAGCTGCTGCTGCGTGTGAGCAGGCATTTGCAGGATGGTGGCCCCAGGTGGATCTGGCTGTTTCGTTCAGGCATTACGAGCAGGGCAGAGGACATCCAAGGGGCTGTTGCTCCCCGCTAGCCCTGGAAATGCAATGCGTGCTGTGGTGTAACCCGATGCACTTAGAGCTGTGCACCCCGCAAGCTCCCTCCACCCTTCCTTTTTCTAAAACAAAAATAACAGCTCTGAAGTTACCATTACGGAGTGTCCTCAAGTAGCAAGTCTGCCTTCCATTCCAATCAAAGCAAAGCCGAGCAGTCTGATGCCATCAGTTTGCAAAGAAAGCATTAAAATAGTAAAAATAGGAAAAAAAAAAAAACTTAACTTCATAGCAAAGAATAAAATAAGAAAGTTTTCTTTTTTCTGAAGGCAGTGCCAAGCATCATCAGGGAACATATCAATTCGTAACAGCTGTGGATAGCTATTTCTGTCCCAGACTTCAGCAGATTAATTGGGGGAGCATGGTAAAAGCTAACAGATCTGTGTCCAGCAAGGTTAATTCTGAGGTTACCAGAACATGACGCAAAGCAAATCAGTCGGTGTTTTTCTCCCTCGCTCTGAGCAGCGTCATTGCATTACTGCCACCGGAAGGGTAGTCAGCTCTTCTCAATCTGTGGTCTGCCACTGTGGAAGGGGCAACCTGTGAAAAACAGGTTTTCTTTACAAACATACCCTCCTGCCTTTCTCATTCAATGCCTACGTAACCACCGTGTCGAAGGGGTGGTTGCTAATATCACAACTGCCTCTGATCCTGTTTTGTGACTGTCATTCCTTTCTGTAAGTTCGGTGACTAATTTTTGTGCAGTTCCTTTTTTTTTTTTTAAAAAGGATGTCAAAACCCAAAAGGGTTCTTAAAATCTTTTCAAGCAGCAGTTCTGCAAAAACGCTTATGGTTTTTGCTTCCACCTTGCCTCATCTCCTGTTCCAAAATGATTTGTGTGGCTCACCCGCTCCGTATCGCTGCCACCGATGGCCGAGGGATGCCGCAGTGCTTTTTCCAGAGGACTTCCAGTCTCAATGCAGCCGGCAGCCTAAAAAGGGACAAAAAAAAAAAAGATGCGCAATGCAGAGACTTCCAAATGGCCCTGTGGGAACGTGGTGGCAGAGAAGAATCTCCTGATTCCTGGTGCAGTGGACTGTCCTGTCCTGGGGGCCCGTAGCCAGTTTGTGCTGGCTAATTTTGACGTGCATCATGAGAAATTGTTTCATTTCCTGACTGTACCAGTGTAGCTCACAGAGACATATTGGCAGTGGTGATTTAGAAGTCAAATTAAAAACATTCCAGCTCAGCTTTAGACAGATCGATCTAGAATAGGGCTAATGATATACTTTCATAATGCGCTTTGAGAAACCCTGGTTAAGATACCCGAGTAAGTGCTAAGTGCTATTAATAGAGCTGATGGGATAAGTTCAAAACTCTTCCCCAATGAAATACATGTACATGCTTCCATCAAACTGCTTTCAAAATTGTGCACGTTCCCCTAATGGGTAAGCAGAATTAAAAAAAAAAAAAAAACAGCAAACAGTGAAATATATACATACACATATATATATTTCACTCTGGAACGTCTTGTATTTTATAATAATAGAAAATAAAGGAGCCGCAATAAAAAATATATGTTTTGACCTATCCAGAGCCTTCTTCCCTTTGGCTCTGAGGAGAATTTCGGGAATTTTATTCTGACTTGAAATGAAGCCAGACGTGAGGGCCTCAGGCTCTGCAGTGCAAGGTACGTGTGCTGCGGGGGCTCCCTCGGGGACCTGCACCCTGCTCCAGCACAGAAGAGAGAAGATGCTCCCAGCCTCGTATTCACAAGTCTGACTCAAACTGCCTTGCGGTTGCTGCAAGGAATATGAAGACTAGTTCGTGAACTTAGAATAATGTTGTTCACTTCTCTCCAGCTATTTATAAACTGCCTGGAGGATTCATGTTGCAGCCTGCTCCAGCAGGATCTTGCTCTCCTAAGTGTCCCAGGAAGGGAAGGAAGATTTTCCCCCAAGCCTTCATGCTGTTGCCTTTTTGCCATCTCAGATGGCAAAATTGGGGTGCAACAAGACTGTTCACCCACATGCTTGGGTGCTTTGCCACATCCTGTGGTCGCAAGACAACCCAGGAATTCAGCGCTGAGCTGAATGCATGCAGGGAAGAGGAAGGAGGGGACACCCCTGGTTCTCCTGCCCTCATACAACGCAAAGGCAGGGAGCAAGAAAAAGCCTTCCTAGAGTCCTTCTCTCACAGAAACACAGCCTCAGTTCTCCAGCTGTCCCCGGTTAATCATCATCTTTGTCAGGAGGGAAATGAGGATCCGAGCCGTGACTCAGAGCCACATCCCCACGTCTGGCCTCCTCCAAGGGAGGCAGATGATGCGCTGCCCCTTCCTCAGGGCTGCCAAGTCTAGAGGCACAGATGTAGCAGGGTTTGGGGGATGCTGGCCTTAAGACAGACCTTCAAAAATAGTTTCCTCAGATGTTACCTTGAGCGGTTTCAGTGTGTATTGCTGCCAATGAGCTGTTGTTAGAATATTTGTGGAAAATAAACTCTGGAGAGCCATGAGCAGAGCCAAGCAGATTAATTTAAGACGAGCAAATATTTGTGGGAAAGTTTCTGTTTGTTTGCACTATCCACCCAACTCCATCACACAGCATTTTCCATGAGTACGTAACTTTGCTGAGGCACCTTTTGATCAGCAAGATAAATCAATTGCCATGTATTCATCTCTGTTTTTCAGCTATGAGGCACTAGCAGAAATGTTGGTATTTCCTCCAAGAAGAATTGGTTTTGGCTCCAAACTTCACTCGAAGAGTTAACATTTCTCAAGCCATGACCTCAAAACCACAAATAGAAAAATAACATAAGATAGATGAGCACAACGTTCTGGAAGCTCTAAAGGGTAAAAAACAAATTTCAGTATGTTTTGTAACCATCCTCTTAGTAAAGGGAAAAGGACATTTTCATAAAACTGCACCCTCGAGCCCAGAGATGTGCTGGGCTCCATGTGGGCCTGCAGTCCTCCTGCTCTGAGGAGAAATGCACCTACCTGAGCCATCTGAGCACAAGAGCTGGTGTTGGATGCCAGCAAAGCCTCCTGGACCTGTCGCTGGACCCTACCATTTCTCCCTCCCACATGCGATTCAACAGGCCCGGAAGCTCATTGATATATATACACATACACACATATATATTTTGGTAAAAATCACCTGATGAAAAGAGATATTTCATCATCATTCCACCATGATCCCAGTGACCCAGTATCAACGGGGACACAAAGACCGTGCAGAAGTCAGTCTTTGATACAGCAAAGCATGCTGCCTTCCTTGCCTTTCCTCTTCCACACCTGCAACTCCCGACTGTCATCTCCTCCTCACGTCAAGCCTGTCCATCTGTCTGTCCCTTTTCAGGCACGTTCCTCTCCTGACCATCATCTCCCCGCTCACCGGGCTCCTCGCTCACCAGGCTGCCTCTATTTGTCGTCTTCCACAAAGTCCTGTGGTGAAAGGCCATCATTCAGCTGTGCCTAAACAAAAGGGTGGCAGAAACCAAAATGAGATCAGTGATTACTCATGAGGAAAACGCCACAGCAACACTTCTGCTGCTGTTTTTCCAAGTCAGAAAAGAAAAATGGGAAAAATAAAGCAGCCACGAAAACCAGGCTCGACCCACCAGCTCTGGTAAAGTTACCCCAGCATGGGAATCCCTAAGCTGGCCTGAAGGGCTTTGAGTTTTTGATTTAATTATCCCAGGAGAAGAGCTCAGCATTACAGAGAAAGATGCTGCCTCTGGGTGTGTCTCTGTGGTGGAAGAAAGGAGAAATTTTCCAGATTTCTGCTTCAGGAAATCCAGAACCCCAGAGGCCGGCAGTCAACCCCGCTGAGGCAGGGCCCTTTGGTGGCCCTGCAAACCAGCTCCGATGACACATGCTATCTAGAGGGGTCTATACGTCTCAAATGAAGGTGGCCAAAGTTAAATAAAGCAGATGGAGGGCGAGGGGTGCCCTCTCCGCAGCACTGAACGAGATGAGGGAGGAACGGAGGGCACCACTGTGCTTTATGCCTGGCGTCCCTGTGACCCAGTGCTGCTTGCTGCACACCTTGGGTGCTTGCTAACTCATCCGTAGAGCAGTCACTGTATTTGGTGGGGATATTTTGAGGTAAATACCCGTTTCCATAGCTGAAATGATTTCGCCATGGATCATCGTTGTATGACTGGAAATGGGACGTGAAGCATCGTATCAGACTGGAAGGAGCTGAGCATCTCAGGGAGCTGCCTTAAATCCAGTTTCAAGATAACACCTCAGCTAATGAGGAGCGACACTGCGAATGATCTCTGCAGATGTCCCGGAATTACAAGGAACTCTGAGCAACACAACAAATTTGCAAGTACAGCTTTAAACATTTTCTTAAGAAGAATATATATATAAAAAAAAGCTGGCCTGGCGGCGTGAAATCCTGTCTCCTTGCCCGAAAGCATATGGTGTGTTACATGAGCAATGCAGCGCGCTCCGCTCGGGGCTGCTGGGGCTTGCGGTATCCGGTTGCAATCAGGTGAAAGCAAGGGGAGACACAAAAATAGCTCGGCAGCCCACAGTCCCACCCACGGGAAAGCACAAGGCACCCAGCAGAGGTTGCACGCCGAAGCTCGCTGCATCAGCAGCTCTTGGAGCAGCGCTGGCTGCAGCTGCAGCTTGTGAGCTCCCCAGGATGGGGACCGAGGGACAGCAGCTGGGGGCAGGCTGGTGCACAAACCTCCTGCAGCAGGGTTTTGCTGCTGGTTTACCTGAATCCAGGCACGTTTGCTCTGGCAGTGCAGGAGCTGGGTGCCAGTGCCACCACGTAGTCATCTCAAGTGAGAGCAGAGCATGGGGGGGTTTCACCTTGTGCCTCGTCGCTGGTGCTTTGGGTGTCATCAGCATCAGGTTGGATCCTCACGGGACATTCCTGAGAACAGAAATACAGCACTGAGACTGACAGAGCATTGAAGCTCCCCCATTCTGTAGATAAAACCTCATCAAAGGCTCAGATCAGTCAAATATATGGCAAGCTGCCCCTCCTGAAGCCCAGACTTCAAAGGTGACACCTCACTGACCTCAACCCCTTGTCCAGAGATGGGTTAAGGGGCAAGTCCCATGGTTAGGACAGGGATGGTGTAACACCCATCTGACACCTGGGGGCAAATTCAGTGCCCCAAGAGGATGCGCTGGGACCTGTCTGTCTTTGGGATGGAGCCCCGTGCCCAGCCTCAGGAGCTGTGGTGCCCTCTCTCCTGCGGTCCTTCCCACCCGAGTGAGTTGTGGTCCCACCGCCTGCCTCCTCCCCTCTTGCCCAGAGGATGTTTTGGGTTACCCCTTGTGTAAGCACCGTGGATATTTTTGACTGTCCTTTTCAATTCCAGCTGAAGTTGGTGCCACAGGCAGCTCTCTTAGTAGATTGCTTTTGTGATTTATGCAGGTCCAGAAGAGTCCAAGGATCATTTATCTTCAAACCAGGAGAGAGATGAAAGAGTCGTGGTAGTAAAATTTCCTGCAGAGCTAGATCTGAGCATCAAAGAGGGGAAAATGTCATTGTTTTACTGAGACGAGACAACGTGAGAAAGGTTTTAATGCTGGAGGATTATTTATTTATTTTTAACTGAATAATCCTCCTTAAGGAAAAAAAAAAAAAAAAAAAAAAGAAGGAGATTTTGGAAGCGAGAGGAGGGCAAACAAGCATGGGTGGGCACCACTGGGATGCAACCCAGGGAACGCAACCAGCTGGGTGCTCCTGGGGAGGAAGGCAGGGACCTGCGGTGGCTGCCCAGTGTCCCCAAGGGTGCCCCACGTCTGCTGGTGGCCCAGCGTGGCTGGGTGAGGGTCCCCCAACACCCCAAAACCCTGGGGCTCACCAGCCAAGCAGAAACCTGGGGAAACTCAATCACATCAGCCGGGTGGCTGGGAGGGAGCCAAAGGAAGGAGAGGGCTGGGAAAGGGTCCGTTTACATTTGCAGCAGATGCTATCTGGAGGAGGAAAATACTTTTATTTCCCCTGTGGACTGCCAGTTGATTTTGTTGCGGCAGGTACTAATGGAAAATAATAAAACCCGTTTTAGTCAGGCTGTATCCCGAACACTTACAGGTCAAGCCAGTACTCAAAACAGATGGTTATGGAACATAGCACATTAGTTTGTCACCAGCATCTACGGTGGCCAGGGGATTTTTACCATTTGAAATTGAATTTTATAGGTCAGGGCCTTACGCAGGTCTTGAAAAACAGTGCATCTCTGTGAAGTTAGCGTGGCCGGGGAGGCAATTACTGGGTGTAAAGACACGCAACCTCCGCGTTTGTTAGCACTGCAGAAAAGCAACAGGGACCCACGGTGGGATCCACAGCACAGCTATAAACCCCCGAACATGGTCATTAATTGTTACGGACTCAAATATTTCAGTATGGTCTTCCTGCTGCTAAATCAAATCCCTGGACAAGACTCACAGTTGGCATCTTTCACTGAAAATGGTGCCCTCTCACTTTATGATTCAAAACGCACTGATGGCTGTAAAAGAAGCTTGGTTGTAGGAGCCCAAGTTTCTTAGAAGTGAATCAGAAGTGGATCATTTATTTAGGAGAGGTTAATTTACGTCAACATCCAGATAACCTCAAGTATCTTCCAGCTGGTTTTATACTTATGGAATAAATAAAGCAGGGGCAGGAGTGCCCGCATGGTTCTCCCCATCCTTGGTGGCTCCCCAAGACCAGGGACCCCCACAGCTCCACACCGTGCCCCCAAACCAGGCATACTCCAACACTGCTGGCTTTACCATGACACCAAGCACACATGCCAGGCAGCTCTGGTGTCAGGGCTCTTGTGGGGTGGGTGAGACATAGGACAACCCCCCGGCATGCAGAGGGACCCACTTGGCTTCAGCGCTTACAGGGCACTGCCTTTCCTGCCTCTGCCAAGCAGGTTCCTGCTGACTCACGGATGGTATTGATCACGAGTGTAATTAATAATAGCAAAACACTCAGCCCAGGCTACAAACCTGCCCTCTCTACGCTGTGCTCTGCCTGCTTCAGCCATTCAGTTCAAACACATCACTGTCCCCATCTGCTAGGGAAGGCATTTACCATGAGACCCTGGAAGCAAGGTGCAGAAGCTCCCCACAGGCACTGTTCACCAGAATTGGTGCTTATCAGTCCTCATCTGAGCTGTGCTCAGCTTCCCTGTCCTCCCCAGCTGGATTTATCTCCTGTGCCTCCCTCAGCAGCATCTTCCAGGAGGAAGGGGCTAGTCCTGCTGCCCTGCCTTCTTTATATAGTGGAGCCCTGGCTAATTATTTGCTATTTTTTTGCTAATTATCACCAAGCACAGGCCAAACTAATCAGCACCTCCTGAACCCCATGGCCCAGGGGACGGCCAGCATTGGGGAGATGAGCCCCATGCTTGGTGGAGTAAATGTGCCAATCTGCTACACCTGAGCCCTTGCAGTGCCTTTCTTCCCTTCCTTTACCCTTTTTTCACCCAAAGCCAAGTGCAGGTTTCAGGAGGGGTATGCTGTGCTGCTAGCACACAGAACCACTTTGTTTCCCAGTAATATTGGAAGAAGTCTGGGACTGCTATCATTTCTGCAGGTTTTTCCTGCAATTCAGCTTGGGTAAAACCCGCTCTCAGGGAGGAATTAATAGCATGCTGTGTTTGTGCTAAATATTGATCAGCGTTTTTGTCTTTATATGGAAAGCTGCACAGGCTGCTGGACAAAAATCTGTTAATAACAAGCGCTAAATCCGCTGATGGTTAGATAATGAGAAAGATCCCCAGATCCTCACACTGATCCCAAAATTGCCTCATTTGTGCTCTGGGCAGCACTTGGGCAGGCAGCGCCCCTGCGCAGGGGTTGGCGGCTGCAGCCCCTTTGTGCAGCTGGGAGCAGACCTAGAGGAAGAAGGGGGTCAGGGGACAGAGATGGAAACAGCATCTGGGGCTCCAAATCTGCCATAGTGCAATGCTACCTGAAATCCTAATGCTTTTCTTTTCCCCGGGGCTCTTATTTTCTGGCCTTGCTGGGTGCCGAGCTCTTGCTCCCCTTCCCAGCACAGGTATTTTGCACCACTCCCATAACTTCTTTTAAAGACTGCACTGTTTCAGACTCCCCACAGATCTGTGCCATGTAACGAGAGGACTTCTCTAATGTCTCAGAGATTTCTAAATTAAAGGTAAAATATTTGTTTCAGAGATGCCCAGCCATACATTATGCATCACCGCTCCAACACAATAACATAATACTGATAGAAATTATCCACATAGAGCTGCGATCAGCTTCAGCTACTGCTCTTCCTGTGCTTCACAACCTGGGCATTGGGCTGTGGAAAAGGGTTTGGGCTTGATTTCTTCTGGCCGGGAGCCGTCCACGCTCCTGGTGCAGACTGCAGGGTAAACCTGGTGTTTGCTGAGACCGCTGTGACTGACACCGGCAGCTCTTAAATCACCTCAGCTGCCCACGTACGGCCACAGGCCACACCTGGCCCTGGGGGTCGGGTCTCTTCTCGGCTGGTGTAAATCAGCTGGGATGGAGGTGTGGGGGCAGCCTGAGAGCCAGGCTGGATTTTATTGAAGTGTCTGTGTGGTAATTCCAGCTCCGAGGGACACCTGAGGGCTGTGGCTTTCTGTGGCTGGAGCTGTCAGGCCTCGCCACAGTAAAAACACCTTTCATGCTGAAAGCTTTGAGTATAAAAAAGCCTTGTGGGTGCCATACGGATGCCAGCAAGGCCCAGGACCAGGCCTAGCATTGCTCAGCATTGACTCCAATTATTAATACACTCCTAATCTTTTTCCAATGACTTTGACACTGCGGACAGGCTGTGGGCTGGTCCAAGCTGGGCCCAGCTCCCTGAAACTGCCACCATTTTGCTGTGGGGATAGCCTGGTCTCGCCTAGAGGGGCTCCCTGCCTTCGGAGGGGCTCGTTTTTCTCCTTACAAGCATGCACCCTGAGCAGGATCAGGCCCTTGGGGTGTGTGGGGTGCTCTCCTGCCCCATACACTGAGCTGAGCCTTGGCCCAGTGCCGCGGGCTGGATGTGGTGTGAGCATGGGTGTGTGTGCATCCTCCAACGCCGTCATACCCAGACCATAAGGTCATTTCTAGTCGGGTTTTATCTGGACAAATTACTCTGTGAGTAGAACAATCTCAGCAAAACACAGCACGTCATAAAAACAACGTCTTGAAATTAATTCTGCTTGGCTTTTCATCGCTTTTTGCATGGTCTGGGACACAGCAGACTGGCGGCAGCGCTCCATGGCGTGGGCTGAGAGTGGAAGAAGCAAAACAGCAGCTCCTTCCTCTGCCCCTTCCAGCCTCACCAAGCGTGAGGCCGGATCCATGCCCTCCTGTACCTTTCTCACAGGTGCCACTGCAGGGCCTTGTGGTGACCAAGGCTCCTTGCAGATGTCTCTTCATGTAACTTAGTAGCTAGATGGCACTGAAGGTATTTTGTGGCATCTACTTTCTCAGGTATGGCAAGGGGATGACTAATTTGCCTGTGAGTGGTAAATAATTGCAGAAATTAGTATTATTCATTTTTATTGCTGTTGGACCAAATTCTGGGTGCCGCTGTTGCTGTCTCACATAGAAGTTGGGGCTGCAGTAACATCAGGATCACCTCCTGGCTCTGCTGCTGGGGAGGGGAAATAGGAAGCTGGATTGCTTGGGAATCTAATTCCCGATTTGTTTCAATTACGCTTCTTTCTCAGTGGGAGTCAAGTGGGTGTTTTGGTCTCTCTGGTTTGAGGCACGTGAAACATGCTGGGGTCAAATTCCTCCTGTTTTGGAGACTCTTTCAGAGCTACCTTGGTGGATCCAGCTGCCTGACAGGAGGTACTCCTGACCTACTTGACTGCCCTGAGGAGCAGCAGGAAGAAGGAAGAGGGTTACATTGCTGCATGGAGGGAGCAGTGCATCCAAATGACCTAATTTTGGTCTTTCTTGAGCACTTTTATCTCCGTGGGCTTCAGCAAAGGAATGCTGGCTTCCACCAGAAGAAGCTGACCCAATTTCTGTGATGGCATCACCACTGCTCGCTGCCTTGTCTCCCCGGGGCACAGGGTTCTGCAGGAGCATGGGGCAGTGGCAGCACCCCTGCAGCCCCCCAGGATGGGGCACGGAGCCAGTCCCGGCCGTGGGGCTGCTCCACCCGCAGGTCCTGGTCTCAGCTCTGCTTTGTGAAAACTGCCCGGGTCGGTTGGTTCAGGCTGTGTTCAGTGAGTGGATATGAATGAAAACATCCATGAGAAATATTGGAAAGAAAGAAACATTTTTCATTTCTGAGTGTTAAAAATGAATTTCCTTTTTTTTTTCCTCCTCCAGTTTGAAACAATCAAAGGCAATTACAATAAAGCCGAGAGGAAAACAAAATCCTTGAAAGAAGATATTTCAAGTGACTGGAAAAAATAAACGAGGAGCACTAAGAGCCATTAGTTTCTCACTGCTTTGCATTGGCTCCACAAAATTTGGGGCAGAGCTGGGTGCCCATCCAGCAAGTGCCCAGTCTAGCCATACAGTGTTGCTCTGTGTGTCTGTGTGGGTACCACGAGTGCCTGGGGGCAGCCGTCTGTCTGTCTGCAGGAAAATAAGCCCTGGGTTTAGGTGGTGGAGCTTGGGAGAAGCCCACTCCCCACGGCTCCAGTCCCAGCCTGCAGCCACCCTGATATTATGGAGATGTGAAGCGCAGAACTACTGCCTGCTCTACCTGCCGCTGTCAAAATTCTGGTAAATGGTAAAATTCAGGGAAAATCCAGGGCAAACATGACAGCAGCGAGACCTCACACCAGTCACCCAAGTGATAAAATCAAGATTGAACAACTACAGTGAACTACTATCTCTGCAGATCCTGCCATTTGGAGCATAACAGAGGGGATTTGTGCACTCCACACTGCACCCAAATAAAACAAACTGTTCTGGAGGCAGCTGGGATGGAGTCACACAGGTTTATTACTGCTGGAAACACCCTCATCAGCCCTGGTACCTGCTAGTGCCTTAAAATATCTCCTTGGGGTTCCTGGAGCTGTTATGCATCCTTGTGGGGTTGTCGGATGAATTTTATGGCTAGAATCACACACCTCCATTATTAATTTCTGCTCTTTCCACACAAAATATCTGATGAGCTTGGCTGCTTAAGGCAACCTGTAAAAATTGGGGCCCGATCTGGCAGCTCTCCTGACAGTCGCTTTGTTACTGCCTGGCCATTAATGAGGGCAGGGAGGTGCCAGCCAGGCAGGGCTGGGCACGGAAGGAGCACGGCTGTGATGAACCCCTCAGTTTAAAGCAATGTTCTGGGTGCTGCCTGCTGCTTGGGCTCTGATAGCCTCTGCAGCCGTGAGAGAGACACTGGGAGGAAAATCCAGAACCCTTTCCCCCTTTCTGATAGTCAGATGTCTGGTCCGTCCCATCTATTTTTAATACTGATGTGACACAGCTTAATGTTCTGTCAATTAAATTAAGCTGTCGGGGAGCTGGAGCTGGAGCTGAATCCCCAGGTGAAAAGTGGCTGCCAATCACTGCAGCTTTCCTGGCAGCCACCCTGCAGTGCCGGACACGGGTTTGGGTGAGATGGGGGAGCCTTACCCGAGGAAAAGCAGGATACGGCCCTTTTCTATCCAAGCAGTGCCATCCTCGTGCATGGGGAAAGCTCAGCCACCACCACGATGTGGGTGCTGCAGCCATCTCCTGGCTCTTGTGTCATGTACAGTGGCATGGAGGGCTTGAAGTAGGAAATTGTTGAAGCTGAAAATGTATTGCATTGTTTGAATTGATCCAGAAGGATTCCCTTCTCCCCATGTGTGATTTCTCATGAAAATTTTCAGGAATCCCTCAGGAAATTAAGGAACGGAAAATTTCATTACTAGGGAAAAAAAAAAAAAAAAAAAAAAAGATTTGGTTCCTACACAGGCTGAACTTTAATGTCTCTCTAAAAATGCAGCACCTGGCTCCCCAGTGTTCAGAGGAGGGGCGTTTTGGGAACCTCGAAGGAGGCTGTGGATGGGGAGGCCGAGCACTAGGTTCCTACAGGGTATCTCCCAGCCCCTCTGTGCACCGTCAGCACTGTGGGGCTGAGCCTGCCCTGGTCCCAGCACACCAGGGTGCATGGAGGTGTTGGGCACGAGCAGCGAGGGCCATATCTGTGTCTCCACTGATTAAGAAAAAGCTGGTTTGCAGGGAGGCCAGATAAGCCTATTTCATAAGCACTAAATCAACACGCATGAAGCTCTGGCAGGATTGCCTCCATGGGAAGACATAAAACCATTGCACAAGTAATTTTACTAATAGAATAAAAATAAAAAAAAAAAACAACAAACACTTTGAACAAAAAAAAATGACAGATGATCTACAAATAAATAACCTCTCAACATAAACACAGCAAGAAAAATTCATTAAGTGTCTTTTAAAAGTATTGGATTTGACTTAGCAGATCTTTTTCAGATGTTCCTCTCAAGCAAACCTAAACATCAAATAATAATTGTGTAAAGGCAAGTACCATAATAACTCTGAAAATGCATTATGCATCTCTCCCTTTGATAAAGGTCTCTGTGCTTTTATGAAATGTTCATTATCAGCACTTCCCCCTATATCTGAAGAGAAAGCAGCGCTTTAGTGGTAGAGAACAGAGCCGACGGGGCATTATTTTTGATAGGCTGATGCTATAAAGCTATCCTTCATGTTCCCGGGAAAATTATTTCTGTTATTTATATGAAATTAAAACCAACTTGGAAAAGATTTCCTGTTTTTAAAACAGGCTCAGCTAATGTTCTGTTTTCTTGTAATTTATATTAATAATGATTGCTCTAATATTTTAATGTATTTCAACAGTTTCAGCAGCTTTATGAGGTAAGATTGCTATTATTTGCTTCAGTGACTGGTTTTATGGAATAACTGCAGCTTTCAGTGGAGGTAGATCAAATGCTGAAATGAAGGAAAATAAAACACAGCACAGGTTCTCACCGCTCACGTAAGAGGCAAAAACATCCAAAGAGGACAAAAAGGACAGGCTGTATATTTAAAACATCAGCACTGCAGGCTACTCCATTTGGACTGACTGCTTTTTGATGTCATTTTTAATGGGTTTGAACAAAACATGGAGGCCAATTTGGGGAGCGATCCAATACTGGTGCCCAGGAGATAGGCCCCATCTTCTGTCCTACTTCCCTACACCATGAATTTGAGGACATTTTGGGATTTTTAGCCCTCACACCACTGAACACAAACGCACCTCCCGGCCGGGGCTGGTAGCAGCCTCCGCTCTGACCCGCTCGGGCGCTGGAGCTCCAGGAACGCGCAGGGATCCCATCCAAAGTCCCATGAAGTCAAGGGGCTCCTCTTAGCTTCAAAGCCAGGAAATACATTCTTAAAAGCTGAAACCAGTTTTATAAACACTTAGGCCTAAATCTGGAAACCTCAAAAAAAATTTTTTTTCTTTCTTTCCTTTTTTTTTTTTTTTTTTTCTTTTTTCTTACGTTAATTGGAAACACATGTGCCCAGCTCCCTCTGTGTTTTGGGAGCATCTGCCCTAAGATGAGCAAGCGGAGCCGGCAGCTCTGTGAGCGCTCGCCGGGCTGGAAACTCCCCAAATCCCCACAAACATGCAGAAGCGAAGCCCACGAGCCGGCAGGGCGCGGAGCGAGGGTTTCAGGCGAGGCGGGCCCCCGCTTTACGACTTTAGAGATGACAATTGCAAAGGCTTTCAGATACCAAAGGATTTGGCAATGGGATTATCGTAGCAATTAATGACACACAGAGAAACTATCAGAGGAATGTGAGCTCTTCTTTCCCTGCTTGAAGGTTTTCTGTGGGCAAAATATGATAGCTTTATTTATTTTCTGTAACGGAAGAATGCCATTTTTTTATTGCAATAAAAAAAGGTCTGCAATGATTTTTCAGATTATTTCAGATATGTGAGATGAACCATGATGGGTCCAATACAATCACATAACATTTTTTCTTCCTGAACTGTGCAGTAGACAAGCACTGGAATGCCACAAGTAAACATTTTTGATCTTCCAAATATCATGGGGATTTTATACGTAAAATATCGTATTGGAAAATGAACTAGGCAATTTTCCTTCCCAAAAGATGACCCTCATTAAGGCAGCCTCAGAGCTTGTTGAAATTATTCAAAGTATCAGTTCTGAATAAAAAAATCAATGCTTCATTTGCACCTACCAGAAATATCCATCTCAGTGCACCAAAATGAAGAAGTAAAAATGGAAATCAAACACACAAAGAGTTCAGACTTGCCTGAGATGAATTCATTGAAAAAACAAGCTACGTACTTACTCAACACAGTTGCAATCATTTCCTGTGTTATCCTTGCAAAATTAAGAAATACTCAGAGCTAACCCTTTTGAGGGATTGCTACAAACACCACAAAGGAAATTTAGCAGTAACTTGGAAGTTTTTTGTTTTATGATGTTATTCCTTAGACACTTAAAGAAAAAGAATTGTTTTTCTTTTGCAGAAGCGCTCAGACAACGAGGGGATGCAAACAATTTTATATTCAGATGACTGTCGTTTTTTCCCTTCACACAGCTGTAAGATTTGTGCCTTTGGCACCTATTATTCTTGATAACCATATATTTCTGGCACTGTTTTTCAGCAGCGAGCTTACAAAGTCTTTGAAATTAGTCATTGCAGAAAAATCTATGTAGCGACGGAGATGAGAAAATAAAACCATGATTAGAGAGGATGAAAAGCCTAACCGCCTGAATCCAGGTCAAGAGCAGCACTGATTATTTTGGAAAAAAAAAAAAGTCCCGTATTTCTAAATTGTTGGCAGTGCCATCAATGCATTCTGTGTCAGGATTTTCAGGTTTTTAATCAGAATTAGGATTTTCTCCCCCAGCAACCACCGCTGCCCGAGCACCATCCTGCTTCCCCCCCGCGTTTCCCTCTCCCGGCCCTTGCAGCCCCCCACCATGGCCAAGCCCCCTGCCCGAGCGCTGCGTCATTTGTCTGGCACTTCCCTAAATCTGCCCGGTTTGTCAGCACTTCTGAGTGCTGGGTGATATTTCCAAAGCTGTCGAGGGTGGTATTTTCAAAGCTGTTGAGGCTGATATTTTCAGAGCTGTTGAAGTTGATATTTTCAGAGCTATCGACGGAAATCTGAGGCATCACTTCCCTTTTTCTTTTCTCTCTCTCTTTATTTATTTATTTATTTAAATGCTAGCTCTAAAGTCTCTGAGATATCTTTGAAAGCCTCAGCCTGTGGATTTAGGGGCAGGGACATGGGGGAAGGAGATGGCCAGCCCAGGGTTAAGGTATGACATTTTTTGCAGGTATTTGCTAGTAGTAAGGGGGTACAAAGAACAGAGAAAAATCTTAAATCTAAGACTCAGTTTTGCTTAAAAAAAACGGTCCTAAATCACATTTTTCCATACAAATTGTGCAGAGCCAGAATCTTCTCCTGTATAATTTCTGACTTCAATAGGCTTATGCAAGGGTTGGTTGTGACCCGTAATTAGAGCTGGCCAGCGAACAACGGGTTTGTTTCATGGTAGCTTCTGAGATTTCAAAATCTGTTTGTGTTCTGCAGAGGAAACGAAATCAAAACATTTCTAATGTGAGATGGAAGCCTGTCAAAATGCCCACTTTCTGAGCAGAGGGCTCCTCGTTTCCCTGCGGGTTTTTCCCTGCCCTCTGCAGTGGCCGGGGTGTGCGTGCAGCTGGGAGCAAGGACAGGGTGGGCATGGCTGGGTGCTGAATGCATCAGTGACCAGCATGATCTAGGTATTTTGATAAAAAGTACGGGACGTCATAAACACCATGACCTGTCTGAGATGTTCTGCTTCTTGGGATCACACTCACCCAGCAAGGAGCCCTGCCAGCACCCCGGAGGGGCAGAGGCTGACCAAAATGGACACACCGTCTGCTCAGTAAATCTGTCCAGCAAGAGCTTAAAAATCTGCCTTTTTTTCCGAAGGTCTAGCAAAGACTTTAAAAATATCTGCTCTGCAGGGACATTTGAGGCACGATGGCATACTTGGCAGGAGCGGGCATCTGTCCGGGAATCGCTGGCATCTCCCCTCCTGCCCCACGTGTTGCTGACCATCAGCATCGCTGCTGCTCTCCGTCCCAAAGGGACACACTGCAGCTACATACAGAGCCTGTAGGTCACACCAAGGAAGCTGCTGAGCGGTTTAGTCCTGACATCGTAACGTGGAAGAAATGCTCTTTTCACTGATAAAAGGAAGTTTCCAGGTATGGGCAGTCCGTCACCGTGCAGCAGTTTGAGGAACACCTCCCCGTTGCTGCAGGTGCAGAGGGGCTTATCGAAGCCCTGTAGGTGGAAGGACTGCATCTCTTGTGCTGGGTCTGTGCACAAGGGGAATAATGCCAGCTTTTTTTTTTTTTTTTCCTTGTTGAGTAATATAACTTTACAAAACCTGCAAGTCTGAGAAAACTTTGGGAAAATTTGCAATCTTCCAGACTAATTAAACCTCTGAGACAGTCACTGATTTACGTAAGAGGAGACCATCAACAGGAATCACCCGGCTGGATGCCAGCAATTCCCTCCCCAGCCTCCAACACCCTAAGAAATTGCCTCTCTGATCTGTGATGGCATGAAGCATTGCTTTTGGCAGAGAAGAAGATGGTTTAAATGAAGTCCCCCTTTCATGTACCAGCCCCTCGCTTGTGCTGCTGGGTGGCAAAGCCCATTGCAGTGACGCTGACTGCTCGTTGTTCACCCAGATCTTGTGAACAGCAAAGAGTCATCTGAAGGATTTTGCTGGCATTGATATCTGAAATCTGGGCCTTACACAACTGCTATTCCAGGAGAAGGGGAGCTGCTGTTTCAGGGCAGGACACAACACTTCTGCAATGCAGTATGTGCCCTGAATGCTCAGCTTCTCTCTAAACAGCAAAGCCCCTTGCTGTGCTATGCAGGAAGTTTACAGGGAAGAATTGAAACAGTTTTTCTTTGCCAGATTCACCATGACCACATGCTTCACCCCTCTGGCATGTGAAGGAAACCCAAGGGCTGCCTTTCCCATGTGAGGATACTTGGGTTCATTACCAGACTCCAAAATACACAGGAAACGGGGAAATCACCGCGCGGGGAGATTGTGCTCCTGCTTCCAGCCCTGCCTGCTGCAGCCTGCTTCAGCACATGAACCGCAGCTTCCTCCTGAGCCGGGGCTGATTTTGGTTGAGGGAAAGGCAAAATACCCAGCCGTCAGCTCAGGGACCTGATGACAGCTTGTCCTTTGTGCCCTGTGCTCAAAAACCTGCATGAGGACAGCACCTTACAGCAAAACGCCGTGTCCCTGGGAGCACTCCTGCAGGGTGCTCCCCCAAAACCAGAGCTCCCCTTCCTCGTTGGCCATAGCCCAGCCCGGATGGGGAAGCTCAGGCAAACTTCCACAAGAAGTCATTTGTCTCCTTATCACGCCAGTCATAGCTTTCCCCGAGGATGAGCACGAATTAATTCCCTTCACCCACAATTAGCAGTTTTTTATGACTGAGGCTCTTTTTAGAACATTTTGTGACTGAAAGCTCTGTGTAATTAATTTGCACGGGGTGGTGGGTCTGACACCACAGCCGAGGAGGACAGACCTAGATGTGTGCCAAGCCAGTGCCGACCAGAGCTGTGGAGCTCCCCAGCAGCCTCACACCCCAGCACAATTTGGCAAAAGCCTGGCTCTGGAGCAGTCAACGCTGCAGCTTTTTAGCATATCAAGAGAAATTAATGTTGTAACTTTAACTCGTAATAGCCTGAGAGCCCACCTCGGTACACTTCAGACTTAAAACCCTTTCCTTCAGTGCCTGCAAGTTTCTCAAAGTTTCTCATTTTTTCAGGTAGTGCTTCACCTATGCTGGCCCGTCAAAACCTCACGTTAAGCTCACACAGCCTAACACGACATGGATGGACACCTCTGCCACCACAGACAGATGGGTCTCGGCCTTGTTTCTGCTCAAGCCCAGCTGGAACTGGGGCCCCCACCAATATCAGCTCCTTCCAGAGACATGCTGATGATCCAGTGAGGCTGCGAAGGTTGTGTAAAGGGTTTATGAAAGAAAAGCCAAAGTGTTTGCAGTAAGAAATGGGCCAGAAGACATGTGGTGACCTCTGAGTGACGGGACCTGTTGGAGCCATGGGTAAATTGACCATAAACGTTGTGCTCATTGCATCTGGTAGCATTTGGCCCGCTCACTTTAATTGGGAATAAATGCAAAGCAGGAAGAGCGGGTTGCAGTTATTGTTGGAGCCGGTAAAACATTCTGCGCGAGGAGGGATGGTCTCCAGCCATCCAAGTAAAACCCATTGCCTAAACAATAAAGCTTAAAAGATGAGCCCATAAACATCACTGTTTATAGGCTGTTCCAGTTCCGTACCATTCAGATGGAGCTGAGTACACGAGCAAATTCCCTGCCTAACTTATTGGAAAAAAATGAGCCTTGTGCAGGATTTGAGCCATTTTAAATCGCTTGCTCAGGGCAAAGAGGAAAGCTCAGAGCAGCAGCAGCCCGAGCAGTATCAGTGGGAACATTATCAGTCCAGATCTGCGAGCGCTGGTGCAGGCACCACATGCATGAGGGACGAGGCACAAATGCACGCGGCTTGCGGCAGCCTGAAGGAATAACCCAGGCAGGGCAATCTGTCAAGCTGCCTGCCTCAGGTTGGGGACCAGGGGAGGCTTCCCGTGCACTGTTTGATTCCTAGCCCCATGTGCTGGAAGGGGTTTGCTCATCACCCCTCTGCGTGCTGAGCAGCTGGACCAGATTTCACAAACCCAGGCTGGTTTGGGGAATGCAATGCCTCGCTGGCATGCGGCTATTCAAGCTGGTGCCTATTATGTTGCTCATATTAAAATGCTATGAAAACAGGCATTGTGCACCGAGAGGCCGAGCAAACCTTGTTATACAGTAATTATGTAATCAGGATATAATCTAATTTAGGTGGCTGGGGTGTGGAAGGGAAGTTTTGGTTCCTAGATGTTTGTAGGGGTCTCTGCAATGAAATATGCATAGAGACGTATTTACCACCAGTGGCAATACAAATTCTGAGCAATGCTAACTAAATTGAGCTTCTGTGACGTCAGGAGCAACTTACAAAAGCCCCGCACAGCTGGCCAGGCTCAAAAAGCCTCTGCTGCTCAATAGTCAGGCTCTCTGCAATTGAGATGCTCTACAATTAACAGCCCCTTCTGGAGCAGGGCAGGAAAGGGCTTTCAAAACCCATGGAGTTTTTGTTCTGAGATTTTTTACCACGTCCTGGTCGCTGCTGTGGGGCAGGGGTTCTGCTGGGGCAGCGCTTTGTGGCTTGAGATGAAGAAACGTTTCTGAAGAAAGCTCTAGCAGGATGGGCGCTGTCCTGTGACAAGTTTGACTTTTAGCATGCCATTTCTTTAGCATGTCTCTTCTAGGAAGAATGGAAGCAGAGCCCAGGATCTCTTCTCCTTCTGGGGCCACGTCCTTCACCAGCATAAACAGGCTGAACTCTGCCTGGCCAGACTGCTGCCTTGTGTGCCAACACAGCCTGTGCCCCGCACTCACAGCCCATTTCCTTTTTTGAGCCACACAACACCAGATACGAGCCTCAGCCCCCAGCTGCCGTCACCTGGGGGCACACAAGGCCATTTCAGCAAACTCCTGACCCTACAAAACAAGCAAACAAAACAACCAGAACCTCCCAAAAATAATTCAACCAGTCATGAAATCGCAGCATCCACCAGCACGGCTGTGAGAGCAGACATCTCCAGTCTCCTTTTTTTCTCGTGTGTGACATTTTTACTTCCTCCAGAGTTGTGTGTGCCCTCCGGACAAGCGATTAAATTAGAAGATCAACAATACATGACGAAGGAGTGGGATCAATTTGCAGAGAAATGGCTGGAAGTGGTTTATTACATCTTTTATCTTTTTTGCTGGGAGATCTCTTGCCATATCACTAAAAGAGAAATCAAGTGACTGGGATGACCAGCGACTAAAAATTGCCTTTTTCTTCATGAGTCGATGTGACGACAATATTATTTTGAATAAAATTAAATATACAGATCAGCTAAAATCGCTTGCTTGGGGTCGGGTTCTGATCCCAGTTACCCCAGCAGCACATGGCTTTGTTGCAGCAATTCAAACCCTCGTGTTCGTGTTTACCACAAAATAAGGACACAGATCCCGTGGCAGCTCACCTGATGCCAGGCCACGTGTGTGCACCCAGTGCCTACTTCCCAAAATACAGCCCCTGACCCCTTCCCTGCTGCAATAAAGCCCTTTTCACCCACTGACCAAGACCCTCAAAAGACATCGCCCACCAGCACACGGGCAGTGCTGTGCTGCCTCGTGCACCTCACGGTCACACCACTTCCAGCTCCTTTGGCACCAGCAGAGTGGTGGATAGGAGACCAAAAAGCAAGAAGGGAAAAAGCCCTGCTCCCAAAAACCTTCCAAAATGAGCAAAGTTGCCAGTTTTTATCAAGTAATAATTTCCAGGTGCAGCAAGCTGTCAAAGCACAAGATGTGCTGCACCAGGCTGGGAGTAAAGTGCTGAGATCACCAAAAAATACTGCAACTCCCAGGGAAAGGGAGAAACCCTTAGAGATGCAGCGGGGGACATCGTTGTTGTATTATCCTGATCTTCTCTTTCTCTTTTTAACCTTATTTGAGCTGTTAGTGGCTGGCAAGATCATCATCTTTCGCTCGAGCCTCTCTGAATTTGGGAAATTCAAGTCAGAGAAAGAGCCCAACCCCGTCAATTACGAACAGACAGGACACGATAACACACTTGAAACAGGTCCAGCATTTAAAAACCCTTGCTATAAAAAGGCAGAAGTTAATTCAATCACAGAAAACAACACTGCAGGACCTATTAACGCCGGGTCCCCGTGTTTTCATCGAGAGCTCTGTCTTGTGCTTTTCCCCCATCATCTGCTATTCACATGACTCCACTTAGCAACCGCGTCTGATTAAGCTTGTTTGTGCGCTGGGTGCTATTATTTCTGCTTTGAATTAGTGCCTCCTTGTTCTCCTATTTCCCCAAATATAGCTGAATTATCTCCTTTCACCCAGAGCTTGGGTGCGCGGTTGTTCCACTCGGGCGGGGTGAAGCAGCGCATCCTCACCGCTGCCGTCCTATGCGGGATGGGAGAAAACAACGCTCGTTTTCATGCAAATCCCCTCTGTCTGTCAGGCATCACAGTTGTCAAGCAGGTCATTAGAAGCCTACTGTGTAAAATGAAGATTACTAATTAGAGCTGGAGAAATAATTTGCAACAAATAATTTATCCAATGAGGTTGGATTTTTTTTTTCTCCGTGCGTGCAGGTTGTGACTTCGCCGGAGCCGGCCATCGTTAGTGCTTTTAACTTGTTCTGCTCATTGTGATGGATTCTGGTTTTTCATTATTACTTTCCTAAGATGGGTGCCAACTTGGTGTTGACGTGGGGTTTATTTCCTGGCTCAGATATCAAAATATGGCTGAAATGAGTAAACGCCAGTATAGACTTAAAAAGTGCATTCCCCCAACACGGATTTGTGTTTCTGCAAACATCACACCACAAAAGTGGTTTGGGAAATTTCTGTTAAAATGCATTTATCAATATATATATATATATATATATATATATATATATATATATATATATAAATAACTGTAAAATCTTAAATTTTACCCAGAGCAAATCTTGCATAAGACAAGAAAAGCCTCAAGCCTGCGGTGTGTTATACAATCCTTATGAATGAGTAGCACCAAAAATAGGAAAAACAAATTTGTCCTCTAGGGAAATGGGGAACAAATGTATCTGGTTGCCAACATCCCTGAAGGCCCTGCGGGACCCTATGCACATCTATTACATAGTAGAAGGAACTGAAAATGAAAACTTCTGTGCTGTGACTCAGTGTTATAGGAAACAGGCTTTAGCAGTCTGACCACTTCATTACAATGAAAAGCACCAAAACACGGGGTTGGGATAATTTTGATTGACCGTTTCTCTTCGACCTATGACAAATTCTGTTACTTTGGCTCAGAATGCTCATCTGATTCAGCCTGAATAGAGAAAGTGAAATTTTGTATTGATTTCCATCCCGTTACAGAAGTCAATGTGCTGCAAACATCAATTCTGGCTCGATGCACTCTGCGAGCATTCAGAGAAAGGTGGAGCACTAAGAAAGGAAAAAACTCACCCAGTGAATTAATGCCAGCACCAAAGTATGCACTCATAGGAAACCATCTGCAACGTTCACCATTTTTAATTTATAACACGGGGCCAAGTCACACCTAGGGCTGGCACAACCAGGGCCTGGATGGCAAAGGAACCATTTCATTTTCAGCCCTACTCCTGAAGAACATGGAGAGACGTCTTGGGGGCGGGGGGGTTAGAGAGTCTCAATGAAGTAAAAAGGACAATTTGTACCAGACTCCTCGATCCCATCTGCTTCGCATTTGGAGCACTCGGTGTTCCCTGCGGGGCTGACTCACTCCCCTTTGTGCTCGCAGGCGGCAGAGGCAGCACCGCCGCCGAGGAGGGATGGGAGACGAGCGATACTCAGAGAGGAGCAGGGGGAAAAAAAGCAGAGAACACTCCAAGCTCGCTTGTCTAGTCAAAACAGCACTCAGGGCAAAGGAGGAGAGGCTGATAAAGCTGCTGAGAGAAGAAAGGCGGTTTGGGAGAAGCAGTGAGGGGTTTTGTAGGGCTTTGTGTTCCCTCCATGCTCCTTCTGGCTCCATGCTAGGGAAAAATGAATGGCAGACTGGGGGGAGGCAGAGAAAGATTGGAGGAACCAGGACTTTCCCCAAAAGTCCTGTGGGACATTGGGTGCTGGCACCTCTGCGGCTCCATCACCTACAGTCTTGGCTCACAGCAGGCAGATCTTGGCTCACTGTCACCAAAAGCCAAGATCCCTTCAGGAAGCCACAATGGTGATGTGGAAGGTGAGCAGGTCGGGGGCAGCAGGGGCCTGAGGCTCAGCACCACATACACTGACTGAACAGCACCAGTAACCAGGGGACACGGTGGCCCTGGGATGGAGAAGCGAGCAGCAGTGAGGGAAACGGGCTGCATTGTCACCACGGCTGTGTGCCAGCCCAGGTGAATCTCATTTCCACCTACAGGTGAGGAATAATCACTTTTCTAAACCAGGTGCTTGCAGATCCTGGGATTTATTTAAGACCTAACTTATTATTTTGGTATGCAACTGACAAACAGACATAGAAGGGTGCCCAAATGGACCAAGGCAGATACTCTGTGTGCCAGCCCACCTCTTGCTCTGACTCCACCTCCCAAGCCCCCTCTGCTTGTCCTGTCCTCAAGCACGTCGGCACGGCTGGACCCACGATTCCTGCCTGGGCACCCCGTGGTTCCAGTGGTCCCAAAGCCCTTTCTGGAGCTGCATCGCCACTGGGGAGGTGACAGCAGCACAGCTGCCAGCACAGCACTTCTGTCTTTAAATACATTTTCCCCCAGAGCAAGCACAGGTTTTTTAAAAAAAGCACACACAGAAAAGAAAAACGACCTTATTCAGAGCTGGCTGAACTCAATGGGAAGACTCCGCTGGAATTTCAATGAGCTCTGGCGGGGCCCATGGGGCTGGATTAACATAGGAGCTGGGAGGAAGGTGTCCAGGTGCTCCCTGTGCCCAGGGCCAGCCTCTCCGAGAAGGCTCAGCCCTGGCGGGGTTTGCCCTGCAGCTCTGTGGTGTGCTTACTGCCATGGCAAGGAGAGTTTATGCGCTGCGTAGGGACCCCTGGCCACCCCAGATGGACACAGACAAGGAGAATTATTTTGCTTTCCATTCACAGCAGAAAACGAGAAAAATGAGAGTGAATCCCACCAAAAATCTCATAAAAAGTTCACCAGCTCTAACAGCATGGCCATTTGGGGGTGGTTTGATACAGCTGGGAGGTATTTAACCCTTTCTCCCAATAAGTTATTAAACAAACGCATATTTGGGAGAGCAGCAAACACACCAGGCTTCATTGCACTGATGACCAAAAGCACAATAACTCAGGTAAGGTCTCCGAAGGAAGAGGCTACGTCCTGCTCCCAGAGCCATGCCCATGCATCTGCAGCAGCCCTTGTTTTTTGATGGGAACCAAATCCGAGTCTTGTTTTGGTTCTCCACACTGCTTGGGATTGAGTGCAGCCAATACTTTGAGGCAGCTGCTGCCCTGGGAGTCTCGCTCAGAGCAGGATCCATCCCGCTTGGGCTCTGCGCATCCCATCTCACCCAGAGCTGGCCTCAAAATGCACACCCTGGCTCGGGCTCAATTCAGACCTAAGTGCTGCCTTTCCAGCCTCTCTCTGTGCTTTTATCCTTCAGATGAAATTTGTAATGAATCCCTGCGATTCACCCATCCAAATAATTTATTTATGGGATTATTGTGATGGCCTGGTAAGGCTGGAGATGGCGGCAGGGGTACCAGTGTAACACAGGGCTCAGCCAGCCCAGACCCTGGTGCTGGGTCTCAAAACCTAAAGACATTCCCGTGGGCATTATTTCTGCATTTCTTTTTTTTTTTTTTTTTTTTTAATGCTGAACTGTACATTTTAGAATACACAGCTGTCTTTGTTCAGAATAAACCAAAAATAGCAGATTTTCCTCTGCTTAGCTGGGTGTTAAATTATTTACATTTCAAAACCCCTAAGCAGAAACAATGACTGCATTTCCAGAGCCTGCTCCTGCTGTCAAATACCCTTTTCTCTTCCGCAACCTAATTTAGACTTCCGTTTGAGCTGCAGCTTAGCTCCTTTTCCAATCACATTAAGGGATGTGAGACCTCAGGCCTTTATCTCACCAGTTAGCAGTCCCACGAGGGATATTCCCCCAAGGGCAAGGGATGTGCCCATGCAGGGGGGAAGGCGAGGAGGGTTCAGCCCTCATGGTCCCCTTGGGCTGCTTTGCTGTGGAAGTCCCTGCGAGGATGTCCTTGTGCTCTCTGGTGGCACTGGGGAGCCCATCTGGGGGGTGGCTTGTCCCCCTGTGCCCCCTCCTACAGCCACCAAGCCAGGAGGTGCACCCTGGGGGTGCTGTGGGGATGCTGAGTCTGGCCAGGAGGATGTGGCCACCCCGTCAGGCCCAGGAGAAAGAGGAGAAAGAGTGCTGCCATGGAGGGTGCGGAAAGCCCAGGGGAAACCCCAAGGCATGGCAGGACACTGAGCCCTGAGGCGCTTCTTGTGGTCAGGGCCTGGAGCCTGGCCCAGGTCACCAACGCTGCTGTGATATGAGGGCAAGCTGGGACCTGCACGAAAAACGGTCTCAGATATCACATAACTTCACGAAGCTGCTTCTCAGGCTAGCTGGCCGAGCCTCAGCGTTTCTCCTGCGGGGCTCTGTTAACCACCACCTCCCCTCAGCACCTCCCCGCTTCCCGCTCCCCTTTGCCAGGTGCTCTGTGCCGCGGCTGCCGAAAACCTTGCGCAAGTGCCAGCCACCTTTGCCCCTCTCCTGGTTAAATTCCTGCATACATTTCTGCTGACGCAGTTACTGCCTCACCCCGCGGCTGTGTGAGCTGAGTCCCAGCCCAGGAACAGCGATTTTAGGTCTTTTTCAGCCTCGGCTCACCAAAACTTGTTATATTTCTTACTCCCGTGGCAGAGCAGCGTCCCAGGGGCGTGTGCTTTACTTGGATGATTATAAAAGGAATATTCTGCATCGAGCGGGAGTCTCAGCGTTGCCAGCCCCTGTGATTTTATTACCCATCTTCTGATACTTGGAATTTTTCATAAAGCTCCTCTCCTGGATGCAAGTAATTAAGTGAGACTCTCAGCTTTCACTGAGCAATGAACGGAGGCTTCTAGGCCGCGTGTTCCAGAAAAGCTGGAAAACGTGCCTAAAAGCACAGGCTCCGAAAGGCAAATTAAAAGAACTGATGTGTTTTCTTTCTTTTTAAAACAATTGACAGGTAGGGACAGGGAGGGGAGGATGGGGGGGACTATAGGTTCATGATTTATAGGTTCTGCCTTTGGCTGCTTTCCAGGGGTTTGGGGCTGCAGTAGAGCTGTTTGGAGGTTTTCACCTGGTTCGGCACAGCTCTTTCCAACAAACCCCTCAGATAATCTGTGCAAGGTGGATTCTGCAGTCAGCATGATTTAAAACATACGTGCCATCTGATAGCCTGGTTAGATATGGAAGAGCTTGTACTCACATCTGGGTGGGAGACGCTGCCCCCTCTACACACACTTTGAACGGCCTTTAACTGGTGCTGGAATTTGGGAGAAGTCAGGTTTTTACATGTGTTTTGGAGGGCTCAGAGTTAGGACTGGCCCCTTTTGAAGCCTGGCTCGCTGGCTGCGAGCAAACCCCTGCAGGAAGGCATTGCCCTGACAGAGGCACCCCAACCACAGCTCCCCTGCCTTCAGCACTGTGCCAGGCCTTAGCCCCGCACCACTGCCCTCTCACCTCACAGGTCAGTTTTTATTTTTTAGTCAAAACCTAACAAAGGTGACAAACAGCAAAACAAATCTCCACTGAGGCTCATCTGCCAGTGACCATCCACAAACCAGGGCCCTGTCTAAATGGTGCAGACCCCGGGCATCCCTGCCAGGAGGATGAAGGTGAGGAAGATGATGCTCGTGGATCCTGCTGCAAGGCAGAGCAGGGTGCTGCAGGGGAAGGCACCGCACACAGCTCCACCTTAAGCTGCAGCGAGCACCTTAAGCTTTCTTCTGGCCTCCTGCCACCGAAACCGCTCCAGGCTGAGCTTTAATCAGAAGGAAGCGTGCGCCTTGCGTGGTGGGGGAAGGGGCGGCCGGGAGGACGTTTTTTCATCGGATTTTTCATTGTAAAAGTTTATTTCTTGGGTGGTTTTGTTTATTTTCCCCTTGACACGATCGATTTCAAATTGATTTTGCAATCCAGTCTCTCCCACCCTCGTGGTGCCCCTCACAAAGGTAACAGTGCCCAAGGCTTTGTTTTCCCCAGTGGTGCTCTCTGGAGTGGTTTCCCCACCCCAGCACAGACCCTGGGCAACCTGGAGCTCCTTGGGTGCCCCCTGCCCAGCACCCACAGCTCCTGAGCCCCTCAGCCCCTCACCCAGCCCAGCCCTGTTTTCCATCACATTTCCTGCTAATCACACCATTACTGCTTGTGCTGATTAACCAGCTAGTTCTCAATTTAATTAGAACATTCGCCTCTTTGGAAGAGCCAGGGGTTTCGATCATATTTTACTCTTATCATTCCAGATCTGATTGGCATTAGCTACAAATATCAGGGGGAACCAAAGCAGTTAAACCTTCCTCTTGCCGAGAGGGGCATCATACACATCACGGTGAATTTTTACAGCCCTGCTTTGCAACAGTGCCTGAGGATCTCAAGACATCCAGCCACATTTTCAGTTACCCTGCTTCATTAAAATACAATGCAAAAACTATGCCAGCAGCGAAGGCTGGCACAAAACCAGTATCTTTTGCAGAGAAAGCAATGCAGGGGCAGCTCCTCATCTGGCCATAAAGCCAATTGCATGGATCAGGTCTGATTTCTCGGCCCGAGCAGGGTCTTCTTGGACCCACAAGCAAGCCCCCGACCCTACTGGTGCAGCCCTACAAAGCCTCTCCAGGTCCCTCCTTGTAGGGCATGGGGAAGCGGGAGGCTCTGGCAGCCACGGAGGAATTTAGGGTGTGGAGAGACGTGATCGCCTGCAATTAACGCTGAGTGACAGGCATAAAACAGAAAGTCTCACCTCTGTTTTACTGTGAAAAAGTGAGAATTGTGCCTGGCCATGCTCATGGGAGGTAGGAGGATGTCAGGGCACCCACCCCAGCCCCAAGCAGGGCTCTGCTGTGCCCATCGGACCCGCACGTGGCCAGGGAATTTGGGACAGGGCCCTTTTTTCTTCAGTAATGCTCCAGTATCTCATTACCAACCTCAAAAATATTTGGCTATAGCTTACTTTTGAGGTTTGGGCGAAGGCCAAGGAATCCAGCAGGAGAAAAGTCAAACCTAAATAAATGAGTTCAAGTTCAAACCTCTCCAGCCCAGCCACGGGGCGTTCCCCGTGCCTGCCGGGACAGCCTGGGGTGCAGGGAGAGCCCTTCGCAGGCAAGGCTGCACAGAAGGGTTGGGAAGGATTTTCCAGCAGCAGTTAATGGCCCATATTTCATCTTGGCAAAAAAAAAAAAAAAAGCCACCAAGCTAATGATTTGCTCCTCTGTGTTTCCCTGAGATAGCAAACTTCACCTCTCAGGATTTATTTTCTTTCCTCGCCACCTGATTGCATTTCCCACGGCCCAGGGGGGCACAGACAGCTCCTCTCTGCATACTTCATGCCCCGCTGGGCTGGAGGCGCTTTGTAAAGCACCCTTTGCTTTACCAGCCCCAAGGCAGAGACATGTGTGAGGCCCTCATCACCCCACAACCCCCTGCCAGCTCCTGGACAAAGCTGTAAGAGAGGAGAGCACCAAGGTTTTTGCTCCCCATTTTGCAGCAGGGTTCCCTTGTGCCGGGCTCCTGACAGAGCAGCTGCTTTGCCCAGCATCATGCAGGAGGTGGCTGTGAGTTTAGGGAATCACAGAGCCCATTGCTTTGTGTTTCAGATGGTGCTTTCACTGGAAATGGCTTCCTATCCATCTTCCCAAACACATGGCTGGCTGTAAATAAACCAACACAGATTCACGTGCTGGAAAAAATCTGCCTGAAACCTCCTGGATGGGATCACGTTCAGTCCCAGCAGGAACATCCACACAGCAGGGCAGGACAGAACCTCTGCACGGGGTTCCCAAACCCACAGTCTTATTTTGGTCGGCCCTGTGAGCCCCGTAACCCCACCACCCATGGTCAGAAGCGGTCATCTACAAGGGAGACACGGGCTCTGTGCTGGTAACTTTTTTTTTCTGCTCAAATTGCTGCAGCATCAGCCAAATGGGGAGGGACTGCAAGCCATCACAACAGCGAGGGAACTCCTAGGGCTCAGCATGCCGGGAATGTCAAGCTACTGTCTGGAAAAATACAAAGAAAATGCTGTTGATCCATTCCTGCAGCCCCTGACATATAAATTAGGGAACTAACCTGACCTGTGACTGTTTCTCCGAGAGCCCGGCTGGGACATGACAAGTATGTCTCGGCACACCAGGGCTGCTCACCAGCAGGCTGTGGGAATAGCTCAGGGCCCCACGGTGATGTTATGGAAACGAGCTGGGTGCCGGCATTATTCAGTCATCCCTAGGGAAAATGGGTTTACCCTTTAGGGTCTGTGCTGGCCATCACACGGGCTGCTCTGGCTGACAGCAAGTTCCCTCCTGCTAGGGCCAGGAGCTGCTGTGCATGGGCAGCAAAGCTCCCGTGCCATGCCTGAAGTCACACTGCTGGTGTCACCAGCAGTGACAGCAGCATCCCAGGCACATGAAACCCTTAATTCCTTGCCGTCACGCTGGGTTCACCACATGCACAGCATCTCCCACCCTGCTGGGGGTCTGCTCGAGGTGGTGTCCCCATGCCCGGGTGTTTCCAGGATGAATTTTTTCCCCAGCAGAACCAGCCAGGTTCGCCTTGGGTTTTACTGCACAGCTCCTATTCCTCTCCCATCTGCCAGGGCCATTCCAAACCTTGAGTTTCAACATGTGATTTCACAGCACGTGGCTCGGGGAGGGTGACCAAACTGCAAATCAGCCCCTTCAAATCCCCAGTCAGGCGCTTTACATTAAGCAATTAAACTGAGCAATAAATATCACTTTGTTGTGAACGAGCCTCCATTTCCTCTTCTATTTTAATAACAATAATGGTCAAACTTCTGTTTAAGAAGCAGTTTCTGGTTCTATTAGGAAATGTGCCAACCTATTCAAAGAGACACAAGATTTGTATGGAGAGGTAATAGCTTTTATTAAGCCAAATTATATAATTAGGGGAAAAAAAGCAGCCGAGCTTCCAGGCACAGAAGCCCTTCTCCAGGCCTGGGGAGACGCGATGCTGCTGGCGGCTGCCACACACAGATATTTCGGGGATTGCTTGAGACCCACTCCCCAAAACCTGTCTCCAACCCAGGCACAAATCCTGCCAGCTCCCCAGGCAGGGGAAGCTCTGGTTCAGGGGTTGCTCAGCCTCCTGTGGCTACCCAGAAGACCACATCCTACTACAGACACATGAACAGAAATCTGTTAAATACCTGCCTGGGTCTCCTGCTGCGTACAAAGAGCTCACAGCTCAGAAAAGTACATTTTTTAAGCATCCAATCTGAGCTCTTGGGATTCCCACTTCTTCTGGCACAGTGTTTGCTTCATCTTGCAGACTGGAGGCCTCTTGGGGCAGGGACTGTGGTTTTAATTATGCACTGCTCCCAGCTGAGCGAAGCCATCAGTCCCCATTAAAGGAATAATTACTTCAGTGAAGCACAGCTCATGCCTGGCTCCGACCATCGCTGAAGTGTTTGTAGGTCAGGGCACATTCGTGAGCACAACTTCAACAAGACATGCATTGGGCAAGCCGTCAGCAGAGATGTCAAACTAACCTCCAAGTCCTGCAATGTGTTTGGGCAGCAGATGCTTTGGGTTATTGGGGACACAGGCATCACCAGCACTGCAGGCACCACGTGGGGACGTGGCAAGGCTTCCTCTGAGGGCTGGGGAAGAAGGGGTGGGTGAACTGCTCTGCAAAGAGGAAACTGGGAACCATCCCCTCTGCACCAGGGGATGAGATCCCACAGCAGGAAGCTGTGCTCCTGGGCCATACATTCCCTATGCCACAGCTTTGCAGGCTTATTTTACCAAATTATATCCCCCTTTGACCTGCACTGACCCATCAGTTTGGTGGTTTATCCAGGAGCCTCGATTTCCTCTGTCCCAGTGAGATGTGGACATGGACAGGAGCTGGGTGACTTTTTAATTAGTTCCCTCCCCTCTTGGGAGTGCCTTCTCCAGGCCAGGCATCTCCCTGGCGCTGAGCAGACTGCTACCAAGAAGTGACAGAGCACCCACATCATCCCTCTGATGCCACCCAATGCTACGTGCTGTGCATTAGGCACAGGATTACTCAAGAAAAAAAGCCTAGAACCCACAGATGCCACAAATACACAGCAGGCAGACATCAGAGGAGGCGCAGGAACCACCAGCGACCTGGGACCCACACAAATCTTTTTGGGTAAAAAGGCACAGCTTATTGCAGGAAGCCCAAGAACAATGCCTGACTATTTAAGGACAGCAGTGTTTCCTTTCTGAACATCAGCATCATTAATTTGCTTTGGAGCCAGGCCAGATAGCATTTGATGCCTGCTTTCCTATTAAGGTGGAAAAGGAGAAGTATTTGCCAGAACTTGCTCAACGTTACCCAAGCCTCTCTCTCTACTCACGTGCACAAGAGCTTTGTAAGCTATCCGTGATTGCCATGAGATGTTATGGAAGTGCAAACAAGCTCAAAGCACTACACAATTCCTGGAAAAAAAAAAAAAGTCCACTGAGGACTATTAAAATCAAACGCTGCAGATTACTGGCAGCAGGGACGATGCTGTCTGACCACCTTTGCCTCGTCCTAACACTTTCATTGCACAGCAGCAGCACAGCATTTCCTAGGGCTCATCACCAGCCTCCCCAGCACACAAAGCTTTCCACCACCCAGTCACAGAAACAGCAAAAAGCCAGAGGTGCAGGTGGCAAGTCACAGGCCAGTTGTTAGGAATATATGACACAGGATTGAGTAATTCACAGGACAGGGTGAGAACCACTTGTACAAGGAGTTAAAGATTATTTCCAAATATTAACCACAGTAACAGAAGTCACAATGGCTTTGCCAGTCACAAGCAACACCAAGGAGCTCAAGCTTTTTTCTGTACATCAAACACCCTCCACTACAGCAAACAAAGGAACCCTTGCCATCAACCAGAGACAAGCCATAGCAATTAGGTTGCAAAAGGAAAAAAAAATAAAAAGGAGGAAAAAAGAGGATGGAGCAAAAGCACAGCAACCTGTTGGGTCAGCACTGCAGGGACAACACAAACTGGCTGGATTTCAGGGTCTGAGCACTTTGCAGCTCTGTCTGAGCAAGCTCAACATGGAAACTGGACTCTGCCTGCTTGTCCCCTCTGCTCTCACTGCAGAGAGCTGCCTTGGCACTAGTTCCAAGGAAAGCAAGGTGTTTTTCTCCAGTTTTTAATTAAAATTAAAAAAAAATCTGCCTTTACCCAAACACATCTCCCGTCAGAGTGCTAAATAGCTTAATTTCCCCTTCCCTTACACTGCCCTGAAACAGCTCCTGTTGGTTATGTCATCCCTGATGACAGAGCTTGCTCAAGGCCCTCTGTAGTGAGGTGCAAAGGCATTAAAGCACAGACCACTTCCCCAGCTCAGCGAGGGTTCAGCTGAGTGCACACAAGGGGAGGAAGGGCGCCTCTTCCTCCTCAGCCAGCCACAGCCCGCAGCAGCCCCAGCCCAGGGATCCTGTTGGCTTTGGCTGCCTTTCCATCTGGCTTCATCTCAGAAAGGTACCCCGCAGCCTGCAGCACTCTGTGTTTCACTTACAAGGGCCTGAGATCCCTGATTAAAGAATCAGGAGCCCTGAAGCAACACTGGCATTTCTTTGCAGCTTTCTTAGGCACCCATCAGGGCCTGCAAGCCGTAAGCCTCCTGCTGCCTTTCGCTACTGCCTTGGGTCAGAGCCCTTAAATTCAGATTGGGTTCACATCCTTAGGTTTCCTTCCCTATTTATCCCCATTTCTGGGCTTTTGAGGCACGTTTTTCCTCTGAAGACTAGTCCCAGTTTGATATTAACCTCACCAAAGACACAGTTGTGCTTAAAATGACATTGCTCATTGCTCATGCAAGTGCTTTGAACATTGCAGAAGAACTTAAAAGTTTACCTGGTTGAGTAAAAAGCACGTTGGATCTCTGAAGAGCATCAGTCCCCTGCTGCCACCTCCTCTCTTTCACACCCACAGTGGGCAGCCCTTCCTCCAAGCACAGAGGAGAGCAGCAAATTGCTCCATGGCACAGACACTCCAGCTGCCTGAAGCTCAAGCTCACACAAGGACAAGGTCAATGCAGTGTCCCTAAGCAGGGCTGGTGTCCTTGCTGCTGGTGGATTGATGGAGGCCGCTCAGGACATGAGGAGCCCAGAGGCCCAGGAGATCTGGCACCATGATCCGTGGTGGACTCCCCCAACACCACCAATTCAGCTCCTGCACTTCCTTGTCTTGCTGAGTGGAAATGCAGGGCCCTAAAAACCCAGTCTAGCAGCATTTCCACAAACAAAAGCCAGAAGAGCCCTAATTCAGCTAAAAGATGAGAGGAAGAGGGGAAAACCTGTTACCATCCTCCCTCAGTCCCTTTATAGGGGAAGCCTGAGCTGCCCCAATTCCCTCCAGCTGAGCTGGAGGCCACAGCCCCACTGCACCTGAAGCCCTGCAGGAGGAGGCAGGGTTAAGGTGATGGTGGAGGAGCTGGTGGGGAATCACCCTGCCTGGCGTCTGCAGCTTTGCTGAAGCAGTGCAGGAGGAAATTGCCTCGTTGTGCTCCCCGCTGTTTGAGCGAGCTGCCACGGCGTTCCTGGGGCAGCCTGCTCCTCGGCTCGGCTGGCCATACACGAGGCTTTCCGTTGATTTATGGCTTGTTTTCCTAGGGTGGTTAGCTAGGGAACGCAGAAAGAAAAAGGGCCGAGACAACATATATTATCTTGTTTTAAGACCTTTCCCAGAGTTGTGGCTCGGGGGCTGAGGGAAGGTCCCTCTTCTGTGTCAGAAAGTCACAGAGCAGCAGAGGCAGCGCAGTTGTGCTCCTCGGGAGCTGGGCGCTGGGCTTGGCGGTATTTTGAACCAATTGTTTTGGAAGGACTTCAGATGTCATCATGCACGGAGTATCTCGATGGCTGCGTGCCTCACAATGGCCCTAAGAACTAAAGAAATACGGGTTGGAAATCGGGGAGCTGAGGTGCAGGAGAGGTGAGGGCTCGCCCCTGGGAAATGCCAGCCCCAACCCTCCCGTGGTGAGGTGTCCTGCAGGAGATAAACCTCATCTGTCACTGAACCATTAAACACACTGGATCTGTCCTGTAACGTGCACAAGGCCCTTGTTTTCCCCTCTTTTCCTGCAGGACAACCCGCTGGCTACAGGGACATTATCTTCACAGGCATCTTTCAGCTTGATGCCCACCAGGCTCTGGGGTGACCCCGTACCTTGGGCTGTTGTCCTCCACGAACGTGGCAAACCAGCGCCATGCCTTAATTGAAGGCCTGCCTTCAGCAGACCTCGCGTGCCCTCTGAGGAATGGGGTGAGCACTACAAAACCCAACCCTACCCCTAGGCCATTAGCCCCCTGTGATATAATTACAGCTGCCGAAGACCCGAAGACCCGGCGTGCTGAATGGCTCGGTGATAGATGAGATCCAACAGATGTTGGAGAGAATTAATGCGTTTAGCCGGTGAGTTAGAAAATGGAAGAACAGAGAAGGGAAAAAAAATAAACAAAATCCTATCACATGGCTCTTCTTAGCTTCTGCTCGGGCCCCTGAACGCTTCCTGAGCAGCAGGAGCACGCCTTGGCTGTAAGGCTGCATTATGTAAGAGCGATTTCTTTGTTCCCTCCCACCTCAAGATTTAGCACCGGGGAAGGAAAAAGAAAAAAAGAAAAAAACACAACACAAAACCCACCTCCTATGTGCAAATGTAGAGGGGGGAGCAAACGTTAAGAAGATGCTGAATCCCTTTGAGCTATTAATGGAGAATTGCATAACAGCTGCCGCGGGGTTGCTAGGTTTTACCACGTCCCTGCGCGGTGTTTAATATTAACGGGGCTCGTGCTTGGGGTGGGATCGCTGCGAGCCTGGATACGGCCCTGCTGACAGCACAGCCACTCGCAGGGTTTCCATGGAGCCATGAGCCTTGGTCCTCAATGAAGTCCTCCCCGTGCCCTGGCAGATCCAGCTCCCCCGGCGAGGCGGGCACAAGCACAGCCAAGCAGTGCTTCGCTCTCTGCTGCTCGCCTGATGGATGTGCGGGGGTGTGCCCGCTGCTTCGTCTCAAAAAAAAAAGCCGGGTTTTAGAAATTATGCCTATTTTCTCTTGCCTGGCAGCTCTGCAGAGCTGCGTGGTGATTTTAACCCTCGTGTCCCCAGCTCCGCGACAGGCACCTGTGTGGCTCTGCAACAACCCAATGAAACATCTCCTGAACTGGGGTCTGTCTCCATTTCCCCCAGTAACCCAGCAGATACATTTCAGCTTCAAATCTGGAGCATTTTGATGAAACTAGCAAAGCACATTTTTGACACATTGGCTCTACGAGACCAGTTTGCATCCAAGCTGGGTGCTGGGGTGCTCTGCTTGTCCTTGCCCCTTGCAGAAGGGCAGCACTGGATGCCAGAGATCCTGCGTATTCAATATGCACGTGGGCTCAAATAGCGTTTTGTTATGCCTCTAATTAGGCTAAGTAGGATGTTGGATTCAAGTGTTAATTAGAAATGACCACTCTAAAACACATTAGGATATTTAGGGCTGTGTGCTGTTTGCATATTCATGTTCCAGCTCCTGCTGTTGTGTTTGTGTGAGATGACTCCATCCATCTAATTCCTTTTAACCTGTGGCATTACTTTTTTTATTTTATTTTCATTATTTTGTCAGTTACACCACGTTGAAGGAAATGAGCTTCTAGCAACAGGAATCTGCACAAGAAGGAGGTGGAGGACAGGGACGGCCCAGCCTCGCAGGGTGACATTTGCAGTTGTGTGGAAGGGACCCGATGCCCTCCAGGCCCATGCTCACCCTTCCCATCGCAAATATACCCTGTACAGAGTGGCTCAAAAGCAGGCACAAGATGTCTTTTTTATTTGTTTGTTTGTTTTTTATTTGTTTTTATTTTTAACAGACCCTTGGGAAGAGCCCAGTGTGCCCATGTGGGTCTGGCCCACAGTCTGCCCAGCACAAACCCATGTCCCCTGAGGGCACGAGGCTTTGGGGGTGGCTAAATAATAAACCACCCCTGCTTTGGTCTAGATACCATGTTACAAAGTTGAACAAAGAGCTTTCACTAAAAATTCATAAACATTTGGGTGACCTGGAGTTTGGGCTCCATTTCATATTCACTCCTGAAGTCGGGCTGATGAGCTTCCAGCCCCCAGGTCCACTTACAGGGGATGAACGCAGCCATATCTACGGCCTAACAGAGCCGTAATTTCTGCCTGAATGCTTTATTATTTGAAAATCGTAAATAAGGCAAAGTGAAAAGGACAAGCCCCTTTAATCTACGAGTGGTGTGCTAAATGACGGTGGTAAATCTCTGCTGGCTCCGTGGCAGGTAGGGCTGATTGGCACACCCAAATAGCACTGATGGTATCGCAGTGACCAAACTGAGGGTGTGGAGATCAGATATTTGAGAAGAAAACGTACCCAGAAGGTTTTTCCCATTTTTTCCAACCCTTTCTTGTATCTCCAGATACTGTTACTTTAGTGTTTGAGTGATGCTGAGTGAGTAAAAGAGAAATGTCACTGTTTTTAAAGTCACAGACTCTTGACAAGGCTGGGATGGGAACAGCTAACAAGGCGTTGCAAAAGACTGATCCTGCTCGCAAGACACTTGAACTGAATATATTTTGCTAAGGCTTTATTCAGGATATTTTTTTTCCGAGCTAGCAGGAAACTGCCCTGAAATTTCTATTTGGCCAAGGCCTGGGCATCCACGCTGCCCTAGAGCTGGGGGCTCAGAGATTTATTTCCAGGTCATTTCTGGCCAACAGGGCTGACAAGTGAGTGTCTGGAAAGGAGGAAAATCAGCTTTGTGGTTATCAAGGGCCAGAGCTGGAGGCCTGCTTCCAGCCGTGCAGAAGCAATCTCTGCAGCAGTTTGTACGTGGCATTATTTCCCGCGTAGCTGACTTGTAGGTACAATTAAGGGCTTGTAAATCTGAGGAAATCTTAAATTAAGGGATCAAAGTGTGCCTGAAAACGTTCGTGCCTGCCATTTTTCAACTGTAGTAGTGGAAGTCCTGTTAAAGCGAGGATGAAAAATTGGTCCTATGTCAATAACCTGCATGAATGATGCTCAAGAAAACTGGCAAGTCATCAAAAGACCCTGTTCTCTATTTAATTCTCTCCCTAGCTCATTATGGATTACCACGTTTTGTCTAGTTAGCGGCATGATTATGGAAATAGAAAAACCATTTTTCTCTGCTTCTTATCTAAAAGATAAATGAGGCACGTATAATTGGCTCAAGTTATCATGTAGAAGAGAGTGCTAGTGAGGCAGCTCTTTTTTTTTTTTTGTCCTCAACGTGAAGTCCTGCGGCACGAACTGTTAGCCCGCTGCTCTCTCTGGTTGCTCTCTGTCCCCAGCACCCACACACTCACCCAAGTACAATACATCTACTAAGGGCTGAAGTACATCATCCCGAAGGGCTATTCCTTCCCCAAATTAAGCTTTCTTTCCCCAGTTTAAGCCCCAGACTGAAGATGCCCCGACTGAAACAGACACTTTCCATCGGGCTGCTGGGCTGGACTTCTGGCCCCAGGTACAGCCACCTCAGCTGGTGGGGACCACTCAGTTTATATGTGTTTGGGCCCATGAAATCTGCACTGTGGTGCCTAAAATCACCTGCCAAAGAGTTCAGCTGCTGTGAAGATGGGGTCATCAGTCCTGCTTGTGCTGTCCTTGCATCTCTGCAAGCCTCAGAAGACACTATCAGATGATGTTAATTAGAAAAGTCAGAAAAAGCCCCAGCAATTTGGAAAGGTGCAGTTTTTTTAATTATCTTCCCCCCCCCCTCCCCCCCCCCCCTCATATGTTCACTCAAAAGGAGAATGTCTGAGAAAAAGGGAAAAGCACATCGGCTCTTCTTTAATTCCCCAGTGGAAAAAGGAGAAATGGGAAGGAAACAGGATGCTTTCCCTCTGGTTGATATTTTTGGAGCTTAATTCCTCTCTAAGTATTCTCTATGCATTTTATTCAAAGCCTAGTTTTAGAAACTCCAAAATAATAATTGCTGAAATTCCTTTTTTTTTTTTTTTACGTGCAAAGCATTATTGGCCAAAACACTGCTTGCAGCTTCCCTTGGCCTTCAGTCGGTGCAGCAGAACTCACTGGACCTGGATGGAGGAAGCTGGCTGGAGAGGACACACCAGTGCCCAGGCACCTACTGCCCCAGCTCTGAATTCTCCTCCGATTGCATGTTCCCAAGAAAACCCCAAATTTTGGACTCTTTGTGATTGAGTTGGGGAAGATTTCTTGCATAGGTTCACACACACACACACACACACACACACACACAAAAAAAAAAAAAGCAGAGGAACCAAAATGGAAACAGAAAAAGGAAAACAGAAAGATTAAGGAACTTTTCTCACCAAATTTTTTGTGAGCTGAACAGTGCCACAGAATGCAAATCTAGACCCAAGTGAGATGAGAACCAAGCTTGATTTGCTCGTGGTTGTGTTAAATCCATAAAAATAACGTCACATTTTTCTGGAAGCAACCCCCCAGATTGCACTTTTCCCATACAGAAATGTGCCAGCAAGAAATCCATTACGTTGTCCTCCCACAATTATTATTTCTCCAAATGACGGTGAGATGACAGGCGGCTGTGGCTCCAGGTTGTGAATGAGCAGCGGGAACAGATGGGCTTGCGACGAGCAGCAATCCTGCTCTCCTGCTACAGACGCTGCCACCAGGATCCCCCGAACAACGTGCCCCGAAAATATAGAGCAGAGGAATTGTCCCTGAGCAGGGGATTTCACGGTGTTTTCCAGGAAGCATCAATATCTATGTAATAAGGAAACAGAGCTGCAGATGCTAAAGTACTTACTGCATTTTTTTAATGTGGGGACAGCTTCAATTATCCCGCTATCATGTACTAAATAAGGTTGATTAATCAAGGTTTAAGATAACAGAAGGAGTTTTCAATGCCATTAACGTGTCTCAAGGGATTCGCCCTTCTTTTGGGTAATGGGAAGCTTCTGGTTGTGAAGACGTAGATAATAAGGATTTATAGCACCGCAGCGTGCAGTGTTTCTCATAAGGGACACTATGAAAACACGGGCACATGACAGCAAATAGTTTCAATTATTTAGCTCCCCACCCGCATGCTGGGATGGGGCTGCCTGCTGCTTCATCCTCACCTCAGTCTTTTGCATTTTTCTTTTGCTTTTCTCCATTTCCCGGTGTTTCTGCTTTGCATGTGCCCTTCTTGCTAAACAACTGCTTTGAAAAAAGCAGAGAAGTTATACAAAGCGCTTTTTGCTATTCCCAAATTTCCCCGCAATTTCCCAAGGAGGTGGACTTCCCCTGCCTCACTATGGTGCGGCTCTGCTGCCTTGATCGGCATTGATCTACAGAGATCTCGATGTGAATTTTCACACCACAAACACGTCTTTTAAAAATATAGATACCGTGTGGCCACCCCCTGCAAGGATGCCAGGTGCTGCTGGTACACCTGGGCACGGTTTGCTGGCCAGGCTGGGGAGAAGGCGAGGCTGGGCCCAACAGTGGGGGCAACACTCCTGCTTTCCCTCACTGTGCGTTTGCCTTTCACGCCCAAGGACCTTCACCTTGACCAGAATTGTATTTTCTGGTGTTTCCTATACATAAGCAAGGAAAATGCATCGCTGCGCCTCTGACCTATTTCTGTACTCAACACAATTTCCCCTGCAGACACGGGGAACTCCTCCAGACCCCGAGCTTTCCGCTTCCCATCAGCTCCAATGCCCCTCGCTCGCTCACAGCCCTCGGGTATGGCTGGGACCAGGGATCTGGTGGCCAGAGATGGGTGTCCCCAGCAGGGAGGGGGGAAAAGGGGCAGAGGGGCAGCAGGAAGGGCCCATCCATGCACCCTTGGCTTGTCTGGAGCTGTGTGTGTGAGTGTGTGTGTGTGAGTGTGCATGGGGAAGGCTGGGGGTGGGGAGGAGGGGAGTGATGCAGCTTTTTTCATGCCTCATAAAAATAGAGCCAGGAGAGAGAAAAGCAACGTTCCCCTTCAAAAAGAGGGAGGAAAAAGCCAGATAAAAGATATGATTTTTTTCCTCCAAGACAGACGGCTAAATAGGCTCTTCTTGTTCACTGAGGTTTGGTAATGCGAGTTGACAGGATATTAAGGTTATTTCAGGTTCTTCTGTCTCCCAGGGTCATAAGCCTTCTGCTATGCATGTTAATCCATCTTAGCATTCCTCCGAGTAGCTACGTAAGTAGGGCAATCGGTTTAGTACGTACCCTTTCCATTTACAGCCTAGCTAGGAGGAGAAACCTCCTAATTAACAGAATACCCATAGAAAATCAGGAGAGATTTTAATATCGCAGGGACACGGCACAACCTCCTGCAATTACAGAAAGGCAAATCTTCCTCGGAAATATTTCAGGGCTGAGCGGTGGGAGTGGTACAGGAGATTTGTGAGGTGTCTGTCCCACAGCCTCTCCCTCTGTCCGTCTGTCCACCCTGGCCAAATGCTGACAGATGGGTGCTGAGCCCCATGGCCATGCAAAGTGGGAGGAAGCTGGATCCTGAGCCTCGTAGCTCTGCATCCCCAAATCACAGTGGCACAACTGCCATCCCCACTGCACCCCAGGGTGTGCTCCCACCCGGCCCCTGGTGCGTGGCACACTCCAGGGTGCCAGCCTTTTGTTTGTAGGCCGTGGAAAGCCCCGCCAGCCTTCCAGCAGCATTATGGTGACATCAGGGAATGATGCTGAGGATAATACCGCTTGTTTTGAGCCCGATGCATTGGAAAACCGAGTAACCGCCCTGAATTCTCTGCTCTCACCATGTTTGGGGTGACTCACTGCGAGCTTCCGAGCGCTTTCCAAATTATCTAACAGAGCCTGCCAACCATTCCTCTGTCTTAATAAACGGGCTGGTGCTGGAGAGAGGGCAAAGGGGCCGTGGTGCTGCTGCTTGGCTCTTCCAGCTGCTGCAGCGATGGAGCTGCCGGCCAGCCCTGAAGCCTCATTCAAACAAACACACTGCAGAGCCATCTCATCTCACAAGCACAGCGCCCCTAAGGACAAGGAGGAAGTGGGAGAGAGGGCAGAAATTGGGTTTGGAGGTCTCTGCAACCTCCCCAAAACAGCCACAGCGCAGGTGGCGGCTTGCTGAGCTGGAGCCCCCAAGGGTTTTGCTCCTGAGCGATGCCCAGGTGCCATCCTGCTCGGAATGCTGCCTGCCTCCTCTCCACAGGGGGCCAAAAGACCTGAAAATGTGGATGGTTTACTTAGGAAAGCCCAGTTAATATTTTGCCTTCTTTTTTTTTTCATTCTGGGGAAACCAAATGAAACAGCGTTATTTGTAAAAGATGGCTTTAATCGGTTTTACTAACAAGATATAATGAATCTGTGAATTCATAGAGGAACTCCAGTGATTTCAGCCCAGTGAACAAAAGATGAGTTTGTCTCAAGAAAGAAAACACCATTCAGCCAGTGGAGTAAGTAAAACAATAAATGACTGCACATTTAGATCAATCAATAAGGCAATTACACAAAATATTACATGAACCATGATTAATTAGGGATGACAAATTCCCCAAAAGGATAAAACACAGGAAAATTACCAAACCTAAATGAGAATCAAGCCAACAACTGGAGAGAGGAGCGGGTAGCGCTCAGCGCTCCGACATCCCGTGTGGTTTCAATCAAATGTCACAGCAACAACCTGGGCACCCCTGAGATGCAGCAGAAGCAGGGGCAAAAAGCACATTTCTTGTCAAAACCGAGCCTTGCTGGAGGACGTGTTGGTGCCCCTCGGGCAAGAGCCAGCTCGGTGCCACCAGCTCCTGGAAGGGTCCCCCTGTCCCCCTGTCCCCTCCTGGCATCGTCTGCTTGCTGGGGGAGCTGAGCAGCACAGCGGAGTGCTTGCAGCTTGAGCTGGTTACTGCGCCTCACTGAGTCATCAGCACAGGGTGTGCTCTTAATCTCATCAAGAGGGGATGAAATATTTCAGCTTCAACCTCATCCCTTGAGGTTTGCACAGGCTCAGCAGGCCAACAGCGTCCCCACAGATGTCCCAGCCCAAGCGGTAACCCGAGGGGTTGCACCGTGAGCTCAGCAACTCCTGCCTCTTTGATGTCTGATTTCTCCTTCTCTCCTGCCACCATTTTTATTCTTTTTTTTTTTTTTTTTCTTCATTTTTTTTTTCTTATCTTGCCTGAAATGCTGGGGCTGATCTGACGTGACTCTCCATGTGCATCCCATTATATCTCAAACCACCACCATGCTACGTACTGTAAATCACTCGAGATCAGCGCAGCTCACAGCCAAACCGTGGTGCTTTCCCTTTCCTCACCACTACCACCATCCCAAGGAGCAAGGTCCGTCACGTCCATCCCTGCAGGCCCCAGCCCTGCCCGGCCCCGTTATTTGCCTCAGCCCTGCTCTCCCCCGAGCTTTCGGTTCCTGCTCCCCCCGCATCCCCCTCCGGGAGCTGCCATCCCTGTCCCATCTGCGGCAGCCACGACGTGGGTGGCCGCCTCTTCCCGCACCAGAGAGCTGATGTAAATCATCCTGGGCTTGCATGTGAGTCTATTTATTTTAACGCTGTGGAGTTTGTTCCCTCTCCAGACAGTATGTAAGGGCGAAGCGCCAAACTCCGCGTTGATGTATAGCTTTCCCCCTCAGATTTATAATATAGCACAAGTGTAAGTCAGGGTAGAAGACTGCAAAGGAGCTGGACCCGCTCTCCGTGCTGCCTTTAATTTACAATGGAGATGAAAATCCCAGCAGAGGTTTGACCTCGCTGTGCTTGGTTTGGTCCTTGGTTCATCTTTGGCTCCTTGGGGGGCTGTGTGGCCAAAGGGGGATGCAGTGGGAGCCAAGCCTGGCATTTCTGTCCTTTGGTGGAAAGGTGCAGAACCACGACATGGTAATCCTGCCGTTGTCTCCGTGCTGGCAGATTGATGTTGAGCAGAAGGAGGTGCCAGCTCTGCTCCTGAATTTTGGCTTTAGCCCTGGGGCTGGCTGTGTTGCACCAAGCACCCTGTTTTGAGCTCTCTCTGAAGGACATCAATTCTCCTGTTCCCACAGGTCATTTTTTCTACCTTCCCATGCCTCTTTTTTTTTTTTGCTGCAGCGTGGTGTTTCTTGACCCCAGGAGGAACTCAGTCCCAGGACAAAAATCATCATCAGAATAAGCTTTTTGGCCTGTCTGGACAGGCTGGTGAAATGCAGCTTAACAAGGCTGCCACTCGAGGCGAGGGATGCTCTAATGAGCCTTGCCACCAGTTACAGGGCCTCCAAGCACAGGAGCAAATTCACACACACAAAATCAGTTTTTCAGATACAGTAGGGAACCCATTAAGCTGTGTGTGGTTATGCAAGCTGATACAAATGCCTTATTAATTAGAAAATCAATCGCGCTGTCCAGCTGATTGATGTTAATCCTGCACCGAGAGGGGGGAACAATAGTATAATCAAGACCTGATCATTTCTCCCCATTACAGGGAAGGGGACAAGACTGCGTTTCAAAGTGATTCTGCTGTGATGAGCTGCAAGGAGATGTCATGTGGCAAGGGCTCTTTTAAGATGTGGCACATTATTGTGATCAATAACACTCAAATTCATTCTGGATCTCGAATCTGAGGAAATTTTATATGAAGATAAAAGGAAATTATAATGTGATCAGAGGGTATCACGGAGGAGGAGAGCTGTAATTATCCAAGGGCAGAATTAATAAATAGGAAAGAGCCCAAACCCTGTGAAATCAGAAGACAGTGAGAATATGCTAAGGGTAGGGAAAGCATTTCATGGCATCCAGCTAATGCTTCAAAACTGTGAAATAATTTGTTTTTAAAAATGTGATAACAGTTCAAAAGCCTTTGCTAGACAAACATAGAACAATAATTAAAGGACCCAACCGGCTCCTCCCATTCCACATTATCTGCAGTCAGCCCTAGCAGCTCAAGGACTGGGAGCAAATAGCCCCGGCAGCTGTGTTCACACTGTCCCAAAACAGTGTGCCTGGCCAAAAAGCTTTGAAAAATACAGGAAAGGATCACACGAAATGACTGGAGGGTGACTGGAATACAGTCCTCTCAGTGAGTCAGGCTTTGCAAGAAGCAAATGTCTCCTTTCCATGCAAACGCGTGTTGTTTTGGTTCCAGGCTAGCTTTGCTGTAACAGCTTAGGGAAATGCTCCACGCTCCAGTGGCTCTTTTCTTATTGTCTTTATCAGTGTTTGTGGTATAGGAGTGCTGGTCTCCAAAGCAGGGGCTTCCAGCCTGTGTTTGGTAGCTGGGACCCGTCCCTGCCCAGAAAATCTGCAAAGCTTCTGCCCCTCTGTGCCAGGTGGGCTGCTGGCCTGTGCTGGTAGCTGGCTGCTCTGCCTACGGGTGTGAGCATCGCTCCAAAAGCTCCTGGGGAGGTTGGTGGTGAAAAGTCACCCTCCTGGCATGAGGAACAGGCACTGGGAGAAGGAGAAGAGGTGTGAGGTGAACCACCGAAAGAAAACAGAACTGAAAAGTAGGGCTGTACAGACAGGCTTTCATCTGATGCAAATCTGAGTGATTCATAGCAAGAAAGCCTGCTAATTTGGGGGGAAATGGCACTGGAAATGCCTGATGCATAATGTGGGAAATCGGCTCATCAAGCAGTTGTTACTTTTCCACGCTGAGCTCTGGTGAGTTTGCTGAAAGAGCTTTGTGAAGGCCCCAGGAGACCCAGGAGTTTTGTAATGGTTCCTGCTGGCTGCTGCATTTTGTGTCGGTGTGAGCAGGCTCTCGGCGTGTCCTGGGATCAAACGCCCGGCGGCTCCCCGTGCTGCTCCACGCACCGCGCATGCTGCAGCTGAGATGCTTGTGGTTTCATAACTCACGAATTCAGAAATAGATAAATTTACACATTCCGCCACAAACAGATGGTGCCTTTGGCTGGCTTTCGCCGCGTTCCTCGAAGGTAGTGCCGGGTTGCAGGAGTCAATCTTCCTACAATCATCTCTGCTTGCAGGGGCTTGGGGGCGTGATTTGGTTTCCCATTCATATTTCATGCTGGCAGGGGCTGAATGAACACGTGAGGAATTACCGACCCATTTCCCATGCTGGGAGATGTGATAACAGCCGTACATGGCCATGAAATTAAGTTCTGGCTCTTGACACTCTACGACACCCAGCAGGACTGGCAAAGATACCAAACCTGCATCCAGAATTTATGGCTAACCTTAAGCTCTCAGGATAAGGAATTGGGGGATTCCTCCAGATACCTCTTTCTGCAAAGGAAAACATAAAATAAAAAAGCCTGGCTGAAGAAGAAGAACAGCTGCTAGCCCCGGTGATGCTCAGGATGTGGCTGTGCTCTGGACACAGGAATATTTGAGCACGTTGCATGGAGACCTCAGCTGGCTACAAGGACATATCGCCTCTGGATGGGGTAGCTCAGGGGAACGGCCCTCCCAGCCCAGCACATTTAGGTCCAATTCCAGCAGAAAAGGTCATTCGCAAGGAAATGGTATCTGGTAATGTGCCCACAGGGAGGACTTGCAGCAGTTTCCAGGCTTGAGCACAGCTGCTCCAAGGGGCAGGGAAAGCTCAACCACTTGCTATGAGCCCGTTCATCTACCAGCAGCTTTCACAGCTGCCCTGTCCTCGTGCCACCAGTGCCAGTGGCATTCTGTTGGTGGCCCAACCCAACTCATTTCTCTGCATCTCTCCTGACTCCTTTTGCACTCCCTTGCCATTCATTCTGCGTGGGCTACATCCAAGCAGGGGTGTTGCAGAGTGGTTGGGATGAGGGAAAGCTTTCCAGAGGCAGAACTGGCTGTGCTCTGGGGGCTCGCCATGTAAAGGGAGTACCAGCCATTCAGACCACCGAGAGAAACACTTCTGAACAGTGAGAAATTCTAGGGAGGATTACATGTCACAGCTGTGGATTCCTTCAGCTCCTGAGCTGAGGCTGAATTCACTGGGGAGGGAGTGAAGGAGAGATGACGAGAGGCAAGAACGACCTGGCTACACGTGATCTGGGGAAAGCAGCTCCGATTGTTTCTCAGCCAGCCATGCAGAAAGTTGAAGGTAGGCAGCTCCTCAAGCAACCCATTTAACTCTGGCACCATCCAGTAAAAGGAAGCTTGCCAGCATGTTTCATTAAAATACTTTTCCATTAGTTAGTAATCATCCTCTGTGCTCTAATAGCAGTTCCCCTCCAAGATTTCTAAGCAAACTCATAAATGTCAGCTCAACCTTGGGGGATACACAATCATAGAGATATTTCACACATGGGCAAATGGCAGGACAGAGAGACGGCTCACCAAAATCCCCTGGTGTGGCCCTGGACCTGCACCCTGGCAGTGGTGCGTGAAGCCCGATAACCGAGTGGCCGCTTGCATAACCGTGGCCTGAGCTAGTGGCCGAGCCAGGAAGCGGATCCAGGGCTGGTGACGCTCACTCACTGCTTCTCCCCTTCTAAGAAAACTTTCCACAGTCTCTGTGGATGAGCTGTTATATGCCAAATTCCAGGAATAAGTAAATTGGAAACATGCGTTGTGTGACCCAGTAAAGTGTGTTTACAACAGCACCGCTGCTACCGCACCGAGCTGGGCCATGCAGAGCAGCCCCGCGGCTCCCCACACCCCCACTGATGCCATGTGCAGTCTGCAGGTGGCTTCCTCGTGCAGGGCACTTGGCTTCTGCACAGCGACACCAAATATAGGCATTTTAGAAGCTGGAATAGTGGTTTTCATTGATTCTTGTCTATGGTCCAGTCAAAGATATTTCCGAGTAACTGGCAATTCTCCTAACGATGACGTGAGTACCCACGGACCTATACACCATGCTACATTTAGTCTTAATCACTGAAAACAGACCAAAAACCAAAACCAAAACCAAACAGAACTATTAATCTGTTTGAAATTAGAGAAACTTCTGCTGCCCAGCCCAGAGAAAAAATGCTCTTAGTAATCATTGTTATCAACAACACCATCCCCTTCAAAAGGACCACGTCAAGGATTCCTCCGGTGCTGTGCAATTGCTGCTGCCCTTCATTTTTTCAGAGATGTGCTCTTACAGCAGGCCATGTTGTTACTAGGGGATATTCCTCAGCCTTATTCAGAACTGAAGGTCCTGGAGTTCCCCAAGTGCACACTGAAACAGATGACAGCAATAAAAATGATAATGGTAGTGGCAGTATGGTGTGGATCGAAATCCTGATCCTGAAGGGTAACTATGCAGGAGCACGTACTGACCTTTCACAGGTGTTCTCCAAGGTATGCAAAGGTATTGACAGAGCAGGGTGGAGTGATTCCTCCACAGAAATACCCCATCACTGTGACAAAAGTGTCATAACCAGGATCCAGAACAGCCTGTGCGCTCAGTCCGAGGTGTTTCACAGTGACGTTGTCTGGTGCCTCCGTCCCAGCCTCCCCGGGGACACTGATCTCAGCTCCCTGCACTCACAGGCAGATAAGTGGGAAACCACACATATTTCTGGTAATGCTGGATGTAATCCCATATCAGAGAAAGCTTCTGATGTTTTAATAATTTGCTTTTTTCCTGACTTCAAAAAAAAAAAAAAAAGAAAAAAGCTCACAAACAGATAAAGATGCTTTGTCTGTGAGGGAGTGCCTTCCCCAGGCACACTCGTGAGCTCCTGGGGCCAGGGGATCTGCCCACGGGACCCCGACTGGGGCTCAGTGAGAAGCCACCACAGCCTTATCCCATGACCTGAAGCTGCTGTAAGGTGCCCGGCCTTTGCCCAGCAGCAAGATGCCTGGCACAAAGCGTCCCCAAGGTTGAGCTTTCCGGAAACTGTGAATCAGGTTTTGAGGGCACTGGGTGAAAATGTTGCAGTGACACACTTTAAAGAGCAGTTTCTGCATATCCTTAGTGTGATGGAGTCTCCAGAGATGAGAGGACGTGGACAAGCATCAATCCCTATCAGTGCTGAGGAGCACCCCACCACCAACCCTGCTCCACCCCAAGGCAGGGAGAGCCCCAGCCCAACAGCCCTTCTCCCCACCTGAGCTCGTGTTTCCCAGCCAGGAGGAGAAGGAAGAGGTGATGGTAACGTGTTTTTCCTTCTATCCAGACTAGTGACCAGAGCAGGCACCACCTTTCACATCAGCTGTCGTGTGTCCTGTGGTCACCGTGCTGCTGGCAGTGCTGTGCTGCACCCCAGCGGGGCTCCGGCACCGTCAGAACACCCGACACAGCGTGATGCACAGATGTTGACAAATTCTCCCACGTGAAAAAAATATTAAGTCGTTACAACCAAACAGCCTCATAAACAGAGCTTAGGAAAGCGTGATAAATCAAGTTAGTTGGGCTGCGGAGTTGGTACAAGCCGCTGCCTCAGCTAATGCAGATGGAGAGCGGAGCACACGCTGCACAGATCAGCGCTGGAAGCACGGCGCTCCCAGCCCTAATGAATGCTAAAAGCCCAATAAGCAGAAGCCGGAGCTGCTCAGACACGGCTTCATACAGATGTCGGTGGCATTGCCTATCATTTTATTTGCTAATGAGTTATCGATAGTGGCAATTTGCTGCTGACCGCGCTGCAGGTTGTAAAAGAAAGGAGTTAACGAGTCCTGCTGGAGGAGGCAGCGGGCGCCAGGCCCCAGCGCATTGGGGTGCGGGCTTCTGGCAGAAGGGAGGGGGCCACGGTGCAAAATGCCCCCTTCTGTGCAAATGCACACCTCGACATCGGTGCTGAGCTGCCTACAAGGAGCCTGCCTCCTCGGGCACCCAGAGGCCACCTGCACCAGCACCGAGCAAAATGCGCAATCTCACCATGCCAGTCTGCCTTTCGCCTTCAGCTGTCTTCTGTTGCAGTTTCTAATTTTAATTTTAGCTAATTAATGTGTTAGTGGTTATAGCTGGGGATTTATAGGCTTGGGTACCACCAGCAGAGCCCTGGACCTGGTGGAGGAGCAGGGCCAGGCTGCAGCCAGCCACAGGACTGCACGGAGCCAGCATCACACCCAGCAGGCAGGAGACCCAGCTAATAGGTCACGAAACCCCCACCCCCTAAATTTCACTGTAAAATCCATGACTTCCCCTCCCCCATTTGCTGTTTGTGGCACTTATGGAAATTAATTTAAAAGTATTGTGCAATTAAAAAAAATTAATGGTTTCCTTCCTTTGGAGTGGAGAGCTTGCTTCTGAGCGGGGGGAGGGGTTTGTGAGCACGTCTCTCCTTTTTAGGGGGCTGAATGGAGGCTCCTATCCTCTCATGCTTTAATTAATTTTTGCATAGTTGCTTCATTAATTGATATTTATGTATTGCTTGTGCATAAATTCTGGAAACAGCACGCGCGAGGATGTTCTCATTACAGCTCTACAAGCGCTTGGCCAATGCTGGAATATTAATAAAGGGAACCGCGTGGAAAAGTACAGCCTGCTGCCCTTTCTGAGGCTTCTGGCTGGGTGATGCCATCAGGGAACGCACAGTGCTTTGAGAAAGGTGTTTTTTGTGTGCTGTGGGAGTGCCATGTCAGTGCAGGTGAGCACCAAAGCAGCAGGGATTATATTGACGTCAGTCTATCTAGCGCTGGGTTTTGGGGTCCTACAAACCCCAGTGTGCCCAGAGAGCATCTTCTGCCCGCACCTCTCCCGTGCCTGCTGGCGGGCGGTGCAGCTGCCGGGAAGGGAAGGCGGTGACACGATGACATGTTCTTGTCACTGAGTCCCCTTGGACCCCACAGAGATCATGCTTCAGCCTCGCAGCCTTCCTATCCCTACCAGCTAATTCAACCTTACCATGAGTAGTTTCCCTGTTTAAAGATTGAAATTAAAATAGAAGAAAAGGAAAGGTTATTTACAGGAGCAGAAGCTCTGGGACTCTAATTGTGGGGGCAGTTTAGGCACAAACACACAGCTCAGCTCTTTCCACAGCTGCCTGAGGGGGAATTCAGCCCGGTGCAGGGCTGTGGCCCCCCAGCTCTGGATGGCTGTGGCCGTGCTCCGCGGCTGCACACCAAGGTCTCATGTAGCTCCTGGCAAGGCTCACGGGCTGGCATTTCTCTGGTGACTCCAGACAAAAAAAAAATCTCTCCCACAGAGCAATCAGCCAGCGTCCTCCAAAGGCACGTGGGCTGTTCAGGGGGGGCGAGTTATGATCTGCCCATTGAGCCATTGTTATCTGAGATTTTATTAATCATTTACTGCATTTTATGAGGGTAGTCACCTGCATCGGCGCTGTGCTGACACAATAATTTACCTCTACAAGGATGAAAAATAAAATAAAAGATCATTTACTGGCAGCTCGCGGTGCTCTTACCGGGTTACAAAGGCAGCAGGTGGAGGGAGATGGCTGCTGGGGAATGAAACAAAACGAAAAGGGCTGGTGGGGCAGCCAGAAGGGGTTCGCTGAAGATCGGCTTTACACCAAGGCGCGTGCTAATCAATTATTCAGAAAGAAGGAGCTGGACCACCTCTCCCCAGGGGGTTGTGAGGCTCTCGCTGGCTCGGCTCTGGTAACAGCTACCAGAGGTATGTCAGGCTATCGTCAGGGGCCACGGACGTTGGGCCCATGGTGCAGATGAGCAGGACGTCAGCACAGAACCAGCTCATCTCCTGCTCTGGCTCTTGCTCCACCAAGGTCAATGCTTCCTCCTGCAGCGTGCACCACCCATGAGGCCGCCTCACAGCTGCTGCATCACATCAGAGGGCAGCGAGCCCCATAAAACAGCGAGACCCTGAAAGCAGCGAGCCCCCAAAAGCAGGGAACACAAAACAGGGCCAAGCCACGTGTCCCAGCAGCTCTGTCCCAGGCCTCTCGTAGCGGGATGCCGCGAGCCTCCCACTGCGTCCTCCTCGCTCGAGCCTCCTTAGAAGCATTTTTCAAAATAATTGCCTGGATAAATGTGTTGGTAAGCAGCAGCACGGCACAGTGAGTTTTTATAACTATCACTGACTATTTACAGCTGCTGGTAGACCACTGTTAAGGCTATTACTCATGAAGCCTCCTAAAATAATGCTTACAAGAGCAACAAAACGTGTCCCCAGCCTCCCTCTGGTGGGCCAGGGGCTCCCAGCTCCCCCAGCTCCACTCTTGGCTCACCAGCTCTGCAGCATGGCACAGTGACAGTGCTGCCCTGGTTGCTGCTCTGGGCACTGCCCTGTGTATTGGAGGGGCAGAAACATGCTAAAACACCCAACAGCCCTTCCCCCCCCAAAAACACTGGTACTGCAAATATGCAAAAGTCAAATCTTTTGTGAGGGTAGAGCTAGCAATAATTAGCTTCTAAACATTCCCCTGTCCTGTATAATAAATGAACAGCACAGTAAATGTTATGAGAATAATTCATTATTCATCACGGATAACGAATGAAGGGGATGATTTACCAGCCACCAGTCCCGAGGCGGGTGGCACATCGGCCTGCATCGCGCGGGGATGCCGGCGCTGTGCTCCATCCACACACGGTGGCTGCTTGCCAGCGGTGCCGTGGCACAACCTGGGCACCTCTCCTTCCGTGTGACATCCCCCTGTCCTGCAGGGGGAAAAGCTCTCCTTGTCCTGTTTCCCTGTACCACGTCTCTTTTTCCTTGTCCGCATCCAGCCTGTCCCAGGGTTGCCCGCGTCCCTCAAATCTCACAGCGCTGGAGCCCTCCTCTTGACAGAGCCCCCCCGTTTCTCCTGGAGACCTGAGAGCCCCTGAGCCCCTTTTCCCTGCATTTGTGGACTGTTTTACCTCTGCTGATTATTATTTGTTTATTGCTCTTCCTTCTCTTGTGTTTCCCCAGTGCTCCAGATGACAGACACTGCATAAATCACTGTAATGGAGCACAGCGGGTGGAGGAGAAGGTGCATAAATACGTGTGTGTGTGTGTGCTGGTGGGTCACGAGTGCTGGGGAACCCTTCAGTGCCTTTCACCTGCAGCTGTGCTCCCTGTCCAGGGATCTGCTGGATCGCCAACCACCAGGGATGGCTGAGAAAATGCCCTCAGGAAAGGGGTCCCCAAAAAATCACAGTGGATGCCAAGCTCACCAGCAGCCCTGGGATGCCAGCAGTGCCTGCAGATTGCTTTCATGTGTGAATTGCTTTTTTTAAAAAGACCCTAAATTCATGTGTCCAGACAATAGACGTGAATATAAAAGCTAAAATTCAACGTCGTGCTTTTAGGCAGGTATTATTTTTTATGCTAACCTCTCACCTGTGTTATTGCTCCTGGATGTGAGTAAGCACCAAAACATAAAGGGTAGTTAAAAGCATCTGCCCATTGTACGGTAACTGCCCTCATGTGGGTTTAGCGTGGTGAGTACATTTACTGTTTTTCAATGATTTCAGCTCCAAGCTTTGCTAAACTTGCATTTTTGAGACTATATTTGAGTAAAGACTTCCGTAGGATAATCAAGATAATGCCAGCAAGCTGACTTCTGACCTCCAATATCTCAAAATATTCACAAACCTGCTGACTAACCGGGTATATTTTCAGCTCTGTGGACTTTCCAGCCCTGAATGAAGTGATTAGCAACAGAGAGGGGATTTATATTGAAACCAGCGGGAACTAATGAGACACCAGTGCGTGCTGACAGCGGCTTCAGAAGGATGCACCATGGTGCTGTGCTGGGAGCACCTGAGGGGTGCACCGAGTGCCCAGGAGCCTTACGGGGTGCTCTGCTCCTCTGGGCAGTGCTGTGGGATGTCTCAATCCCATTGTTCCTATGCTTCTGGCCATGGAGGACTGCCCAATTTTCACACATGTGCGTGATTCTGGGGCTAGATCCCGCACAACCTACCTAGAAGCCTGCAAAGAGCTTCTTTAGACACCCACACCAACCCGTAGTCCAACAGGGTCCCTAAGATGATCCATAAAAAGGCATCTTTCCCCAAAACCACTAATGCAGACTGGCTGCTCCAAGAGGAATTAAGGCATGAACCTGAACACCCACTTCAGGGTACAAGCTGTACCTTGACCCCACAGCTCCGTGGTGCTCAGAGGTGGCCTGCCCCGTCCTGGCCCACAGCACCGACCCGTTTGGTGTGGGTCAAGGGGAAGTTATCAACACAATGACCCTTTTAATTGCCAGCACGCCTTCCCAGGCTTTATTGGTCAGCCTTGAAGTCTAACCAGCTCCCTTGTGAGGAATGCGCATTTGGCAAGCGTACATGAGACATAATGTGGTAACAGAGGTAGCTCTATATGTATGGTAATTTTTAGAGCTGAGTGACATTTTTCAAATGGATAAGTTCACTGAAAAATGCAGGAACCAACAGTATTTGTGAAAAAAATTAGAAAGTGTACAAATGTTTCATTCTGACATGTCAAAAGAAATGGTTGGGAGAAGCGGAGACATTTTGTTTCAACAGCATCAAAACAAAATATTTTGACTTTTTGTTTTGAAACAAGCTTTGTTGTTTAAAAACTGACCTAAATTGTAGGAAAGCATTTTTTTTAACCAACACTATATAATTAAAAAAGAGCATTTCTTTCTTTGTTCAGGAAAATGCTTGGTTTTACTCATTTTCCCTCCATTTTTCAGACTTGATGACCAAACCGAGCAATCCATATTCATCTATCTCCTTCACTGCTAACATTCACGTGGCATCTCCAGCTGCCAAAAGCAAGCTGCCTTCACCCCATTGTGCATCCCTCTTTTGCTCGACATCCCTGTGTTGGTTGTGCAAAAAGGGGGCTGCCCCGGTTACATGTGAGCACGGGTGACCCAGTGGCCCCGTTGCAGGACGCGGACGTGCCCCATGGCCACCTTCGAGCCTCCCTGCACCTGGATTTGTCCCCGCCAGGCTCCCTGCCCTTATCAGGGCTTTATTTAGCAAAGCGAGTTAATGAATAACTGCGCTTTGCCAGCAAAATGAGCCCTCGCCAGCACCTTATCTCCCGATCACACGCAGCGAGAGGCAGAGGAACAAAGACGAATTTGTCGTGTCCTCTGTTGTTCACCGCCCGAAAGGGCTGATAGGGCTCGGCAGTTTTTTCTAATGGTGAAGTTATCTGCTTTCTGCTTCCCTTCCCACCTGTGAGTTTCGATTCCTAAAATAGCTTTAATCAGTCACTGCGGAGCTGGCTCTGTTTGTGGCCAGCTTGGTTTCTGCTCCAGCTCCGGTGCTCTCAGACAATTGGTTTTCTCATTTAGAGGCTCACCATCCCCCCAGAAGCTCTTGTTCCAGGGAAGGGCCCTGTGAAACCATCGGGGACATCTTTGCATTTAGGATGTGTAGACGGTGAGAGCCGAAGAGTCCCGTGGACACCTCGTGGGGGGAGCTCCCCAGGTGGCACAATGCCCTGAGGTGCTCAAAGCCACGCACGGGAAACCCCCACACACTATAAATGCTTGCTGGTGGCAGCAGATGAGGCTGCGGGTTAACATGTCCCTGGACAGCCTGGTTCACCTGCGTGTGAGAAAGGGCCGTGAGCTGCCATGCTCACACTTCCGTGCTGTGCTGGTGTCTGGGCACCGGGGGGAAAGCCTCCGGCTGGATGGGGCAGAGGCAGGGTTTCAGCCCGTACTTCATCAATAGTTATTAGCACACCTAATCTTCAGTCAGGCTGCTTTCTGGGCCTTGGCCTCTTCATTTAATGTGATTAAAAAAGCTCTTCTGCCCTAGGTCTCTCTGGACACAGGCCACTGTCGCGTTTCCATTTCTGATGGGGTAGCCGGACCATGGTGTCACAGAAGCGCATCCAGCAATTTTTTTCTTGATCTCTGCATCTCTTTGGGAGTTTGCTGCAGGTCTGTGAGGAATTGCTAATAAACAGCAGTTTCCTGGGGGTTGTTCTCATGCCCTCTGTGACACCAGAGCCTCCAGCCATCTATTTCTAGGTTCTGCAAGAGAAACGGGATGCCCTGCTTACACCGGGGTGCAGGAAATCGAAACGCATTTCATCACCTTGTCCGGAGCTGTGGTTAGCAGCTTCTGATTCATTTACAGTGCACCGCTCATGCCTTTTGCAGCTATTTCAGTCCGTGCCCTTTTCTCCCTACCACTCTGTCTCCTGTAAATACCCCGGGCACAGCTCGGCACTGGATGGAGCCGTGCCACTCCTGCAGCGCAGCGCATGGTGGCTTCAAGGACTCAGGGCATGCACAGCTGCCCTACAGAGCCCTGCTCCAGGACAGCACAACTCAGAAACCATTTCCAGCTCTCTTATCAAGCTCAGGGCAATCATACTACAGGCTCCAGTGCAGCCAACCCTGCCAGTCACTCCCTCTCAATACACCGAGGTTTCCATCCAGTTTAAGGTTAACAAAAATTAAATTTGCGTGGCCAAATATAGGCAGAGCTTTCATTCCCATAATGAGGCTCTGTCTGGGTTATTAAATCCCACCCTTTTTTATGTGAAACAAAAATATACCCAACATAGGTTGTTTTATATATATATAACATAATATTCCATTGAATTGTACCAGGGGAAAAGGGTGAGTGTGAGTCTGCTGCTGCGAGCACAGCAGTGAGCAATGAGCATTATCCAGGCTCCAGCCACGGGGAGGGAGACGGCTACAGAAGGCCGCATTACTAATGATCATCATTTCTGAACCTTTTAGGTTGTTTATTAAGGATTTCAGTGCTGGGCAAATCTGCCCTCCTATGAAATGTTTTACAAAGCAGTGGAAGTGCCACCTGGTCATCTCCTTCAACATGCACGCAGATAACATTAAATACCAATCTACGTGTACACAACCAAGCACATAAAGTTACTTCCAGGGCATGCAGTGGCATTTAGTAGCTAATAACTATAACATGGTTAGCTCAAAAATATTGTTGATGTTTTAAATATGATGCTTTTACTGGATTTTTGCTTGGAAGAAACAGACACACGGGGTTCCTAGGAGACTTACGGTTATGGGGGAGCGCGCTACCTGAAATACAAGATTTCTGCCTCATCGGGCTTCTTTTAAGCGGCTTTTCTTTAAAATTACCCAGAGTTTTGAAATTTCCCCTCTGAATTCTCTGCCTGCACTTTTGGCACTTGCTGTACCTTTGCTGTTTCATCCCAGAAGGGTGCTGCAGACAAGTGTTGAATCTGCACAAATGTTTCCAAATCGAACCAGCCGAAGTGCTACTCTATTTCCCTGCTTCTCTGATGTTTAGAAATAAACATTGGCAGTGCTTATTTACAGAGTTTTGGAGCATTGCTGAGCATGTCAGCAGCACGTTATCTCTTCAACTGACAGAGCCTGCAATTCTGTTTGGTGACTGAAACGTGCAGACTTGGAAACCCAATTAAAAAAATAAAATAAAATAAAATAAAAAAAGGAAGATAAAGTTCCTGTATGCAACACCTACAGCGACCACTTCCAACACTGGAAGATGTGTACATTTCTTCCATACATTGCCTAATCCTATATGTAAAACCCCTTTATCTTGCTCTTTGATGGCATGTTTTGCTCTCACCCAGAGAACAAATTCTAATATCTAAATTTCCCAAATTACCTCGTTTAATCATTCCCTACTTCTTATCTTCCCTGTCTCGACTCCCTTCTTACAAGTCTTGATTTGTTACTTTTAAGATTTATGGCGATGTACAAATTGCTTCTATTTGTATCTGCATGTGAAGTCAGTTGTGAGGTGTCTTGGGAAAATTTGCTTTAAAAATATAATATGAAAATAAACAACATTGTGTTCTCCATCAGGGAAAGCTAAGCTGGCTTATTGTCAATACATTTTCCACCTTGGGAGTTGTTTTTTTTTATTTTTTTATTTTTTTTTCCTCTCTTATCTGTGTATCATTTACATTATTGCTTTTTTCTGGGAATCACTCCAGCGGCGGGACTGAAAGGTCATAATTTGATGGAATACAGTGACGGTGATGCTGGCTAAAATGTGCACACGCTGTTCCTCTCAGCTAATGTTACCGAGATAGCAGGATGCTGGGGAGAATGGATGACCTACTTTTATCCTCTGCATTACAGAGACGTTTTACAAGGTGGTAAAACTCTTTTGAAAATATATGCAAAACCCAAAGCCTGTTTTCAGCCGCACCAGTATCAAGCCCACGACTTCCATTAATGCTGGTCCCGGGCAGTTCAGAGTTACAGAGCAAAGACAAGGGAAAAAGCGCAAATATTTGTGTGCCTGCAGCAGAGCTCCACCCTGCTATTCTTGGGAAACTTCATGGCCAGTTCTGCCATGAAACGGCATTCAATCAGCCTCAACTGCTTTTAATTATATTAGCAGTGTTATTGTAGCTGTTACGGTCTGCGGATATGACTGAAGCAGGATTTATATAGAGAAGTAATATCATTTGTGGGGCCAACTGATACACTGACAAGCTTTTTGGCAAACAAACCTGAAAAAAGGGCTTGTGTGCCTGAAAACGTATCTGCTCTTTCTCCAAAAATATCAGTTTGTTCTAATAAAGGGCATTACCTCTCCCTGTAGACGTTGTCTCATTTAATTATGTTAGCAGTGAAAATAGGTGAACCACATTGCATAAGGTAATTTGTTTTGTCCCTAAACCATGCTACCACCTCCAACAGGGGCCTTCTGCTTCCAGGCTGCTCGCAAAGTGAGAACACCAGGCTGCGGTGATTACCCCGTGCATATTAATTCAGTTTGATGAAAAACACCCAAAAAAGCATAAAGCATCCAGACTGTGGGTTTTGAAAGGATCTTTGCCAATGCAAGACGAGGCTGAGGCTCCCAAGGGAGCAGGGTACCTCAAGGTACCCTTGCTGAGGTACAAGACCCCGGCTGTGCCAGGGGGGGCTCCGACCTGGCCGGGGGGTGCCCGCTCCTGCCTCGCCCCCAGCTGTGCAATGCTCCGCTTCTCCCCATGGCTCTGATGGGAAGGAACCCAAAGCAGCAGCCCCAAAACACTTCAGCTCCTGGTATCTCAGTTCAACACGAGCTAGAGGCATCCCGAATTTTTAGCCAAACCAATTCCTTACCAAGTTTCCAGCCAAATTCACAGACCCGAGAGAGTCCGTGAATCACAGATCAGCAGCCAGACTTCTTCTCCATAAACTTGCTTCCAATTACAAATGGGCGAACGTAATATATGGAATCATTAATCGGTCAAAAATAACACCAGGAATTTGATGTAATGGGATCAATGCTTAGACACAATGACGAGAACTAAAAACATTCAGTGTGTGTGCAAAATTAAAGCTCCCTGGCCAGTAAAATGAATTTACTTTTCAATGCTTCCCTGTACCTTGGCTACCCAGCATTTAATGCTGTGTTTGACTTCAAACATTGCGGGATGGCTTTGTTTTGGTCACACACACAGTGACCTCCTCTTAGCATTTATTCCTCAGGAGGACGGATTTTGTTTAAAGCAGAACTTTCAGACTGAAAGGATTAATCTTTTGTGTGCTTTCTTCTTCAAAGGGTTTTTAAGAAGGAATATATTTGTTTCATAGTTTTCTGAATATATAGTTGGTGTGAGTGCTCGCTCCCTCCCCCCTGCTCCCCGGCTTGTTTACTCAGGGACTAAAAACTTGACCTTGGCTTTAAGGTCTCTGGTTTTCCAGACTGTACAGTCAGCAGAGAGAAAGGGGAAAAATCAATGCAAGGAGAAGAGAAATGCCTGAGTGCTGGGAACTCATCCTGGAAATGGAAACTACTGAGGTAATTTGTAAGGCAAAGCTCATCCCACCGATGCGTTGCTTGCGGCTAAAACCCCACATCCCACCTTCCGCTTTCTTCACCCCCTCTCTCCCCAGGTGCCCAACACATCCTAGGGGCCGTCAGAGGATGGGGACACAGCGTGTTTAACACAAACCCAGTGATGGAGCCCTGGCACAGGGTCTGGCAGTGCCCCAGCTCCCAGCTCTGTCCCCGCACTGACCCTGGTATCGGGCTCCTGTTAAGGTCTCCCATAAAACAATACTGCAAAAGGATCAACTAGACAGGCGAGAAAGGACAGCTCAGCAGATAAATGTGTCACCAGTAATGAGGATGTCAGCAACCCGCAATGATAAGATTGGGTTTGTCACCAGTGGACTCACAAAGCACCCTCTGCTTGTGCCCGCTCTGTGTTTGGGGAGAGGCATTCACATTTCCTTGCCATTTCCCAATTTCTGGGGTGAAATCCTCAACGAGCTGCCCTGGTGTGTGGTTGGGGTACCAAGGTCAGGGGGCAGTCAGCCCCGAGTCCCCAATGCCTTCCCAGGGAGCAGCACGGACAGCCACAGCTTACATGCAAACCCGGTTTGGTTCAATGTACTGAAATGTTGGTAAAGTGTCCTCAGCAATAACAGCAGGCTGTTAATGCCTATGTGTATGAAATTTTTAATTAATTAGGTGGCATTAGAGAACTGGCTGTGTTGTCAAAACAGCTCAAAAGTACTTTTAAAAAGGAAATTAATATTTAATGGGGAAAAATGCAATAGCTTTCTGAAGTCATAATTAAATGCATATACCTTTATGGCTCTTGCAGTCACTTTACTCATCACTGAGTCTGCCAGGGAACTGCATCACAGGGTTTTGTGCAGCGAGGGGGTGCCCTGGGAAACACAGCCATCCATCAGGCTTTTCCTCAGAGCCCCATCCCCCTCCTAAGCAAGGAATTGCTGGAAGGCTTTGCAAAAAACATCTGCCTTTCCCTTGAAAACAGCCTGCAGGAGGAAGAGGAGCGGAGGAGGTGCTGCTCCAGGCAGAGAGCGGCTCACCCCTGGCCCTGGCAGCTCCCACGGCTGTGGGGCCAGCAGCCCACCCGATCCAAGGTGTGTGGGACCGTTTGGGGTCACCTCCCAGACCCTGCAAAGGAAGGTCCTGAGCAGGCCACGCTCTGTGCCTGTGGTGCCAGTGCACCTGTATGGGGAACCAGCCAACCTGCAGCAGAAATGGCCATTCCCCGTAAGAATTAGGCCCACATACGCACACCCTTATTTGCAAATAATCCATACAACTCATCGACTAATTTCCATTTCCCTTCTTATGCAAAGGCAAGCTAAGCAGAGGAAAGCTAAGGTGAGCGTGGGGCTGAAGCCCTGTCAAAAGCCGTGCCAATGGGAAGAATGATGCTGGGGGTAATGTGAGAAGCCAGCGGGTAACATCCAGTCACTTCGTCCAGGGCAGAAGAATGCCCAGGCCCTATGTTCAGCACAAACCATCTCTATTAGCTTTTAAAACGGGGTTCTGCTAGGCTTTATTTATCATGTTTTCTCCGGACCACACAAATAAAACAAAATACACGTGGTAGCCACTTCTCTATTTAAGCACTTAAAAATATGTGCGACGTCTAGCACTGAGAGTTTCGGCCATGGTCTTAAACGGACTTGGACGTCTTTCATGTCAACCAGACAACTTGTGCCCAGCCCCTGCGAGCCATCTGGAGCAATTTTGGAAACATGGAGCCCTCATTTGGATCAAACTGAAAACCCCTCAGCTTGGAAGCTCCTGAAGGTGCGGATCAGCTTTTTGACCAAATTTTAGGCAGCGCCTGGCACGGTTGGGTGCTGGTGAGGCAGCACTGGGGAAGCTGCTCAGGAGGTACAGCAGCAATAATAGGGCACGGAGCTTAGGTTATCTCATCTCTTTCTTTAACTCTTCTTGCAGCCCCACATCAGATTTTTTTTTTTTTTCTGAGATGATGGGGAGAAGATCTATTGATTTTCTGAATATTGTGGCCTTTTCCTCACCATATTTCATGCCAAGGGCCAGCACAGGTTGCCCGGGAGCACCACAAAGCACGGGCACGGCCCCGCTCGGGCACGCTGCACGGTGCCGGGGCGTGGGCTGCAGCAACGCCTGCGTGCTCAGACAGGTCACAGCGGGGGCCTCGCTTGAAATCCGGGTGTATTTTTAGTTGAGCTATGCGAGGGATAAAAGTAGGGCAGCAGTGCTCAGCAGAGCCGCACAGACAGCTTCTGCATACAGAGCAAAACCGGAGAGCTGGGGGGGGGGAGGGGGGCTGGGCTTTTTCCTTCCTTTTCCTTTGTTCTGCTGACTTTGCACAAAAGTTGAAATTCAGGTTTCACCCAGTGAACTCGCATGAGTTTGTGCGCTAGATTTGGAGAGAAAAATGACCCGTGCAGAGCCAGGGGGCTGGCAGTGCCCCACGGGTCTGTGTCACCGCCAGCGGTGGCAGGGCCAGCGCCCCACTGGGGACAGGGGGAGCTGTGGGGTGGGAAGGAGGCTTGGCAGCTTCCTCGAGATGCCTTCTCCATGTGCATGGCTCAAAAGCTGAGCAGGGAGGTTGGCATTGCTCAAGGCGCTTCTCTTTAGCCTCATTCTGTGGTTTGGAAGGCAATTTGAATGGAAAATGAAGAGAGTTTGAGGAAAAGTCAGAGAAGGAAAATGGGACGGATACAACAAGAGGAGAAGAAATTAAAGGAGTGGAGTCTGGGCTTGAGAAACTCTCCAGTGTCAGCATTTCTCCCCACCAAAAGGAAGCATTTTATTTTCCCTGGAAGGAGACAAAACGAACAGCAGGGACTATTGTTGTGGCAAGAACACCTGGAGATGTGCTAGCTGCAGCGAGAGCTCTCTGCCAGGGAAAGCAACGGCATAATTTGCAGCAACATCTGCAGCTGGCCCAGCAGCCATCTCTCCTCATTAATTAGCAGAAGCAGGACGCCTGCCAGACAGTCCCGTTGGCTTTTGCCTTATTACTCTACCCCTTAGCTAATGAGCCATCCCCTGCCCTTCCTGCTGGGTGAGGTATATCCAACCTGACCACAAAATGGGCACAGAAATCCAGTGTGCAGCAACGGGGACGTAATTTCACATATATACCTGACGGGCCGTATTTGTTACAGCCACGTGAGTCGACAGCAGTGGGCTGCAGGCCTGCGGAGATGATGGCAGAAGTTCATCAACGACCCCCCCGTCTCTCCCCGTGGGTCTGGTTTCAGGCTGCAAGGTGTGTATGTGTGCATGAGTCTGGCTTTTTCACTCCCTGAAACTACCTTGTGCTATATGTGGTTTATTCACATCTCTGCCTCGGCCTTTGGATAAACAGCTCTTTTCACCGTGCCTTATTTTCTCTGCCCCAGAATGAGAACTGTGTCACCGTCCTTTGGAAGTGCCGCGGTTTCCCCCGGTGAGGCATTTTGGGACAGCTCAGCCCTGCTTATCAGCTCACCCCCTTCCCAACACAGTCCTGGCAGGCAGGACAGCACCATGCACAGCACCACGCAGGGACCCTGGCGCATTTGCCTGCCCATCCCCATTGAACACCATCCTGGTGGTGAATCACTGCCATGGCAGCGAAATCAATTCAAGGTGGAGATGGCAGGAGCATTCAGCAAGACTCTGGCCAGCTCAGCTTCCCTTCCCAGGCTTGCACACAGAGGAAACGGCAGCTCCTGGCCATGGCTGAGGGACTGTGGGCTGTTTTTTGGGGAGCTGCAGGTCTTGGTGTGAGAGAAGCTGCTCTCAGGTGGCAGTGTGGGCAGCATCCCCCTGCCTGAGTGCAGTGCCAGCCTCGGGCAGCCTCGCTGGAGCCATTTCATACGCAGCTCAACTCTTTCCGTAGCGGGGAGGGGGACTTGTTCCAAGAAAACCCGATCCAAAGTGATCAAGGTGGCTTAATAACACGAGGCGAGCGGCACTGCCACGGCCCTGCTAGACAATAGCAAAACACATTCGGATACGCAACTCAGACCTTGCTGCATTACACATGTAATTAGGTTGTTTCCATGGTAATGATCTAATTATGGTCTTCTTGGCTTTGTGTAATCACATTTGCTGCATTTTGGCAGAGCTGTTTTCCTTATTTTTGAACTGCAACACTTGGCAAGATGTTCTTTCTAAAGCCGAATAATAATTTTGCCTGATGGAAACCGACAAGTCTGTGAGTTTTTATTTAAAGCAGGGTTGAAGACACAAGACAAGACAAAACTATGTGTGTATATATAGCACATATATAATATGTGTGTATATAGAAAGGAGGATTTTTATCCCTGTAATTTCTATTCCTCCTGCCTTCCTACCTCTTTTTACAAGCGCTTAAAATAATGAGTTGTAGCACGGGCTCCCACATGGGAGGGGAAACTCCAGGACCTCTCTCCTGTCCCCTGGGTAGCGATGGGCTGACCCCGGGGCACGAGGTTTCTCTTCTCCCTGCCTTACTTTTCCTGCCTAGCAATAACCATACCAACTTCATACGAGATACATATGCAAAACATCTATTATTTTTACAAAGCTATTTCAGCTCCTGGTAAGCATGATACCTTTGAGACAGCTGGTGAAAGCCTGGCCCTGCAGAAGGCCAAGGGCAGAACTCTTATTGATTTCCATAGCGCTGCAATTTTCTGTACGCCTGTTCAAACGGTTTAGAAAACTCAGCTACCAAAAGCCAAACCTAGCAGCCTTGACTAATACGGATTCTCCACCCCAGAGCTGAGCGAGCAGACGCCCGGAAGAAAAGCTGTGGCCATCTGGGAAGCCACTGCCCAGGGCGCTTCTCCCTGCCCTCCTCTTCCTGCACCCCTCGACAGCCGGGGAGCCCTGGGTGCAGGCGGAGGAAGGGGACTGCACCCTGCGTGTGTCCCTTCTGCCCCGCCACGGCCACGGCAAGGAAAAAGCCCAAGGTGGTGTTAGGCTTTGGTGACACGCTGCACCCCCCTTAGCTGCCAGGGGGGCAGTGCTGGCACTGCAGGGACACCTGGCCTTGGGGTTTGCTTGTCACAGGTGGGATCCCCTTTTCCTCAGCCCACCCCTCCTTATAGCTCAGTTTATTCCTCTGCATTTGGGGGTGGTTTTAGGGCGGTGCAGGGTTGAAGGTCCACAAGAACCAATGCTGGTAAGGATTTATTGTGCTCTGTAGTGCAGGAGAGGAGCTTATTGCAGCCTGTAATCTCTCCTAGGGCAACTCTCTCCTTGAAGTCAGCTGCAAGATCTGGCTGTTAGTTACCACTTACAGAGATTTTTAAAGCTTTCTTGCAAAACAAAAGATATATTTCTAGCTTGAGCAATAAGGGAGCTGGGGATAGATAGGAGACGAAAGGTCAAGCAAGAGGAGCTTGTGAAATCACACCAGAGCAGAACTGCAGGCTGCAGTCAGCCAGGAGCTCATATTGCAATCGACAGGGCTATTCATGGAAGGGGTTTTGATCAGAGTTACCATGACAATGGGAAACACCTAAAAAAGATCTATGAAACGTTGTGTCGGCATCAAGCCAAGAAGTTCAGCCAAATCCCCCACTCCGGTTATTCCTATGAGTCAGTAGCTTTCACAGTGTTATTGCTAAAGGAAGGAATTGGTCTTCTGATTTCAAAGATTTGGGGAAACAGGCATGAAATGCAAATTATGAGAGAAAGGATTTGTGCCATAAAGAATTTGCTGTGGAAAGATGTTGGGAATCTTACAGATACTGTTTACAACTTCTGCTTACTGTCCTGGACCTAAACACAGGACAACAGCATCCCCCAGCTTTGATGGACAGGAGGGTATGGCTGCCTTCTGAGCAAATACAATACAACACTAATTCTGCACCTCCTCTAGGGTCTATGGGTTGGAATTTCCATCTCTAAACCTTCACAAAGTTATTTCAAATCCAAAATGAGTGACACCGAATTTCAAAATCCTTGAAAAAAAAGCACTCATTTTTGAAAGCACTGCTTTCTCAAGATATCAGAGGTGATAAGAAAATCTGGTGCTGCCATTTTGGGAATGAATAATGATTTTAGTGGCTTTATATATATGTGTGTGTGTGTGTGTATAGATATATATATTTAGTGTGGGGGATAGTTCATGTCTGCTCACACGCTCACAGCAGTAATCGCCATCTCCTGCCTTCAAGGTACTGCACACTTCTAGGACTAAAGTCAGAGCTGAGGAGCCTGTCCTCCTTCCCACATCTCCACAAATTTCATTAGAGCCACCAGGGGTTCTGCGTGTGCCTGCAGGAGGGAGCAGACCCCCTGAATTTATTCTGCCCTTGTTTCCTTCTTGCATAACCCAGATATTTGCATAGCACGGAGCAGCAGTGCCAAGCGCCGGGCGCCGCCGTTCCTACCGCACAGGCTCCATATGCTGCCTATCTGTGTCAGTCCCAGGGAGCTCTGCAGTTGCATCAGGACAATTTTTAAGCTGTGTGTATGTAAATCAGAGCCGGCACTCTGCAGCTTTAATTCATGGACTGAACCTGATCCTTGCTCATGCCATACCCAGCGGATAACCTTAACACCATATTCAATACCACCAGATAATTACAACCAGTAGGGAAGCCAAGCGCATGTTTCCAGTTTTTTTTTTTTCATCAAAACAAAGACCGAGTTTCTGCCAAGGCTTACACAATTCTCCTTTATTACACTGGGAACTCACAAAAGCCTAATACTGTATTACACTTTTTACATGAACGCTCTCAGCCAGAAGCTCCCTTTCATCTAAATCTCGCTCATCTATCTTGGTATGAATCTCTAATTCTGCACGTGTAGGGGAGAAGCTGTCCCTCTGTTTCCCTGTTGATCTATTGCCAAATCCACTGCTGCCAGCAGCCAGGATGAGAACGACTGAGAGAAATGGAAGACTGGTCCATGGAAACTTGAGAGGTTGCACATGTGGGTTTCACTAGCCAAAGCCTGATATCATTTCCCACTTTCTCATGGTCACCCCAGATCTTTTATTTTCTCAAAGATACATTGCCCTGTTCCTCTTCCTACATTCGCCCTTCTAAAGATTCAGAGAAGCTTCCCCTTTTCAGACATTTCCTTAGAAGAGCTATGTGGGTCGGGATACCTGGAGCAGGACCTAAGCAACAGCAAAGAGAAATCTCAGCTCTGTGCATGGGCACAAGGTGAGCAGGTGAAGCCTCTTCCTCTGAAGGGTGATGCCCAGAACTGGCTTCTAAAATGCCTGAAGCCAAACAGCAGCAGTAGCCCGATGGTGGTGAGGAAGCGATATGACCACAGCCATTATTAGCAATATCACCACAATAACGCACTGCTATACAATCTGGTACAAGAAACTTTCATCTACACACACAGTGGTGAAGAAACCATCATGAAGATGGGCTTTAGCACACACACACACACAGAGCATATGTACACGCAGAGAGATCAATAGATTGCATATGGTGCACGTGGCATAATTCATAAGTTTTCCTGAAGGCTGTCACAAATCTGAGATGTATTGGGTGAGAAGAGTACTAGGGTAGTCTTTTAATTAGTCCACAGCTCAGCTGTGTTGTAAAATTCACTCTCTGACATTGCATCCAAAATTTATAACCTTTTAAATCAAAGGAACATCTCAGACTCTGAGCTTTTGCTAATCGGAGGTGTTAATGATAAAAGCAGGAGCCTGGAAAAGGGACGCGTTACACAACTCTGCACAATATTCAGAACTGTTTCCCAGGCCACTGTGCCACCCTATAAAAATTAATCTGGGAAATATATGGGGCTCCCAGCTGTCTCTGTCATATCCGTATATCATCTCCTTCGTGCCACCAGAGGTGGCGTAATGGGAAAAGTGCCCTTTGCCCAGCTGTGATGGATCCCTCCAGGGCTGCCTGTACATGCCCAGAATCTGGCTGCTGTCGGTCTTTCAGCTCTGGCGCGTTCAAGGAAAGGAAAACATCTTGGTGAACACATAGCTGGGCTGCTTCTCCATACATCAAAACGTTGCTGAGGCTGGTTGCGAAGGCAGAGGCAGAGAATCCCATATCAGTGTCCGGGCAGGGGCCCTCCTTTGGGTGGTGCACATCGACAGTGGTTAGCCAACATGAGAGCAGAAGTGTGACCAACTGGCAGGCAGTCATTGCAAAACACTTATAAGGCTTTAACCTGCCTTCATTCCCCAAATCAAATTGTTTCCAGTTATTCTGAAAAGTTAATTTTCACTTTTGTCCAAATACTGGCTCTCTTGCAATGAACTTCCCTTTCCAGCCACGTGTTCCTTCATAGTGAAACATTTCGTTTGGAAAATGTCTGAAGGGGCATTTCAATCACTGAAAATCCTTTTTCTTCAGAAATACTGAAAAATATTGCCTAAACAAGCCACTAAATGCTTCAGTGTCTGCAATTTACTGTTTCCTAAGCCCAACTGTTAGAAGATTCCTAACAAATACGTCAAATAAATGTCAAAATTCCTTTGATTTTAGGGTAGGTCCTTGGGTGAATGTCCACAGAGAAAGGCATGAAGATAAGAGACTGACTTTTGACATTGGGACTGTTCTTTTTTTCTTTTTCTTTTCTTTTTTTTTTTTTTTTTTTTTAATTTTAAATTACAACTGTGTCCATATTGTAAATAATAGATTAGAGCTTCCCCAAAGAAACACACCCTAATAATTTACAGGAACTAAGTGGCCACCGTGTTTGGTTTCTTCTTTTGCCTTTTAATCAGCCCCAGCTGGAAGGGCTATTCTCTGCTGTGCCAAGGGAGTTGAGACAACTGCACTGCAGATTGTGGCCACTGTGGGCAAATACGGCTTTGTTTGCAAAAAGTAGTGAAACTCCCTTGTTATGTTTGGCAATGGATCTTTTATTTTGTGGTTAAAAGACTTTTCAGAATCACCAACAGAAAGGAAAAGAAAGATGCTTGATGGATACTTTTCTGCGTTTCCTGTAACCCTTTCCATTTCCAGAAAACAGGCATAAGAAAATGTTAGGAGATTTCAAGGTACTGGTTGCACAGGCCACACCAGCCCCACTTCTGCAGCCTGTATGTGCTGGGAAACACCAACATAATTAAGAATTATGTCTGAGATGCCCACGGGTCATCTCCATCCCCTGTCTTGAAGGTGACAGAGCAGGGGATGGTCACGGGCTTCTGAGTCAGCCCAGACAGAGAGCCCAGCCTGCACTGCCTACATCACCGCTGCCTGGGGAGGATTTGGGGTCTGCAAGGAGGCACCAGCAGAGGTGTGTGGTCTGGGTGCTGGTCTGGGCTGCGTGTAAGAGCCCAGCAGCAGTGAAGAGGCTGGGGGAAGCCCATTAGTTAAGTGCTGAGGCACCTGATGCCGTTATCACTAATGCCTTCAGCACAGGACAGGGCGGCAATCAATTTCATAATAAATCAAGCCCATTTTCTAATATGAACCCATTTATCTGCCAGGCCAACTTGCCAAACGCAATTAGAGGCTGAGGTCAAACTGAAAAAGACGTATCATGCCTTCAGCTTCTGCTGCTAGCTTCGCGTCTCCGAGGCACACGCTGCAGGCACCAGATCGCAACCCTTTCCCCTCCCTGGAGACTTCTCCTTCAGGAGACTTTCATTTATTGATGATGCAGGCACAGCAGGAATGATATATTTAATACCAGCAGCTAATGTGACAGCTTTAAGTCTGAAACCAGCACCTGTCTTTTGTCACCACTGCACAGTATTTGTAGAGACGGGGTAGAAAGGTTATCGGAAAGGTCTCATTTGCAGCAGAACCAGGAAAAACCCTGGTTTATGCCAACCAAGCCTGTGTTATGATGTTATCTGTGCTCGTTTATGCTAGAGCTCTGCTGGAGACACCCAACATAAAGAATTAGCTGCGGCCAACATGGTAAGAGGGAGACTTGAGATTGCTATTTATGGAAGGAGTCCCACATAGACGACTATAAAAATGATTATCTCCTGTTTAAGATTACATATGATGATTTTTGCTTTGAAAAATTATGCATGCAAAGGCAGAAAAGTAAGGGGGTACTTGGGTAACCTCTCCCTTCCAAAGCAGCTGACCTTCCTCTAGCCTAGATTGCGTTTAGCTGATGTACTGTATTCAGCTGATCAGCATTTCCAAATGCAAATATGATTTGATACAAAGCTGGCTGCAGTCAGTGGAAGGGTTTCCACTGGCATTCCTCAGCAATGAGCCAAGTCCATACTGTTAATGAAATTTCGTAGGTAGTGATAATAAAAAAACACTGAGTGATGTTGCTTTTGTTATAAATCCAGGGATCTTAATATCAAATTCAGCATTACCCTCACATTCCTGAAACTTAGGTCCAGATGGCTCCCCATACTTAGCTGTGAAGCTGTCTACAAAGAAGAAAAGCAGAGGGAAAGTGTGCACATGGTGAAAGTCTATTATCCACATTTTGAGTGAAAGCACAATTAAAGGAATAGGTTCCACAGAGCAACCACAAATTACTTCACCACGGCCTCACAGACTGCTGGTGGTTTGTGCTGATGGCTCAGGAATCAACGGCCAAGAAGACGCAATATTATTAGTCAGAAATTTGAGCCGTGAGATTAATGTATAATATCTAAATTGGAAGATTTTGGGTCACCATTAAGATTTTTTTTTTCCAACACCACCCTCCTCCCCCTTCCCCTGTCCTCCTGGCTTCCCCATGAGGCTTGTTTGGAAACTCGCTCCTCATGAACGGGCAACACCGCAATAACAGTGAAATACCTGCTATGAGGCGAGCTGTAATTTCTTTGCCGATATAAACCTATCCGGAGAAAATGATCCCATAGCCACTTATATTAAACTGTCAGGGAGCACATCCCCTGAAAGCTTTTTATTCTGTTGTTAATTTACGGCGTTTGACAAAGGGGAGAATTGAAGATCGCTCACGCCGATTGCAGCGCGGCTGACGTGCTCGGGCCGAGCAGCGGGCCAAGTGCCGGCCGCCCTGGCCGTATATTCTGTGTTTTCATTAACAGATATTGTCACTCCAGCACCTCTGCGCTCCGTTTTCATCCAGCTACCGAGCTCTGGAAACCATTAGGTGTCTTTCTCCATTAGGTGTTAAGAAGATGTATACGTACTTGAGCAAGAAGTTTTCTCCGAGTGTGGGAAGTTTCCTCTCTGTTTTCCCCAAATGTGCTCGTTTATCCCCCAGTTTTAGGTGCCTCGGGGTGGATGATACCCCAGGGGTGCCTGTGGTGAAAGGGAAGGGCACAGTCCCAGCAGGGACCACCGAATACTCCCACCCACGGCAGCTCACAGACTGTGACCCCTCGGGTCCATCGGCCGCCCCTGAGAGATTCATAACAGATAACTGAGGAAGAAATCCTGCTTTCAGCTGGCTTCAATTTACTGTAACTGTAGCTGCAGCTCCACTGGAAATTGGTGTCTGCAATCGATAAAACTCAGAACCCAGAATCGCCGCTAAATTTAAGGAGAAAAATCCCCAGTCCTCCAGCAGTGAGCCTGTGAGCAGCTGCTGACATCAACTAACGACTGCAGGGGAAAATACCCGCATGTCTTAGGCGTATGGGGCCTGCTTCTGCTTGGCACCGGGCACACCAGGCCCTCGCTGCTAGAGATCACTGCTGTGTCAGGTGCTTCAATGTCATAGCATCAGGTCGCTGCTAAAGGGAAAGAGCGTCCCTTGATTAATATTAATTTCTGCTCAGGAGGTACTAAGGGAAGCAATTTTTGAGCGTTGTCATCTGTGGTGTGTGTGAGGAAATCCTAAAACTTCAGCGCCAGCCCCATGCCTGTGGTCAGACACGGACTTGGTGTGGGCTGGTGGATCTCAGACTCATCTCCTGACCGTGGTCCAGCACTCGGGAAAACACCCGGCTTTAATCTCAGTGCAGTCAAAAGACAGCAAAAGTCAAGCAAGGAAACCCTCCTGCTTCGGGCAGCCTGGGACAGCGACCCTGGCTTGCTGCTTAAGGAACTGTCACCCGTAAGTTAGGGGTTGGCTGCTGGAGATGAAAGCTTCACAAAATTTAGTGGGACAGCGCAGCGGAGCCTTCCCTTGCATTCTTCATTCGGTGTCAGGAGAGGCTGAGCCTGGGCTGGTTTTATTTATAAACCTGCAGTGAGTAATGTGAGTGTCGCCGTCGGCTCCCTGTGCTAACCGTGGCTTTGGCAGGTACTGCTCAGCCTCACCGGAGCCCCTGTCCTGGCACACAGCGGGGCTGCTGTCCCCAAAGGCTTTTGGCAAGGCTCTGCCACGGGCTGTGAGGAAGGCAGGAGAAAGCTGGAAACAATATTAGGTGTGCAGAGCAGCTCAGAAGCTAGGAGGTCAATCCCTGGTAAAGCCACCTGGCTTTGTTCTCCTTTATCCCTACCTGTCCCCAGGGCTGGGCGCTGCTCACAGCTTTGGGCATCTCCCTCAGCTGGTGTGGCCAGGGCTGCCTGGGCTGGACGTGGCCATCAGAGGATGCCGGTCTCCAAGAAGCAGGTGGAGATGGTGGGAAAAACTTGTGAGGCCCTGAAGACAGCAGTGAAAACATCACTTCAGATGTGCAGTGTGGGGTGCTCACGGTGCCTCACATGCTGACAGCTCCTGGATAACCATGGCCAGCAGCCACCAGAGACAGCCCTGGCTGCCTCTGGGCTTCAGGGAGCCCTGAGAGATTTTTGGAGACATCTCCATGCATGAGTCAAGTTCTGAGTCAGTGCAGCAGCACACCTGGTCCCAGGTGAGATGCCGTATCTTGTAGCAGTACCTCATTATTTCCTGGGTACCTAGTGGAGCTAAAACCAGGGAGAATGTTCCCATCTCTGTAATTTTCCCTGCCTGTTCATTAATTAATAATGGAAATATGTTAATTATTTCCTCGGCAAAAATATTGCCCTCCCCAACATTTGCTGGCTTCCCACCTCCCTGTGACGTTCTTACTCTATCTTACTGCTGTCCTGAAAACACTGCATTTGTCGAAGGCTTTCCATTGCAGGCTAGAAAACATCAAATTTCCTACAGAGACTTCACAGCTTTCAGGCTGAAGGCTCGCCCTCTGCCCCGGCTCTGAAATAGCACCAAGATGAAGCCCAAGCACCTGCCTGGGAGCAGCTCCTGCATGTCCCCATCACCTGGCACCTTGGTGCCAAGGGAAGGCAGAGCCTGTCCTACTGCCAGAGAGATCTTAAAATTAAAATTAAAATCCCCGATTTCACAAATAGCTGTGTGTCTGTGTCAGAGGAGAGACAAGGACTGCAGGAGCACCTTGGGGCTGAAATCCAGCCCTCGGCTGAACCCAGGCACAATATCCACGGAACGGCATGGGCAAGCGGAGGGCAGGGTTTGGTGCCAGGGCTGGATATCATTTCATGTGTTATGTCCGCTTGGTTGCCAACTCCGAAATTATAAAAATGTGCTGTATTTTAAAACGGCAGTCATAAGACAGCAGTTTCCATCCGAATGATAATGAAACACACTCCAAGGTTACGCCGGGACTCTGCTGGCGCTGTTAGGATCAGTTCAAAGCTACAGGAGAAAAAATATATTGCACTAATAAGTGTTCCTCGGTTTTAAGTTCCCCTTCAGGAGTAATTAAATGTGACTTTTTTTTTTTTCCCCTTAGATGGCTGATTTGTGGGATAGCTGTCATGTTTTTGTCAGAGGCTTGAAAAAGAGAACTTGAGGATCTGAGCTATTTGAACTGAATAACAACACCGCCCAAGGAGATTTCTGGAGGAGGGGCTGCTTGGGAAGCGGACCCGAGGGTGAGTTTTAATGCACCATGGGGAAGCAACACGTGGGTTATCCACAACCCGTGGCCTGACCCTGCACCCTCCTCCTCATGGGGCACAGCTTGGAGGCTCTTTCAGCTCTCATTTCTGCGTCTCCCCTGAGGATGCTCCCAGAAATGGGAGGCACAGCCTCCCTGGGGATCAGGAGATTTAAGCTATGCTCAGGGATGCCCCTGGGGATGCACCCACTGGGAGCTGGAGATGGCAGAGCTCGGGCAGAAGCACTGGGGGCTGCCCTGTGACCCCAGCAGCAGGGCTGAATGTGGCCGTAGTGACTTGTCTGGGAACGTGGATTTAGCACAGCTCTAACCCAGCAGCACTCTGCCTCTCATTGCACCTTGGTGTCCCAGATGCCTCTTAATCTAACAATGTGGAGTCCTACATAAACATTAAGCATCACTAGGGGTGATTTTCTGAAGGTGATAAATTACAAAACAACTGCACAAAATCCATTCTCATTACACCTCGGTGCTCAGCACACCCTGCCCAGCCTCCCCAGCTCCCCTGCAGCCATTACCCATCGATGAAGGTGAGGTTGTGCTGCTGAGGGAAAACTCAGCATCAGCACCATGCGGTCACCCCCAGCGCTGGGTCAGGAGGCGAACGGCTGCTGCTGCTTCAGGCATCTGTGTGGGAAGGTCTCTGGGAGCTGGGAGGAGAACCCAGAGCTAGGGCTGGACCTGGAGGTCTCCTTTGCGAGGAACAAGGATGGATTCGACGTCTGGGATGCCCCCAGGGGCAGGCAGCAGAGGGAGACTCCAGCCAGAGCTCCCCAATATTTGCAGCTCCCAAGCCAAAGGAATTCGCTTGGGGGCTGGCAGGGAAAAGCTGGATTCCGGCTTTCACACACGTACATCCACACAATTAAGGTCAGGGGCTTATCGGAGCTGGCTTTGTTTTTATTTATTTATTTATTCTCCTAACGGTTTGGCTCCAGGGGCTGGATGGCTGCATCCAAGCCCCGTGAGCTGCTGATGTTGCAATCCTCTCTCTCCGCCGCGAGTGCTTTGTTGATGTTTCCAGGCATGTGTTATTTCAATTTTTATCTCCTGTATCAATCGGTGAAACAGGCCCGAGAAGTGAGACCAGGCCAAGGAGAAACATGCAGGTTTTGTTTGGACCGGGACACGGCATTCCTGAGAGCTGGCTGCGCCTCAGAGGGCTTCGGGTGCTGTTATTTACTGCTCTGCACCTCGCCAGCAGAGCTGGCACCCAGGCTGCTCCCACCGCCGGCTACGCTGGGTGGGTTGGGAAGAGGCGATTAACCCCTGGCTTCCCTCACTCTGCTGACTCTCAGGATGGGGAAAAAAAAAAAAAAGACACTCCTTTTTTGGGCGCAGTTGGGAATGGGTTTGGGTGACGGCCACCCTGTTACTCCCTGCCATCCGTGCTGAGGGCTGGAGCTCAGCACCCACTGATGGGACGGGAGCACCCATGGGTGAAAGCACCCATGCTGGGGACAGATCTGTGTAGATCTGTTTTATTATCCCATAGAAAAGGTACAGCAGTGAGGGGAGACACATAGAGCAGAATAAACACCACTGTGTGCTCGGGAACCAGAGAGGACCCAAGCTTCTGGATGTGAGATTTTCTTCTCTACAAATTAGGATAAGCAATCTTCTGGGAATGGAGAAAAAAAGCACCAGTCTACATTTGCTGGAGAGGTCAAAGAAATGGGTTTCCTAATGGGAATGAGACAGCTCAAGGATTTACAGCTGAAAGCTTGAGGACATGCGAACACTGGTGTTTGAGATGAATGTAAAAGGATGTAAATACTGGGTAAAATGCAGGCTAAGGAAAAAAACACCACAACCACCACATAATCAGATCATTACAATTCAAACAAAGCAATTGTCAATTCCCTGGCAATTTACATCTAAATGCACAATATAATCCTCATGCTAAATTATCTGTTTCCAGCATAGTCTTTTCGCAGAGTGTCTGCGAGGGGGAGGCAGGGGAGGCTGAACCTTAACTTGTGCGTGTGCTGGTCAGGGGGAGCCGGGCACCACGGCCGGCTGAGCAGCCTGCCCCTGGGCTTTCCCTCAGGTGGGGACAGGCATGCTTTTGGCAGAGAAACCCAGAAACATTTTCACCCCCAAAGCCAAGCGGAGATGGACAGATCTAAAGAGGCTCTGGATCTAAATGTTCAGGGGGCTGTGGCACCTAGCAGTGAGACATTTTTGGATGCAGACAGGCTCCTCATCAGACGGAAAGGACTTCTACTGCATGCCCCCAGCCAGCCTTTCTCCCAGAAAGTCTGCTTACTGCAACATATTTTCGCTAACAAGATAAGACTTGCTGTAACATCAGCCCTGCCTACACGTCATCCACTGCCTGCTTCCCATCTGTTAGCCTTGCTATTTCCTTAATCCCCCTCTCTTGCACAGCGCCGTGAATAGTTCCCCTCCGTGGCACGGGGAGGGAAATGGGAGAGCCCAACGTGGCTCTGGAAAGACACGAGGTGCTTTGAGACCAGGAGCCGAAAGGCCCAGCTGGGGCGGCTGGTCGCCGAGAGAAACGCAGTGAGAAAATGGAGGGAGAGCTGAATCTGAAGTGTCTGCTCTTTAATTATAAATGTTCTTCCTCCAAGCAGCTTTTCTGAACAGCTGCTCATCAATTACACGGCGTTACTGAGGTTTTCAGACAGGAGATCAATAAATGGGATTTTTTTCTTGGCTGGAAGAAGCCATTACATAATGGCTGTGTTTTTCCCCCCGCTAGCTGAGCTGCCACAGGCTGCCAGGCACTCGGGACGGTCGGACCGTCCTTGGCTGGGGGCATAGCACAGGCTGGGGGGCAGTAGTAGTGTTTGGGACCTAGGGAGGGTGGTCAGAGAGGGAGCCCTGACATGCTGGGATGGGCAGGCAGCTAATGCAACAGCAGCCTCCATGCAGTGATACGCCAGATTTGCATTTAAAATGTGCCAGACTGAAATCCAAACAGCCCAGGCAGTGACAAGGAAGGATGGACAGCCTTCCTGGGCTACCTTACTGCTCTGTGTAGGAAGCCTCGTGATGTGAGGGGGAAGAAATACCGTTGGTGTGACAACTGTGACCCTCTGCTGTCTGGTAGGAATGGGTTATTTCAACAAAGGTTGCCATCAGTGCCATTGAGGATATGTTCACAGAACAGGGAGAGCTACTTTTTGTTGTAGGGGAGCCCTTTGCTGTGTGTCCAGTACAAACCAGGTTGTTGCTGGATGTTTTCATCACAAGCTCCTATCTGCATCTTTGCAGCTGACCCGTCTGGCACAGACACGAAACACCAGCATTTCTACGGACATTTTGGCAAACACGCTACAAGCCATCTGGCTACCTCTATAAATAGAATAAAGCCACTCTCCTTATGATCTTTGCCTTACAAAAACAAATAAATACATAAATTAATTAATTAATAAATAAATGTGCGTGTGAGGTGTGCTGCCACAGCCTTGAGCTACTGCTTGGCTCAGCTGGGAGCCGCAGCCAGCACGAGTTTGTCAGCTCCGGGTGACACAGTGGGGCCGTACGGGATGGGGCACCCTCACCCACCCATCCCATGCATCCTGCAAGCAGGGCCAGGCTCGTTAGGTTATGCTGGATAGAAACACCTAAGAGAAAACAAATGTTCCCCTGCCTGAGCACAAAAATGCGCCTATTCTGCTTGGTTGGTGCCTGGCAAGGAGGAAGGTCCTGAGCTCACTCGCACATCCCTCACACGAGCATCACCAGCTAGATCCCAGGCAGGGTGGTCCTCGAAGGTGTTCAGCAAAGCAATGCAAAAACCAGGCAAATACAAAGTATTTTCATGCCCTGAACACTACGGGAGACAGAGTTCAAGCTGCCAGAAAGGCCGAGTGCTCCGGGGAGAAATGAAAAGACGTATTTCAAAGCACGGCAATAAAAGCACATTACAGCACCTGAGCCAAAACGTACTCTCAGTTCACCTTCCAGTGTAAGATCCAGAGCAGCACTTGGACGATATCCACACGTATAAAGGTTCGGTTTCAGAAAGGTGAACTTTTGAGGCTCTTTCCCAGTACAACAAGCTGAGGCACAAAGGTGTTTTTGTTGCTGCCTTCCCCCAAGCCCTAGGGGTGTTGCTGTGATTGTCCCAGGCACCGCGTGGCCAGCGATTTCATCGTCTGACCAGTGCACAAAGCAAGTGCAATTCAGTCACCTTGGACCTGACAGCTATTCTGTCCATGCAGCTGATTGTCCTAAAAATAAGTGTGGTATCTGCTAGGGAGTGAATGCCTCCTGTTTGCCAGCAAGATAATCAACAAAACAGCCCCTTGAAAGAGAACAAGCCAAATGTTAGAAATAGCCCCTCGAGCAAAGGTTTCACAAAGCAAGAGTGCACTGCAAGAATGGCAGGGGCTTCAGTGATAGCATTTCCAAGATTAATTCATGCTGAATAGATTACACATTACACCAAGTTGAGAGCAATCCTTTTCTCCGGGCCAAGGTAATGCTTGTTGCCATTATTGTCTCTGGTTCATCTGCAGACCTGTGTTTTAGGAGAGCTCAAGGAAAGCCTTTCTCCTAAAGGGGAAGAGGTAGGTCTGGCCAGGCGGGCAGGGCCTGCAACAGGTACTTGAACGGGGCCAGGAGGGGACCCAGAGAGCACCCCTGGTCCTCCAACACCAGCCTTCGTGGCCCTTCAGCACCAGCAGACCCCCACCCCTTCAGCCGTGCTGCCTGCACTCATCATGCACTTCACAGGATCCTTTCTCAGCCTGCTCTGGGCCACCCTATGTTTACTTTTTCCTGAACCGGAGGCAAAATAAACGAGTCAGTGCCGCATGCAAGACACACTCCCCCTCGCCTCCTGGCTTCTCCTGTGAAGACCGCCAGTGCTTCACCTCCTATTTGATGTATATTCAGCAGAAGAGGAGAGGTGCCGTAGTTTCTGTGGGCAGCAGAAATGAAAGGGAATGGCACAGAGGCAGAAAAAAAAAAAAAAAAAAAAGATCTTACAGCTCTTTGATTGTGCTGGCTCGTTGTTTGAGGTATACAAAAAAGCGCCCAACCTGCTGAAGGATTTGTCTGCTCGAGATAATAACCTTTTCAGGAGACTTGTCTCACCTTTCAAGCATGAAATTCCTCAGAAGAGATCCCGCCTCTCACGTGGCCTCCCTCCCTCCTAAACAGCGGGGTTAGTTTTGGTCACAGCTCAGATGCTCTTCTGAGCCCTTATGCCCCCAGTTCTGCCCCACGGCGGTGTGGCAGCCCCCCTCGTGGGGTGGTGGTGGGCTGGGGAAGGGACCTCCTGCCCCCACGTGTATGGGGACATCAAGGGTCCCTCCTTGCTGCAGAGCCCAGATGTCTGTCCGATGGCTGGTCCCTCGCAGGGCAAAAAGAGACAACAAGTAAGCAGGCCAACAAGGATATTTACACCCCAGATACTGCTGGGGTGTAAATCAGCACATCAACCCCAGCCGTACACCCTGCAAGGTCACAGGGAGATGCTGAAAGTAAAATTTGGTGATTTGGCAGGCATCTGCTCAGCTCCCAGGAAAGCTTTGCTCCGATGATTTATGTCAGGCTTGAAAGAGGAGGACCAGACCAAACTAAAGCCAGCCTGCAGCATTTTGGGAAAATATCCTCTTCCCTATGAACTTGTGAGAATTTCCTCATTACATCATATATATATATAGATATAATATATATTTCTTTTTACTGTGACATAATCCTGCAAACTTCTAGTCCTGGGAATAAGTTCAAAACATTTAAATCATTCTCTCTTCCCAAGCATTTGGATGTTAAAGTACTTTACAAGTGTGTCATTGGGTTAGGCCAAGATTTTCCAAAGCCACCATTGATACTCAGCGCCTGCCATTCTGGGTGCCTCCCTTCGCAGCAGATTTCTGTAACAGGGCTTCATTTCCTGAGGTGCTGGAACACCCAACCTCCATAGATTAAGTCAGAGAAACAAAACCACCCATCACTTTTGAAAGCCTGACCTTTAATCTCACAATACCTTTGTAGATCCTGACTAGCAGCAAGGAGAAGTGTCAGGATTTAAGGGAGGTATCCAAGGTCACAAGAGGAGGCTGAGACAAGCCAGGCATGGGATAAACTTCAGAATCACCTTAAATGCAAAACCATTCCTCTTCTTGTGTTAGCTCCAGCAGAAAAGAAATGCCTTCTTTGCAGAAAAAAAGGTCATTATTTTTGTGAAGAGGAGTTTTTAACAAGAATAAAGGCACTGTTGGCATCTAAAAATAAATCAACTAGCTTTTGATTGCTCTTTGATTTTACTTTAGCTTTTTTGGGAAAACCACAAAGATCCTGAGACAAAAGCTGCAAACAAATTTGGGATAAAACTGCAATTTGCCAGAAGGGCAAACCCCAGAGTCCTGACTTAGTTCAGCAAATAAAGACAACTTGGCTAATACAAATGGCCCAGCAAATGAAGCATGTGAAGAAAAACTGTAGCGATCGAAAGTGCTCCCTAGACTCATTTATTTATTTATTTTTTTAACATATGACAATGACACAAAGCTTTAGTGATCTGAGAAAACAGAAAGAACATATGACATTTTATCTTTAAAATCACTGATACCATCCTGGAAAGGGGCCGACTGATGGATCAGGTTAATTAACTAGCCATTACTGGTATTTCCAGCACAGTGCGTGCCAGATCAACTGCTGGCTGCTGCCACACATGGTGCTAGAAGGATTTCATACAAAGAAGTTTGGAGCAGGGAAAGTGGTTCCCGTTTAAATAAATCCCAATGTAGGACTGTGTTTGAACAGTGATGAGAGGCTTTTATGTGCCTTCAGCGTGGTGAAAGAGCTTAAAACATGAACTCTCAGCTCTCTCCTGGCCGTAAGAGATGAATGAAGGTTGTCATTGTTCAAGGCGTCATCGCCATCAGAAGAAATTTTAGACTCTGCCAGGAAGGGGAAGCAGTTTTTCATCTGAGAAGCCTTATCTATTGTGCAGAGCTCTGTTCACAATAAAGATTTTCTTCTAGAGAGAGAGACTAAAGCTCATTCTTGCCCCGCTCGTGCTGTGTGTGCATGCTGCAGTGGTGCAGGTGTGCTCGGCAGGACACCTGAAGGACTCGTGGCAGCACCCCAGAAGCGGTGGAGCACAGCCAGCACTGGTGGTCCTCCTGTACCCACATACAGCGGGCTGCAAGGTGCTGCAAGGGCAGGGGAAAGCTGGGGAGTCTCCTTTGGCAGGGCTCTGCAATCTCACAGCAGCCCTGGGGAGGCTTCTGGGAGTGACACGTGCAAAGGCTGCGCTAACACAAAACACATGTCGCCTTGGACCTCCAGAATCTAGAAGGAGCAAAGTTATTGTAAAGTTACTTTTGCTTTTCCTTTCCTTGGCTGCAATTTCTATGCCACATCCCCCAGGGAATACAGTATGAAGTGGGAGGCAAAGGCAGGATTTAGCTCATTGCAGTGCAGTGGTTGGGAAAAATAGATTTAGGGACTAGCAACGCCTCTTTGGTTCAGTTTGTCCTTCAGTATTTTGTTTTGCATGCCTGCCTCTAAGGTGACCTGCTGGTACGAGAAGAAACGTGATTTGAACACAGAGTTGTTCTTGGAGGATTTCTGCAGCCCTGACTGCTCAGGGAACTCTTTCCTTGTCCCTTTCTGTCCCTTTCTGTTTTTTTGTCACTTAACGTCCCACAGGGTGTGATGGTCTTGCTTGGAGCTCTGTACCTGGGTGTAAGCGAACATGGTTGTCCATCTCCTCTGGTGAAACAGGGCAAGGAATACCAGTCATCATTAGTGCTCCATCTGAACCAATTAAGCTGTTACAAGATTTGACCGCAGGTGCATTGTCAGGAGGTCAAGGCCCCTGATACCTCTGCACATAGAGTTCAGCTGTAGGCTCACACCAAGGCATTTTGTAGCCATTTCTCAGACACAGATTCCTCATTCTTCAAAAAATTCAGGGTTAACACCGGCCTTGGGTTAGAAAAGTAGAGGAATGAATGAAAGGAATTGCTGGGCTCTGAATTTCCCATCTGGTTTGGTACAGGATGGTCTGAAAGTTGTTCCAAGGGAGGAGCGCACAGCAGAGAGCATTTCCAAGAACATGCCTTGTCTTCCAGGAATGAATTTTAAATTTTGACCATCTCATATGAAGCTGCCACGAGGCCCCCATAGTGTGCGTGCAAACAAGCAGCTCTCCTCTCATGGGAAAGAAAGAACACAGGTTTTTAAATGCTGCATTTGACTGGAAGATCTGAAATGTGTAATTTTCCTCTAAGCTTAGGCATACATGGCGGCAGCACAGGAGGCAGGCAGAAGCTGAGAAACACTTTGCTGGCAGCAGGCAGAGCAAAAACAAACCAGGGAATCTGAAAACTAACCAAAACACTGCACTTTGCTCAACAAACCAAGCAATTACTCATACAATGGGAAGACATTTGGTAGTGGATGAGCAAATAGTTTCGCATCGCTAATGAGCCTGAGAACTACAAAGGAAAAGCTCAAAGGAGCCTTTTTCTGTGTGTTATGATTTGTTTGGCACTTGCCAAGTGACCGCTCTTGCCACAGAGGCCCGAGAGGAGCATGGAAGCCACCAGGAGCCCATCCTTGTCTCTAGGACCAAGCAGCATTTTCATGCTTCTCATCCCAAATCTCCCCAAAAGGCCAGCGAGCCAGCAAAGCCAAAGGCAAGGCGAGGTGTCAGGAGCGTGGGGTGGCTTGTCTCAGCCCTGAGCGGGGCGTCAGCCCTGGGGAATTGGGGCATGTGAGCAGAGGGATAGCTCCTCTTCCGACCTCACCTCGAGCATCCCGAGCAGTGGCTGGGCACGACAAGACGGCCTTGGGGCCAGCCCTGAGCCCAGCTGCGTGGCCACACGGCTGCATCAGCCCCCGGGAGATGTGGTGGGTCGGCCGTGCTGCTTTCACAGAGGAGACTAAAGGTAATTGAGCCAAATCTGTTTCTGATTAAAGAGATTATATCTTGCTGGGTGTTTTTTTGAAATTGCACCTAAATGGCTTTTACGTAGCTTGTTATTTTGCAATAAGATTAACACCAAGGTGGATTGAATTACCTGTTAATTCAACACGTAATTTGCTGGTACCTCCACAGCCGTCAGAGACATATTTAAAGGCGTCTTGACAAGGGATCCATGGAAGGCACAATGAGGACATCATTACTTAAGGAGATACATCCCCAAAGAGACGCATGACATTAACCCCATCTGTAGATGAGTAATCAGAGCTAAATTGGGACTGTTCCCTTTCAATCTGAAAGAAATGGCGACCTATAAATTCCACATACAAAAATACGGGTAATTTACCACATGATTAAACCGTAGTGATTTTTATACAACACTTTTGCTGCAATATTTTATCTCGGGATCCTAAAAAAAGATTTACTGCTCTGAATGCAGCACTCCTGCTTGGAATAATCAATACTGATTTTAATACACATTTTAAAAAGATTTATTTCCTTGTTGTGGAAAAGATTTAAATTGCAGGGTGCCAGCAACTGATGAATTATGATTTAGGGCCAAATATGTTTCACTTGGAAGAATGGCAATTTTAAATTCAGTGAAGTTTCTCTGATGAGTAGAACAAGGAAGTTTTGGCCCATGTTTTTCTTGAAAACCCACCAAAGAAATAATTATCATGTCACACTGACAGCCATGTGTATTTATGGCTGGAAATCAGCGCACCCTGGAGACATGTGACAAACACGCACTTTGGTGCAGCTCTTCTCCAAAATGCTTTGAGCAAGGGGGGAAGAAGCCCCCAGGACCATGGCCATGGGATCATGACAGGTAAGCATGCAGCTCCATAGCCTGAGTGTGTTTGCTTTACATACCTCAAGAATATTTTTGAAGATTTTGATTTTAAACACTTTGTCACAGGGAGCATGGTGACACTTTCCTCAGCGCTGCACAAAGACACCCAAACAAAATCCAGGGGACACCAGCCTCTTCTCCCTTCAGTGCCCCGCTCTCACCCAATTAATGCTCTATCTCCACAGAAAGATAGTTGGATAAAAACCTCGTATTTAATCTTGTCCATCCCCAAGCAGTTCGTGATTGCTCCCAGGAGTCTATTCATGAGCGCTTTGTTCAGCGGAGTTTTAAATGACTCAGGAGCTGATAGGGACTCCACCACCTCCCGCAGGAGATAAATCAGTACACTTAAATAAAAGACAAGATGGTATCTAGCATGCTGTTTCTACAACATTTGCCATTAGTTCTTACCCCAAGGCAAGCATGAAATAAACATTCCCTGCTCCCAGGTTAACTGCCTGCGTTTCCTTTGGTACAGTGTGGTGGGGATCACGCTACCACCAGCATACAGAATTAACTTCTGCCCAGTGCTGACAGAGACACATCTAGCCTACGTAGCTTGGCACCGCGTCCAGCATTAATTTCCTGGTCCCAGACATGAGAAACAGAAAAGCTTTATTAGATCACTCGGTCCTGCTCACTGTTAGGCAAATGATTTGCTCCTCAGTGACAGCCAGTTTTCTCCAGCCTGCTTAGCAAAATCCCCTGGCATGAGGATGAGGATCACCTCCCTGTGGACTACAAATTTGTCTTCATATTTAGACTTACATTCATGTGTTCTAATCTTTCTTTAAATTGCCCTTATTTTTTGAGCTGCACTTCTAGGATTCCCTCTCATTAATTCCTCCTTTTTTTTTTTTTTTTTTTTCTCCTGCCGCAAGATTTCCTACAAATTAACCCATCCAACTCCCCAGAATGACCATGAGCTTCTCAGGTTCTACCTCAACCAATTAATATTTTTCTTACACGGGGCAGATGATGCCCCTAGCAGACTCTCCTCAGCCACCAGGACAGCAGTGCTGGCCCTTCCCTGTGCCAGTGCCCTTCCCAGCCACAGCCAGATTTGCCATGTCCTTCCCCCATTGGGGTCAGATCCTAGAGGCACACCAGCTCCCCCTTTCCACCAGCTCTCTTCCAGCACCCTCGCTTCTTTTTGTGATGAGCTAGAGTATTTCTCTTCACATGGATTAACTGCAATTTTCCTATTTTTAACGTTAATGTTATTTTACTCTAACCACATTTTCCTTCATATCTAGGCAATTACAAGACAATTCAGAGCAAATTTTCATGGGGATAGTTCATTACGTACTAGAAAATGTATAATAATGAAGCATGAAAAACATGGCAGCTTGCAGTGGCACTCGCTTCTCAGACTGTGATCAGAAATGGGGAAATGATGTTCTGTAGAGCCCGGAAACTGTTTGAATTGGGGCAGAGCAAGAGCGTTTAAAACAAAACAAAATATGCCAGGCACTTCCCAAATAAATTGCAGTATGACTAATAACATATTGATCCCTTGTTTTTTTCCTCCTAAAGCATTTCATTTCCCTTTTAATTTTCATGATTGTGCAGTCACCCAAAAATGATATGGGAGCACGTAACTGGACATCCATGGCTCTGCAATATTTTAAGTGCTTGCTTAGTACAAAGGAAAAAAAAAATCAGTACCTCGAGTTAAATCAAAGTCATAAATGCTTCTGCTGCTATCTGAATGACTGCCTCGTGCCTAAGTCATCCTTCCTCATAGTGGATGATCAAACATCATGGTGACAAATTGTTTTGCATCACACCAGGTGCTCCAGTCAAAAGATGCTTTCAGAAGGACAAATCTCAGGGAGGAAAGAAATGGCTGTAATCACCCTGGGCTCTCCTACACGAGTGAGCTCTTCAGCACATACAGACAGTGCAGGGACTGCTACAAGAAACTGTGCAGCAAGCCTTCCTAAAGCATTCCTCTCTCCCACAGGCTGGATAATAAATGCAAGGAATGATTATTCAGAAGGGCCATTCTTGCTTCCCTCAGATGTATTTTGCTAAACTGCAGCAATAAAGGTCAACTCTACCAAACACTTTCTTTTTCTCCTGCCTCATGTCTTCCTTCCTCTGTCCACATCAGACTGTATATAAAGACTGCACTGCATGCTCCTGCAGCTTCTTAAAATGAAGCAGGCCAGCAATGGATCGTGCACCAGGCACTGACTTAATGGGGGCAGAGGAGCATTGTGGAAAAGGGGTGTCCTAAAGGTCTTGGAGAGCCGCCTTCTTACCCATTACTAGCATTCAATGCGGGGGTATGCATGCAAGGCATGCAGCATTTTGTTACATCAGGTCTGCATCTGCTCCGCTGGAAGGAATTTAAACCGTTTTCTTGTTGCTGCCCTTTTGCTGTCGAAGCCAGTACTTGGAATAGGAACAAAATATGTAATGGTTTCAAAATAACTTGCTTTTCACAGATCCCTAAAAATGGAAACAGTTTTGGTAATAGTCTCTGAAGATGAGGTGGACTGGGGATTTTACAAAGAGGGCATCTGAGGAGCCTGCAGATTGCTAGCACTGCCTGCTCCTTGTGCCAGGGTTCCCCCCTGATGCCTGAGAATAGCAAAGTCACTGGGAAGCAATGTGTAAACTGCCCCACGCTTTCAGATATAAAGACCAAGGCCTACAAGTAGTCAGAGCACCTCTGTGGGCTGCCCCATAACATCCTAACAGTGACAGGAGGGGACTGACTGGGCTGGGACATGTCCTTGCACCCACCCATTTCTCAGTAACATCACCTCAAGCACAAGCTATCCTCCAGGTCCCAGCACATGACCTCAACTAGCCCAAAGCCAACGTTTTTGGCTTTGCAGGAAATAATCCCTAGTTCCCCATTGTCTCAGTGAAGAAAAGGGTTAAGTTCTCAATTATAAAATTGAGAGCAGAGTTCCTGTAAAGTGAAATGAAGTAATTCAATGCAGTGACATGTTATATTTAACCAGGCTCTTTCTGAGCTCCTTCCGAGCCTCAGCTGAAGCAGGGGTTGAGCTGCAGCCCAGGCTGGGGGCTCTGGGGCTCTTCTCCCCAGCCAGGGGTGCTGCTGCATGCCCCCCTTCCGCAGGACAGTCCTTCTAGCTTAAAATAGACCCAGCCACTCAGTGTGGTTAAGACTGTCATTCCCCAGCTTTTTGCAAACCACTGATCACAAGAGGTATTCCCTGCATACATCTCTTTTTAGATGAGCAGCATTCACTCTGAGTTCTTCATAAAAAAACAGAGCTGCTGTGTTCTTAGCAGAGAATATGTATTTGGCATTTGGGTGATTTCAACATCCTTGCGACCTTCCTCTCCCTCCCAAACACACAACTAGTGTTGATTTGGGGTGCCCTAATGAGAGCATGGCCATAAACAAACCTCTTTGTTGGAGACAAAAATGAAGGCTACCAGAGAAGAAGATGGTTAAGCACTGGAGAAGACTCCAACAGCACATGGTGGGGGAGGCAGTAGATTGAGGGACTCCAATAAAAGAAACAGACATACAAAAGAGAAGGCTGAAATATTTGTAATTAAGTTACAGTATCGTATTAACTAATTCCTCATCAAATATAGGTGGTGGTTTCATTTGACACCTACTAATAATTCATCATCCTGTATGCAACATCCTAGTGTTGAAATCAAGACCTTTTTGGGGTAGGCAAGCACTGACTGGCACAGGATGGGTTTCAAAAGCAGAGAGGGCTGAAGCTGCCCTGAGATGGCAGCCCAGGTCAAAAAGAGACTGAATGGAAAGGAGAGTGAAGGAGCTGGGAGTTTCCAGTTCCATCTCTACAGCTATAACGAGCGGACTCCCCTCTCCTACCTTCTCGCTGTCATCGGCTTTCTGAAAACTAATATCTTTTGATGGCCACTACCTGGCCCTGGGGCCGTGCCAAGCCCTGCCCTCAAATTGCCCTGACCGCTCAGCCGGCGTCTCCGAGACCACAGCTGGGCTGAATTCCTGCGGCAGCAGCGAGACTTTCTGACACGTTCATTTCTCCTGAAAGCGCGTGTCCGGGGATGCCCAGCGGAGTCTTATTTAGCAGAGCATTGAAACACAAGCCCATTACTCTGCCTGTCAAGTTACTTATATGGTTCTCCATCACCGCAGTATCTACTGTCTTTATATTGCTGTAGATGAAAGGAGTTTATCCCCCAAGGTAAGGAAATGTTAGCCCTAGCCTCTGAACCATGAGCTAGAGGCTAAGACCACACAGGGAAGTTTGCGGCTCATTGGGGAAATTCACAGTCCTCTAAACCAACTTCTAAATCCTGCTTTCCTCATCAGCTCTTTCTCCATTTCATTGCAGCACATCCCTTGCCATCAAATGAGGCTTTTGCATCTATTTTTCTTTTATGCTTCAAAAAGAAACTTTTGGCAGTTTTTCTTAAATTTAATATTTTCCTGAAAAACAATATTTTCACAGTGATCTCTGAAGAGATCCCACAGCCAAATCCCCGAGCAGATGCTGTATTTCCCATTCATGCATGGAAGAGGAACAAGGGGAATAAAAAACTGCATTTATTTTCCTAAGGGTGGAAAATAATAGCCCCCCAAATCCTCTGGTAACCTTCTGAGTGCCTGGCTCCGTTTGGTCACAACGAGCTCTCCTAGACTGCCTGTTCTCCCAGAGAAGCTCAATGCCATCTCTGAAAATAATGTGCATCTATACATCAGAGGGGCAGAGTTAGGTCTGGTGTGGAGTGATGCTGCCAATACTGCCCTACAAGTTTTTTCTACCTGAGTGTCTTTATGTGGCAAAGACCACATGAACTTTGGGAGGCTTCCTCCCATGGAGAATTTTGGGCAAAATTGTTTCATTTCATGAGATCTAGTCCATGCCCGAAGCCAAACATTTGCTTCCCAGGGATGTTCCTACACTCCCTTCAGATAAATCACGCTGGCAGTGATGGCTTAGCAGGGGGCAAATTTCATTAGAGGCCAGGATATCACCTCAGCCTTCCTTTCAACTCAACAGTAGGATTTTAATCAGGGACTCCTGATTACTCCCGAGTGCCATAAACAACCAACATTCGCTATCATGTTTTTGGACTATTACCAAAATCTTAGTGATATAATACACACTATGAAGGAAAAAAAAAAAAAGTGATTACAGCTGCATGCAGATAAAATGCTTCCAATTAAAGAGCAGTAACTTCCATGCTGGCTGCTTGAAACAACTCCCGCTATTATCATCTTTGATAATAATTAATCCCTATGATTTTACACAATCTAGGGCTGCTTTGGCAGTTTCCAACATGTCCCATCTGGATTTATTTATTTATTTATTTTAAGAAGCATTGTCATCAAGAAACCTGGAAGACCCAAGAAAGAGTTGATTGATCACAAGGTCCTATCAAATGTCAAAGCTGGCCTCTGCTGACCTCCCATCTATTCAGAACTGCTTTGATTTAATCTACAAACTGGCTGCCTCTCCTGCCTGTGAGTTCTGTCTGTAACCCATGTGTCAGCGTTTGAGATATGACCTGCTTCACGCTCCATTCATCTCATCTGAAGGACGGAAATTAAACTGGAGGGTCAGCAAGGGGCACGGCTCAAAATACGTACACATTAAACCCCAGCCTTTTGTTTGGGCCCATCAGAAGAGGTAGAGCAACCACCAAAAATGACATTCAAGTGGAATTGATTTTCTCTTTCCTATTGAAATTTGTAATACTAATACACGTGGAAGGTGGCAAGCCTTGCCACTGCTGAAGGAGGAATAATCACGGTGTCTTCCCAGAGAGGTGCTTGTGGTGCCTTGTAGCACTATGAGAGTCTGAGCATCTCAGTGCCTCCAGGTACCGCAGTGTGCACAAGGCAGTACTTGCACTGCAAATCCAGCATTTCAACCTCTTTATGCTGATCATAGTGTTACAACTTGAACTGAAACACGGTGGAAAGTTCACAGTAAAGATTGCAATGTTTTAAATCTCATCTGTCTTACTCGGGTTTTATTATAATTTGGAAAATGCTGAGCTGCAGAGGAATGCTCTTGCCCTGTGGAACACGGCCAGCAGCTCAGATGGATAAATCTCAAGGGTGACCACAGCTTTGCAGAGCAATTTTCATACCGGCTTTTACTTGGCAAGGAAAAAGAGTTGAAGCATGATCCCCCCATACCAGCCTTCGAGCACTCTTACAGCCCTGGTGTGAGCTGCACCAAATCAGTGATGTTCCCCTTGCATGAACTGTAGGGCAAGCCAAGGCTCCTGCAGGCTGGCTGCAGGTAGACTTTGCAATATTTTGGTTGTCTCTGCCCCAAGATTTCCTGTTAATTAGCTAGACTGCTCCGCCTATTACACAAACTTCCTTGTGATGGGATACAAACCTTATTTTTACTTGCAATGGCAAGGTGAAAGGCCTGGGTTCAGCTAGGAGTCCTCCCCTACCTCTATTCCACAAACCATGGGTTCACTGTAAGAGCCACTGACACTGCTTTGAGACACGGGGGGAGTGGATTTACTAATGGCCAAATTAATTGTTTTCCCACTCTCCTATTTTCAGTTTCCTTTTGCTATTTTCCTTACCCTTTCATTCTTTCTCCCAGCCCAAAACATTGACAGGTAGCAGGAGATGCTCAGGCAGCAATCCCCACGCACCCCAGACAGGCAGTGGGACGTGCAGCTGAGACATGCTCCTCCTTGCAGTCTCTTCTTTCTTACATCTGTAAAAACCCCCAGTCTGTGTATGTTCATAGTCAATAAAAGTCCAATGCACTAATCTATCAAGCCACGTGCCTCCTGACTCATATACACTTTTTGTTCTTTTACAGTAGGTCAGTGTTGAAAGACATCAGACTTCTTGCCCAGAAATTACATGCATCAAAAAAACATCAATCCTTTTCTTCCAAACCTCAATCCGCTGCCATGAAAAAAGAAAGAAACATGTTCTAAATGAAGAGAGACTTCCAAACCGAGGATGGGACCTCCAACCAGGTGTGCAGCTACGAAGATTTCCTTCAGTTTTAGCCCCCTTGACAATGGCAGTTGTCACCCCGGCTGTATCCACAGCAAAGAAAGAAGGGGATCCTACTGGTGGAAAGAAATCCAACAACATGCAGGTCTTTGCAGGTTGTGAGTACCTGGCTTACTACTAAGGGATGATATCTAATTCCAGTAGTGCCATCCCTGCTAACAAAACGAGCAGATAAAAGGGTTCACACTCAGGGCTCCCAAGACAGCATTGGTGTTCATCACCATTTTTTGTAAATCTCCTTGTCAATTCAGAAGTACAAAAAAAAGCCCAAATCCTATTGTTCCATATCTTTCTTCATCCCATTGTTCCTAATTAATTAATTAAATTAAAAACCCTGGTGATTTAATCCTAAAAGCTACAGCAGGCCTCCTTTCGGATGGCACGCTGCTGCTTGCAAATCTACCTGCCAATCATCAGCAGAGAAATTGTAGTGATTTGTAAAGAGGTTTCTTCTTTGGAAAAGAAAAACAGGCTGATATTTATCAAAGGCACATTTGCCCTTGAGTCTAAAAAAAGAAAGCATGAAAATGCCTTCAAATTCTTTTTAGTTCTAAGGCATGTCTTTTTGTTCATGCTTAACTGCAGAAGAAAAATTAGGAACAAGTGTGTGCATATCAGTGCATGTGTTAGCATAGGCTTTAATTGGCTAGGAGTAAATTAATGGCTGCTTGCAATATTTCTGGCAATCTGTTATAAGCTATGTAAATTTTTAAAAGAGGTTTCTTGAAAAGGCTGGCTGAAATCCTGTAATTCATATTCTGCTGGGGGAATTGATTTGAGAAATAATAATGAAATGTTTTACCTCAGTGATGAATCTCAGTTTTGTAGCACTGCAATTTTTTAAAGATTCTTGTAAATAATGCTATGAGTGTTTCTAAGAATAATCTACTTGAAATAAATATATCTGCCTCTGAATTAACTGCATCTTTTTCACTTTTTCCTGTTCCTTTTCACCTCTTTCACGTTCTACCCTGCCAGGGCTTCACTTGCAAAGCCAGTATTAGCTTTGATGTTGTTATAATAAATTAAAATCCAACTTTTGTTACATGTGGCTTGCTCTAGTAGGTTTTAATAGCAGCTATGCTACTGAATTCAGTGGGAACTTAATCAAATCCCTAAGAAACAAGCCCAGCTTTATGGCGGCCAAGTGGTAGTGGCCCAGCAAACCCCTGACTCTTCCAGGTGAGCGTGTCTGGGTTATTTTGGTGGGAGCTGTTAAACATTGACTGGGACAGAGGAAAAACATCTACTCGACTGCCCAGGGCACTCATTAAGGCTGCAGAAGAAATGAAAGCCTCACAGGAGGTAGCTGAAGGGCATGGACCTGACATCCTGCAGTCACTCCTTGGCTATGCTTTGTTCAGTGCACCCAAGGAAAAGAAAAATCTTCAGTGACAATGAGCCAACCACTGGAGGACCTTGTCTGCATGCTGCATTCCTGGTTTAGGAGCTTCCCGCTATTCACAGGGACTCCCCATGCTCCAGATGGTTGATGACAAACCCCAAGACCAAAACCTAGGTCTTTAAAAGTCTGGTGATTCAAGACACGTGGCTTTCCTCTGCTTTTTTAGGAAACTTACAATAACTGCACTTCTTTTGAACAAATACCATCTGCCCAGCTGGTCAGTAGCGTTAATTACTCTTGGCATAGGGGACGCATGTACAGAAGGACACACTCCCACTTGCCTTGGGGAGCTACCCCAGCAGGAAACTTGGGCCAAAGAGACCCACTCCAGAGAAACGACACAATGAAGAAAATTCAAAGGTTTTATTGTTTTTTTTTGTTTGTTTGTTTGTTTGTTTGTTTTTCCTAGGCAGCTAAAACTGGATGTCTTTGGAGGGAAGCTCCAAGACAGGAACTGGCTAAAAGCAAATTACCAATATATTTTTATTATGGCTGTACGTGTAGCTCCTGCAATGTGCCTCGCTGCTTTGGCTCTACTTTTCTCTTATCTTGTATATCTGACACCTCCCTTTTTACTGCTCAGTGGTATGCAAGAAGGAATCTTGTACTGCCAATAATGCTGTTATCCTTTAATAAAAAATTAGAAGCTACCAAAAAAAAAAAAAAAAAGAGAGAGAGAGAAGGGGGAGGGAAGGAAGGAGAAAAGCTATGAAAGAACATGGCTCAATGCCTAGAAAACTTCAATATGTTGTAAAAGGAAAAGATTGCTAATTAGGCTCTTGCGTAGTCTATTCTAGTCCCCTCTGTGCTGCAAGAAATTTAACCCAGCTCACTTGGCTGATGGCTGGAGAAGTGGGAATACAGTGTGGGAGCTCTGGAATCAGATTATTGAGATGATCTATGAAGTAATGAGGCAGTGAAATGCAGCTGGATGCAGGGATTTCACTGTTGGGCTCAAAACATAGGGAAAGGATTCTTAAATTAAACAGAAGGCTGGTCCACCCCATGGCTCATCATTACGCTTGGCCATAGCAAAGCCTCCCACCAAACCAGTCCCACATCGCTTGTGTGCTGAGTGATGCAAGGCAGGGAAAGAGGCTTTGGTGAGGCTGACTGCTACTCCAGATGCTCTGAGAGATCAGCTAGGCTTGGTTCTTCTGGAAGGGGAAGAAAACAATGCAGGAAGCACCGGGAGAGCTCAGCAGGCCATGATACGGCCTGAGAGCTGCTCTTCTTAAGCTCCCAGCTTTTAATATCTGCAGCCAAACTCCACATATCCGCGGGACAAGTAGGGTGCAAACCAGTGCAGAATTGAGAACATGCTCTGGAGCTTGGGAAAAACAAACGGGAAAGAAATACACCTCCCAGGTGTATATATACACCTCCTGTCACCCCCTGAGGGCTCAGCTGGGCCCCCTGCACCCCCAGGTGTGCAGGCACATCCTCCCGAGAGCCGCAGCCTGGGGCTGGCCCCTGCTCCTTGTGCCATGGAGAGCACGGGGAGGGTGGCTCGCATATGAGGCACTGGGCACAGCCACTTGTCCCATCCCACCAAAAATCATTTTGATATCTATCTGATCGTAGCCAGAGATCATCCACTCGGATACATTCATTTACAGGCATGAAATGCTGTTTTGAAAAATATGGGAGCTGCTTTAAACCCTCAGCGTCGCAGCTTTGGGCAGAGGCAGGTGAAATAACGTGCACAGGGCTGCCACCAGAGAGAGCATCACTGCCGCCCTGGTCATAAACAGGCATCCAAGCTACCCGCCGGGCTGGCCAGGCAGTAGGCTCGGAAAGATATATGGATAGGCAGATAACACATGGCTTAATTTGCATTCTAATTAATCTGTAATATCTTATTTGCATATATATTAATCCAAAGGTGCTTTATAAAATACTTGCTTTTAAGTAGTGCTAGCGAGTACTTGACAGACAGTCACGATAATCTTCATTGTAGGTTAAAAAAGGAATTAATGATGACTTTGGTTATTACTAAAGAGCAACTTCAAAAAGAGAAACGGAAAAAAATCTGCAGAGCAAACCCCACCATGGCTGAGGGAGGTGACTCACAGCATTGTACCACCAGGCCCATCGCTGCCCAGCTTCCCCTGGGCACATCAGGGCACTCAGCCCATCGAGGGTGCTGTGAGAGGGGTAACCCACCCTCTGCATGAGGAAAGCCTCCATGGGCTGTAAATATTCTCAGCCACGTCAAGCAGAGCAGAGCTGATGAGAAAAGCCAAGGGGTTTTTGCCCAGCTCACCCTTGGGGCCTGAGGTGAGCAAGGTGGGAGCGCGAGGCGGCTCTGTCCACCTGAGCACATCCATCCCAAGGGCAAGGTTTGGGGGAGTTATGGCCAGTCTGAGGGCTGGGAAGGTTTTGGGGACACAAAGATGGTGGGAAGATGGGCCCCCAGGGGACAACGGCTCTGGCAGGATCCTGGCAGGAGGGATGGTCATCATGAGGTTGCTGCTCACAGAAAGGAGTTTGCTGAGCAGGAGCAATATGATTTTTAGGAGCTATTATTTACTGCGTGAGCTGCCATTGCAAACTGTGATTAAAGGTGCTCTTTTTGCTAAGACGCAGCTCTTTTTTACTGCAAGCTCTGCCTTTCAGTTCTGCTGATACTTGGAAAAGGGCAGGCTCAGAAGGAGAGCAGTGGGGACGGGGGAATGCCTCCACGCGGGCCAGGGTAAGGAGGTGTAAACACGGTGCTTGCTTCTCCTTGGGTGAAGGAGAGGAGCGTGGTGGCCCAGGCTGTGGGTTTGGGGTGAGAAACCTGCAGTGTTAGCATTTCACAGAGGGGAATGCTTAATGTTAGCATTTCTCAGGGGGAAAGCCCTGCCGATCCCGCAGCCCGCAGGTGAGCTCCCTCCCTCCCTCCATCCTGCCCGGCCGTGGCCGCAGCTGCAGCTCAGCTGGGGCCGGGGGAATCCTCGGCCGTTTCCTGCTCCTCTCTGCAGCTGGTCCCTCCGGCTGCCATCTGGAAGGACCTTCCCTCCCACTTCGGTGCCAAGGAACAGCTTGCTCACACCTTGCTGCTGCACTACCCTCGATAGCCCTCCCTCTTGCCAAATTCCTCCGCGCGGTCCCCGGCGAACGGCGCAGCTCCCTGCTCACGTATTTGTTTTTACTGCCTGTCAACGAGATTTCCAAAGAATGCTTCATCCTTAGGAAAATATCCTGTCCTTTAGCACTTTGGATGCCGTTTGCCCAGCAAAAGCCTTTACGGGATACAGATTCTGGACCTTCACGATTTTAAAGAGGGCCTGGAGAGATCGTAGTGCTAATTTTAAACAGATGGGCCTTGACACTAAAAGATACCTTGATTAAATTCAATCTGTGCTTGGCAGGGCTCTGACATAATCACGGTGACCCTGTTTGTAGGAGCTGCCATTGCTCTGATGAGCTGTAACACGCACACTCCGCTCGGGTTCAATTTGGTATCACCCAAAGGAAACAAACAGCGCTACGGAAAGGTAGAGCGTTCTCTGGTTTTTGTCGAAGCGAACTAAGCAGCAGGGAAGGGTTTCTCTGTGAGGAAGGAATTACGCCCACGTAGCAAATGCCATGGGAACTGTGGTGCTCGCAGCATCCCTCCTGCTGCCTCCGGGGAGCTCCCCAGGGCAGCCCGACCACGCCGGCCCCTGAGCTTCGGGAAGCGCCGGAGAGAGCCGAGAGCAAAAATGCAAAATATGCATTTAAACGTTAAAAAATTAATGTTGACATTTATTTAAAAATGTGAGCTGGCAGCTCTCCAATGGTTCACTGAGTACATTAACTTTGTCAAACGCCCATTACTTCCTCCCCTTCCTACGAACCAAAGTGTTTTGAGAAGGCGAGCTTTGCAGGCTTTGCAAGCTTTGCAGCTGAACACCCCTTCCTTTCTTTTATTCCATCGAGGCTGCTGAACGTAAAGGCTATTTATGGAGAGTGGAGCAGAGAGGGGCTTGAAGAAAATCTAGAGCAGGGTGCTCTAAAATTTAGCATCGAGAAAGGATTTTCTCAGGGCCAAGATTTAAAAAATAAACAAATAACAACAACAAAAACCCACAAAACCCAGCAATGTGGGCTCAGCCCTGACTCCTGTGTGCCTTCCTGCTCCTGAGCAGGTCCCCCAGTGTCTCCCCACGGCTGGGAAGCCTCCTGACGTTTGTCCATCCAGAGGGCTCTGATCTAAGCTCTGGGGGAGTCATGGTAATGCAAATATTTTCCCAGGGAAGTTTGTACCTAACACTGTCCCCTGATGCTATCCCAACACAGCACTGAGCCCTGGGGCTGCAGCCAGGGCTGTCCCTCCCCTGCCCGAGCCCCAGGCCCCAGGTTGTTCTCCTCAACCAACACCAAGCCCCGTGTCTCTGCAGCCCCATCTGCGGTATTTGGGGTGCAGCAGTTCTTTGGCTACGCCTGTGCAAATAACGAGCACATTTTGCAGCTGTTTTCTGGACATGGGAGCTGTAACCACGGGGCTGCACAGGGAATTGCTCATGCATCCGCTGTTATGATATCACAGCCTTCAGACATACGAGCTGACAAATTCTGTGGCTGTAAACACTGGAGGCTTGCTGAGAATCTGGACACTAGTGCATAAAACGGGAATACTTTCCTAACGTGAAGACAAGTGAAATCCGTATGGCCTTTCCAGGCAGCCTCAGCCTGCTGGAAGTCCTGCAGCTGCTCTATGGGATGGTGTAAGTCCAGCATCACCAGCTCCCACAAGGACCTGAGCACTGAGCAGCATGTTAGATGCTGGTTTGAGAAGCTAGGTTTGTAAGCCTATGGAAATAAGTAGGTTTTAGGCTACGCTGCTGCTGTAATGAAACGAGAAAGCAATACCCTTAAATAAATCTTTTATGATTATGGGTGTATCTTCTATAGACCTCAGATTTCCAGACCTGCTCTGAGCAAAGAAGCCAATTAAACTCTAGAAAGAGAAGACAAAATCATCTCCAACTGCGTACTTCCCGATAGACAGCAGGACAGGTTCCGTGCTCCTTCACCACCCAGCAATGGCAGAACAACCGGAGTCTTTGGCTTCAGTCCCACAAAGTTACTGCAAGGTCACACCAAATTAGCAAGGATCGGATTTTGACCCAGTTACAGCTCTTAATGATCTTCCCCCTCAACATATGTTCTATAAAGTTTCCTTGAGAAAAAAAAAAAAATAAAGGATGGGGTTTCATTTTCAAGGAAACTGTGCTGCAGTGTACAAGGAGCCAAAAAGTGCCATGCCAGTGATAAACCAGCAGGGATCTGCTGGGGTCATGGAGGAGGAAAGCATGAGGCTGAAGGCTCCACACATTGAGCCCATCCTGCCGTATGGCCAGCGAATGCAAAATCCCTTGGAGATGCACCCTTCTGCACACCACTGCTGCTCCCGTAGGTCCTATCCGTACCCCTAAACCAGGCAGGACTGGCGGGGAAGGGCCAGCGGAGCGGTGCTGGGCAGGAGGAGGCAGGCCAGCTGTGAGCAGCGGGATCACAGAATGAAGTGTTTAAAAATAAAATTAAAACCTTAAATAATGAAGGCTGGAAAAGCCCTCCAAGGTCATCTGAGCCAACCATCCCCCTACCACCAATATCACCCACTAAACCATGGCCTCTCAGAGCCTCAGCTCCCCCCAGTGCCATCCACAGCAGCAGCCTCAGGGCTGCTTTTTGACGAGACTCCTGTTTTATTGACCCTGGGCACTTCTCCTCCACACAAAGAACCCTCACGTCGCTTCTGGGAGAACAGGATGAATGCTACCCAGATGGCAGGAAAATAACATTGCGGATAAGTGCCACTGAAAGCCCTGTTAGACTCTTTTGCTGTGCAATCTCTGCCGTATATTTTAGCGAAATACTCACCCTCCACTCCAAAATCTCATTAAAAAACAACATTAAAATGGAAACATTCACCCTTCCTATCTCATAAGCTTATTGCATGTGTTACGTGTGGGTGGTGAACATGTTAGGTACAATTTAGAGCATAATTTCCTAAGAATTGAAATGTCACCAAGAAAAGGATTGTAAATAATGAAACTTTGAAAGGAATATGTGATCTTTGCAACAGATAATCATATTTTAATTCTGACTTATGGCTCATCCAATTGCCTACATTTAGGGAAAAACTATTCTTTTTTTTTATTATTATATGGAAATCAGATGAATCAGATGAAAAGCCATCAACACCACAGCTTGGAAAACATATACCAATGTTCAGTGATGTGAGCAAAGCCCATGAATCTGCTTCAGTTGTGGCCCTTTTTATTATTTTTCCTCAAAAATATTTAACAGATCTGTGCTCATAAAAATGCTGGTTGAAAAGTTTTCCAGAGATACCATAGATCATAGAATAGTTGAGGTTGGAAAAGTCAGTTCACGGAACAACTTGTACTGAATTAGGCTGGATGGAGAAGTCGGAAATCTCTTTTCCTCTCTTGGTTTTTCAGAGAGCCAGACAAGTACCAAAAGTAGTGTTAGATCACGCAGTTGCCCAGTTGTGGAGCAGGAAGAATGAACATTAAATGGCAAATACTCAAAGTTTACCCATAGCCCCAACAGGCAGGAATAGGCCAGTACAATGCTTCAGATCTGACCTGAATATTAAAAAATAAAAATGAAACAAAATACAGAGACAGCAAACTCAGCTTTAGATTAATTAGCAAGAGTAAAAATGGGCAAGATGCACCAAATAAATTACTGCAAATGCTTTGCCTAATGACTGATACCACAAAGACACGCTGCAGTGTCCAACAAAAACAAGGCCAGGGGATATCAGTGCCTAGACATGTTCTGATTTTGCTCTAAGCCTATCTTTCTTTCCTGTTGTTTCCAAACGCTGTGAAGCTTTATGCTAAGCACTTGCCAATAGTTGGGGCGTTCTGCAGAAGGAGGACCAGATCAGTGAGAATTTCTGATGTGCTTCCTGGTCACCGACAAGGCAAAAAGGTAAGATTTTGTGGAAAGTCACAGCACCGCAAAGCAAAGCTGCACCCTCGAAAGGCCATCAGCGCATGGGGAGAGTGAGGGAGGGAAGGAGGGGAGGAGAAGTCAGGGTGCATTCACCTCCCCTCCTGACTCCCTGCCTTTTGCCACAGCTTCTTGCCGTTCCCAATTCCCTCTGCCAAGGGCTGATGAATTATACATACACTGATGTGCACACACAGAGATCATGCAAAGGAGAAGAAAAAAAAAAAAAGAGCTACAGAACAAAATCCAAGCAACGCTTCATTCATTCTGTTCTCCAGAACTCATTTTTGTCCTCCACCATCCTGCTTTTTGCTAAACAAAATCAAGATCAGTGCTTTACGGGACCGTACACCACTGGAGCAAGAGCCTGAAATTATTCGCCTGGGGAAGCCCACAGACACGGCTGGTGCTACAAGAAGGTAGAGCGAGGGCTCACCTCTCCTAACAGCCACGTCCCAGCTCCCATCAGCAGCCATGGAGCTGGGGAGTGCCCTAGGCACCCCATAGCACTGCATGCAACTGGTTTGTCTTTAGCGGCTAACCAAAAAGTAGAGGGGGAAAAAACAACACCACTTAGTACTGATGCAAAGCAGCATTTTTCCATGTTTTCTTGGCAAGAAATAGCCAAGCAAACAAGCCAAAGGGAAAAAAGTGTCTGTTTAAGATCTGACTGAACAGCCCCTTTGTGTTTGTTAACCCTTCTCTTGACCAAAGCTTGGCTGCTCTGGATACCAGGTACAGAGTAAAATGAAAAACAAACCCAGAAGGGGTCCATCTTTCCCCCTTCTCTTCTTCTTCTCCAGCCACTGCTCATTGCCAGCTGCTCTTTGTCTCTCCTTGACCTCCCCTCCCATCCGCCTTTTCTTTTTTCCAAGCTTTCCTTTTGGCTGAGAACCCATCTCTTTGGGTGGGGATCTCTGCCGTAAAGACAATCTCTGAGATTTCATTGATGTAATCAGTTACAGCACTGAAGTCAGCTACTGACACTGAATCGCCTTTGTGTTAGGCAGGACAAAACCAGGGCATCAGATAAAAAGTCTTTTCTCTGCTGATAGAGGCCTGATCAGAAACCATCAGGCATATCAGCTCCATTCATCAACGAAAAACATTGCTACACAATTTAGGTCCCTGATGGGAACCACAGACCCCCCAGGACAGCACAAGGAGCCAGGGCAAACCTTTGTTTTAGGACTGTCCCTGGCAGCTTTGTGCCAGCATACGAGACGTTTTTGCTGCCCAGAGAAGCAAGTCCTTGTGTTCAAATGGGACACTGCCATACAAGAGACAACTTGAATTTCTTACACATTGCAAAACTGACTGGTAAATTTTTTGAATAACTACGTATGTTTTTTTATCTTGGACTTTTTCATGCCTCACATCTCTAATTGTGGTAATAATTACTAGCTCAGTTAATGAAGGCTTTGGAAACAAGATTGTGTGGGAGCACTGCAAGTCACGAGTTAAGTCCCTTAACTCAGTAATTGCCAATGATTAATTCATTTTTTCATTTAAGTGCTGAAAAGCTGAAATATTATTTCCTTGAACTGTATTTGTGCTTGGCGGTTCTGAGTTAATTACTGCTCTGTGAGCACCCTTAAATCAAATTCAGAGGTCTCCAGGTGTATGTATCACAAGGTCCTGGTAAATCCTTCAACATCTGCCCGGAGAAGGATTGCTGGGCTGACTGATGGCGCTGTTTGTCTGGAGGTCTGTCCGCTACGCGCCTCCCGCTGCCGACGGCACTACAAGTGCAATGGCAGCAGGGAGCTGAGGTTGTGCAAGTTCTCACATAAATTAGGATTATACTCGTGTCTGGTTGGGAAATCAGCCACCCTAATTTTGCTGGATGAAGACAAGGTCTTGGTCAAAGCCCTGGAAAAAGACAAGTCCCTGCATAAATCACCAGCAGTGACAGGAGAAGGGAGCCACACTTCCAGCAGGAGCTGTGACACCTGCAGCTCTGCGGGGAGTTAACCTAGCCGGGAGGGCTGGGGCTGATTTGCCCCTTTTCTGTTATTTCAGTCCCCCGTGTTGTTCCCTCACCTGACCAGTGTGGATTGAAAAAGAGCATCAAGTAGGGAGAAGGCAGCACAGGAGAGGGACCCATTGGGCATTTTTTTTCCCAGCAGCAAGGACTCTGTTTTCTCCAAGCACAAGGGAGCATCTCTAGCTGAGTCCTATTCCTCCTGCTGCATGCCAGCCTGGTTCTTTATCTGTCGGTGGCGGCAGATTTCCTTTTCCTTAAGGATGCTCCCGAGCACTAACACATCCCCAAGCTGCTTCCTGGCCCACTTAACCTCTGCTTTCCTGGTTCAGGGCTTGGGAACCCGCTAACCCGGCATCCTCCTCTCCCCAAAGGGCACGGTGGTGCTTACCGAGGCAGCACTCTGCCGCGATGCTGCAGCAGAGGAGGAGAGCTGCCACAGAGGAAAGGGGCAGCCGTGCCAGTAAAGGGACTGACACGTGTTCTGGGCCTCGAACAAAACATTTTACAATTTCTGTAACTCACTGAAGTCCACTCCTGGGTCCTGATCCTTGCTTCCAGCATGACTTCTATATTTTTTTTTCAGTGAGCCTCAAATATAAAAGACATAAAAAGCCCTAAGAGCAGAAATGGGATCTAACGCTGCCCTTTGCAGGAGCAGAAACAAGACCTCTGGCTTCCCCCGCTCACAGCGAACAACCCCGAAGCACCCTGCAGCACAGCCTCGCCTGCTCAGGGCTTGCTGCAGACCTTGCCACCAGCCCGGCTCAGTGAGGCAGCTCTAGCAGGAGCAGCAGGGAGCATCGCAGCCTGGTTGTGGGGTCAGGACACTCTTGTGGGGAGGAAGATCTGAAACCCCTCAGTGTGGGGTAACCCCACAGCTGTGTGCTGCCCCCATTCTCACGCAGCTCCAGAACACCAACGTGTTCGTGGCCATGCTTAAACTTCTCAAACTCTGCCACCACAAAATGACAGCGGATGAGCCCACCCTGAGCATCACAGCTTGTTCCTCACCCAGATGCTCCCAGCCTAGGTGAGCAGGCTCCTGGCTGCCACCCTGAGCCCTGCCTAGGAGGTCGAAACGGCGGCAGCTACCTTGGAAACACCCAAAGCACTGAGCTGATCTCACCCTCGGTACGGTTGGGCTTTGGCAAAGCCTGGCTAGGAGACGTGGGACTTCCAACTGTTGGACCAGCCTGGTCAGAGATGAACCTCCTCAGCTGGAAGCTGGATTTTGGCCAAAAAGACCTCCTCCCCTTTCAGCTCTCTATCTGAGCCAGAACATTTTATTCCAGTGTTTGCTGTGGTCCATTGCTCTTTATTGGTAGTCCAAGATTTATTAAAAACAAACATCTGTTAACCAGGGATGCTAATCTCAGCCAGACTTTCAAACTTCTTGGGCACAAATTATTCTGGACTATTAGAACAGAAAAAAATGCAACTTGTTAAGTATTTTTTCAGCAACTATTAAACTGAAAAATATTTCCTTTTCCTCATCTAGTAAGAGTACAGCTCCCTGTGTCTGTCCAAAAACAGCACAGAAGATTTTAATCATTTTGTGTTTTCTTTTTTTCTGCTTCATCACACTAAATTAAATCAATACTTTCCAGGTGGGAGGGGGAAATCCATGATTTTCTGGTTAGCTCTTTGTGCAATCGTTTTTCTTCATTAGAGACACCTGAGACCCATGCCAGAATATATGCTAATATATAGGGCAACATTTAAACTGTTTTCTTTATTATTCATGTCTTTTGAGAGCTGTTGCTGTTACGTCAGAGGGCTGGCAGGTTATAAGTGGAATCGGTAAAAATAGCTCACTTTAGTAATAACACAGCACTATTCATATTTTATTCAGTATTTAACAACCCACAGGAGACTCTCACACTTTCTTACTTGCCAGACTGTCTCCTCTAAGTGACGTCAACCGCTCATATCCAGTTCTTCCTCCTGAGAGAAATGGGGTTCACAAAGCCAACTTGAAGCAGAGCAGCGACACTGATGCGATTTCTACAGCCTGGGGTTTTGTCCCTTTAAAATAATAGCACACCTTGAAGCGAGCATGTTCCCTCATACTAAAAACCGAAATAGAGTAATCCCAAACACTATGGGACAATTCGCTCAGTCACTGTATGCGCTTGTGCCTCGCTCCCACCAGGCATCAAGATCTTGACCTGGTGCTTCACGAGGGTGAGGCATCATTGGTCACATAGGAACATGCAGAAAAGAGAGAAAAATAGCAAGAAAAAGCATGGGTGCATTTGGGTCTGGGCTTTTGTTTCAAGGGGAAACTGAACTGCTGTCCATCTCCTCTGGCAGCCAGAGTTTAAAATATATACACAGTGTTTTGATCCACACTCCCTCTACATTATGTATGACACCCCTGGAGCTCCCAAGCTGCCTAAATCCCTCACCAGGAATTCGTTTTCTCCATTATGTTCCCTTCCTAGAGTCAGCAGGGTGCGAGGTCCTCCCCTGGACAGAACCAGAGCAAACACAACTCACTGCCTCCTTTCCGAGTGTCTCCAAATTTACAGCTACAGAAAGCTCAGCTGAAATCAGTACCTTCTCCCACTGATCAGTTCAAAGTGCACTCTCCCATGTGTGGAGAGAAACCTCCCCAAACTTAGGAGACGAGGGAGAACTGGAAGGAATGTAGTGCACAGGCTCCAGAGGTGGAGGGGCTGCCAGAGCCTCGCTCACACCCCCTTGTTGCAGCAGCAAGGTTTTGACGCACGTCCTGACCTTCTAGGCACGTCCTGACCTTCTAGGCAAGGATGCCCCGGAGCTGGCAGACAACGTCATAAAAGAGCAAAAACGTCAGTCTGATTTTTTTTGAGCTTTCATCAGCACAAACTGAGAGCAGTTCCACTATAGATGCTGGAGCTGTGCTGCTGGAAAAGCTGCGTGGGAAGAGACCAAAGCCCACATTGCTCCTCGTGGTTCCTGGAGATGCTCCCTGCTAACAGCCAGGTGCCGTCTGATTGATCTCCCATTAAACCCAAGACGAGGCCAAAAAGCAGCCACTGCAAGGACCCCGCTCCCCTGTGAACCGAAGGGACATCCAGCCTGCGCTTTGTCTTAATTTTAAAAACATTATTTCATTTCTGAGCTCCTTAGCCTGAAAAGTTTGCTGTTTAAAACAAAGCAATCCATCACTGTAATGGCCTGCGCTGTCACAGCCTGGCTGTTCGAGCCTCCATACGCGAGCCTAAGCAGATCAGCTGGGGTCCAGAGGCAGGTTGGGGTGCCTGCTTCTGTTACCTCCATCCCCACGTCAGCCTGATTGATTTGGATTGTAAGCTCCAGCCCTTATTATGGTTTATACAGCTCCTAGCGTAAGGAGATGCTAATCCCCGTGTGGTAACTGCAATACAAATGGGAGTAAATCAGAGTTGTAAGAATGCATTAGTTAAACTGCTTCATTCACAGAGATTAAGAGAAGAAGATTATGCTGCTATTAAACTTCTAAAAGTTTAATAAAAGCAGTCTACTTGCTTATTCCTTTTTCCAGGGCTATTATTTCGGTGCAAGTCCACAGAGTCTCCTTGCAATGAGCCTCGAAGCTCTTCAGCAGGATCCTCCTGCTCCGAAACAGCCACCGCTGGGGCTGGCTGACGACAGCTGTAGAGCATCACACCGGGACACTAGCAGTAACAGCACTTGCAGCACTTACACTGCATTTTATACTTGCAGAGCTCTTAAATTAATTAGTTACAGGGCTACAGTATGGAATCAGACAGGATGTGAAAGAAGAAAATGGTATCCAGTGGAAACTATGGGGGGAATTTGGGGAAACAAAGCGTAATTACCCAGCTTGGATTGTGGCCAGAGCAGCACTGCGAGGAATGCTGGGAGGTCTCTGGTGGCCACACGTGGTCAGGACCTTGGCTTCATGTCTGCTCCCAAGGATGAGGAGAGCCCTGATGAGATGTGCCCAGGAACCAAGCACAGGAAAGGGATGATTACAAGAAATCCTATTTCCCACCTAGGTGCCTCCCAGCCATGTGCACTGGGTTGGGCCATGGGAGCTCGTTTCGAGTCAGACCTCGAGAAGTTCCAAATTATTTTTGATTAAAACACCTTTTGGTGATATTGACAAATGATCCACCTTCTGAGCCCACTAACTGCTCTTAATTGGGTTAAAAGCCCCAAGTAATTAGTTGTCTCAGCCATCGCTGTCTGGCCAGCCCAGCAGCCCTGTGTGTACCCTCCTGTTAGCTACAAACACACCAGGTGGCTGCATGCCCAGCTGCAGCGTCGCTCCGTGCCAGTTTGGAAATATTAATGCTGGTAGGCATGCAGACGTCACGAGGGGCCAATTTCAGGATGCACAAAAGAGGGACCACTAATTGGAAAGAAGGGGGAGGAAGCAATTACAGTGCCTGCTCACCTCAGTGGTGCTGCAGGACAGAAAGCCTGAGAAAAGCTGAGAAAAAGCAGCCAGCCCCACCGACGGTGCTGGGTGGGGGCCACACACTGGGCTGGTGGGGAAGAGGACACAAGTTTGCCAAAATCCGACATGCCGGGTTGGGGCAGAACCCACCAGAAGAGCCTGGTCTTTTCACACAGCTGGATTTGTGCAGTTTAAAATTTCTCAGCAATGCCCGCATGGTGATGCTGAGGGAGCTACAGCTGATTTTGAAGCCCCCTCTCTTGCTGCTGTCCCCGGGCTGGCTGCTCCGCACCCCCAGCCAGCCAGCAGGGCGATAAGTGACCTGAGCAAAGAGGAATTTTTTCTCTTGCCTTATCTCCTCCCCAGGGTAAATTCCTAGAGCTCCCTGTTCCTCTGCACCAACACGTCCTCCATAGCTGTTAACTACACTCCCGGTCTTTGCACCCTCTTTGATGAGCGAGATGCTCAGGAGCTTTGTCTTTTGCAGAGAATGTTGGTAGATAAGCAACAGAAAACACATGAAGGAAAGCTGTTGGTAATGGCACGCTGCTCTCTGGCAGGCAGCAGGCACTGCCTCTGCTCACTTACACCTCCATCACACACGCATCCCTTCTCCAGCCTCTGTGGGTCTGCCCTTGCTTTGTGCTAGCCCAAATCAGACCAGACTCAAACTTCTGCCTCCATTTTCAACTCTGGAGCAATCCCGTCACTTGCAGCCCTTCCCCGTCAATAGCTGAACACGTCTGAGCTTTATTTACCCAAAACACGAATCCTGGCTGTGTTTGCAAATCACTGTCACTGTCAGGGGCTCCTCCTAAACCACCGCCTTTGCCACACGGATGGGCCCCACGAGCAGATCACGCCGTGTACACGCTGTCACTCAGCACCACCACCAAAGCCCCTTTCCAAGCCACAACCCCCTCTCACCGGGCTGTTCAGCAAGCTGTAATTACGCAGCTCACTCAGCACCCGGCACTGACACGCCTCTGGCAATCCCCACACGTTGGCATTTCTCTCCCGTGGCTTGCCGTGCCCTGCCTGAGCAGCCGGGGCGTGATGGGGAGCCGGTTCCTGCCGGCACCGCGTGCCCCGAGCGCTCTCCTCCACCCACAGCGAGCACGCCGCAGTGCCAGGGTTTGGACACGGGACCTCCAAGGCATCTCCTGAGAAATCAGGCGGTGGAAACTGGTTTGTTACAGATTAAAGATGCGTCTCGTGGGATTAAAGTTTGCTGCTCCTCAGCCTACGACTTGGAAGCGACCGACCAGCAGGAGGAAGGGGCCCTCTTCTCATTAGGGGCTGCTGCTCGTTGGGTGAGAATATCAAGGATGAACCTAAACAACCCCGGGTGACACGAGGGGGCACGGGGAGGGCAGAGGACCCGATCTCAGCGTGGTGGATGCATTCAGCTCTGCCGTACCCACGCCGTAATGAGCTGCCAGGTCACGGGGGCAGCAGCAGCGTTGTGAGTTTGCTTCTGCTGGAAAGGGCTCGCTGCCCCAGTTTGGGTAACGAGCTCCCTTGTACGCACAGAAACAAGCACGAGAAACCACAGTGGGTGTTTTCTGCCACACAGGCTGCTGCAGACACATCACATCTGACCCTCTGAGCCTTCAACAGCCTTCAGTAAAATTTGGAGCCATATTCAAGACCCCTGCTCTCACCCCTGAAGTATTCAACTGCTTAGCCCCAGCACATCCACGTGGACAATTCCAGTGTCTGGTGCTCTCCGCTACGAGGTGCTTCCCACACTGCTGCTTCGGCATGGAGGAGCTCCCCCTGTGCAGCGGGGTTGTCTCCGTGACACCACATCTCTGCTCCAGGCAGCGGGATAAACAACTGGGGGAAACGAGGCGGTGACACTTGTAGCACTGGGCACATCTAGAGTCAGCTACTGCTGCACAGATAACCACATACATCTGTTCCTAAAACTCTTCCAAAACAAGGCATCACCGAGCACTTCCCCTCCCAAAGGTGCTTGCAGAGGAACAGGGACCTGCAGAGTCCCTTGCAGAGAGCTCCACGCCAGACCCCGCAGAGCAACTCATTTCACAGCAAAAACTCCAGGGGAGGGTAATCGGCAGGAGTGCAGCTGTCTCTGTCATCCCCGTGGCTTTGTCTGGGCTGCTTTTAATGAGGCCCAGCAGTTCACCACTGCCCTACCTCTCTCCTTACGGAGAAAGCTTTGTAGGGCTGCATCTCCCCTCCCTTTGATTTCGTTCCTGCAGGAGCCGGAGCCTCACTCCAGCACTGTAGCCCGAGCCTGGCGGGGAGAGGAGGGTGCACCGAGTCCTGGGCTTCTCTGGGGAACAGGAACATGAGAACGTGGGTTGTGGTGGACAACAAAGGAAAATGCAAACCAATGACAAAAGCTAACAAGGTCCGTGACCTCCCTCTGGGATGCAAGCATGAGGGACAGCCATTAACAGGGACTTCAAGGTGCCGGTTAAAAGGGTGCACGCAGAGCCATGCCCCATCCATCTGCATCCCTCAAAAACACTGCCCCAAGCTCTCTGCCACTGTCCCAGAGTGACACTGGTGACACAGGGCACGAACCGGTGGCTTTTGGTTCTTCCAGATGGGACCAAACCCGAGCTGTGGCTGTGGCTGTTTGCACTCCTGGCAGTTTGCAGCAGGGACTCACGGGTTAAGACGTACGGCAATCCCAGGAGTGCGGGCACATTTCATGTGCTTCTTGCAAGCACATCCTTCAAGGACAGCCGCTACATTGTGCCCAGTCAGGCAACAACTGCAGCAGAAATTAGTGCCCAGTGTCCGACCTTGGCAGCGACCTGAGAGCTGGCCAGGCTCCAGGGGCAGGGCAAGAGGAGGGAAGGGGCAGGGTGAGAGCTTTGGGAAGAGGCTGTGGCCCCATGAGCCTGTCCCCAACTCTCTTCCCCTCTTTTCTACCTGCACACAGCAGTATGGAGGCACAGCCTCAAAGCAGTGTAGTTTATTCCCATGCCTATGGAAATAAGCCAGCTTCTGTACTCATCCCAGGTCAGGGTAAGCCAAGGGAAGGCTGAAGGAGGTCTGGCTCCACGAACTAACAGGCAGTAGCAGCACCTGGCTCTGTTTCAGCTCTCTTTCACTCTGTACCCAAATATCTCCTGTAACACCAAGGCTGGGGCAGGTAAAAGGGGCAGCAGTGCCACCCCCTCCCTGGCACGCCACTGCGCTTCTGCACGACCTCCTGCTGCACAGCCCCATTCCTCCTTGCTAGGTGAGTTATCTCTCAGCGTGGGGAAGGATCTAGGTTTCATCAAGGAGCTTTTCAACAAATTGTCACCGTCTTGGTGATTTAGGGCGGGCAGAACACCTCCTGTTCCCAGCTGCCCTCCTGCCACCGCAGGCTGCCAGTCGGCGTGGAAGCACAGCCCGCAGCATCTGGGAAGGGCAGAGGCGAAGTGTTTGCCTGGGAAGGCGATCAAGCCGTGAGATAAACGCCTCAACAGGAAGAAAAGTCAGCTCCAAAACGAGGACGGTTATTGTACGAGACATTTCTTTAGCTAAAGGAAGCAGGTTAATATACCCCCAAATTACTACTCATCACTCGGCGGGATGTTCATTTTCCAGCATAATTTCCACCGTGCTCTCTATAGCTCGTGTGGAAATCAGCTCAGAGATTAGCAAATCCTTCCTTCTGAATTTGTACAGCGGCGAGTCCAAAACCAATTAAGAAAAGCCATGACAAAGCAAAAGACCATATCGCTTGGCAAAATAATATTTTGAGATGGGCATTTCAAAAAATGCCAGTCCCACACAGGCTCCTGTCAGCCCAAATTTAACGTGTCGCTTCACATCTTGCAGCTTGAAAGGGAGGAACCGGGGAGGGAGAGCGCTGGGGGTTCGGGCAGGGCAGGCAGAGGGGACAGCAGAGAGGGCTTTGGAGCAAGGAGCTGGCAAGAAGCACAAAAGAAAAACTTAAAATGTCTTGAAGGCATCGGCAGCAGATGCAAGGTATAAAAGGATGAGAGGGCTCATACAGGAGCCCTAGGAGAAGTGCTGCAGAGGCAGCTCGTGGTGAAGGAAAGGTTTTGAAGGCCAGCAGTGGCATAGGAATGGGAGAGGCCTGGAGGAAAGCACCAACGTGCAGTGAGGAAATGGGGCGATGCCATTCAGAAGAGCTGAAGGGTTGGAGCCTTTCAGAGAGCCGCACATTAGGACTGATGGAGTGACTGTGAGCCAGAGCTTCTCAAATGAGGAGTAATTTACTTTTGGGAAATATGCGACCTTTAAAAAAGATCCGCTGATGAACACTTCCCAACAGGCTCTAAAAAAACAGCTACTCTTTTCAAACGACTGGCAAGGCAGCCTAAATATTATTTTATTTTTTTATTGCAGTGCCCTTCTCCCCCCTTTCCTGGGCTGAAGGTCCTGCTGGTGGTGGGGCCGGGCAGCGCGCTCCTGGGGCTGCAGCCCCCGAGAGCCCCGCTGCAGCCGGGTGCGTGGCCAAGAGGCTTTCAGTGGCTGCACGCTGCTCCAGTAACTGGGGAGGAACCAAACCACGCTCGGAGACATCACATTCAGACCAGCTCCATCTCCTCCTCAGCACCTCTGAAGCCACCCAAGGTGCCTGTACCTGCCTGGCTGACACGACCCCCCGTGGGCTGTTGCCCCTCACCCACCAACCTGCTCTAATAACACTTTACAATTTTCTAAAGCTGTCAACATCAATTTCCCAGACTGCATGTACTCCTCTTGCATGATGTGTGCTGAGTTACCTGTGCCACAATTAAACCTTTATTTAGCCGAAGGCAGGCTACCTTCACGGCAATGTGTAACTTACTCCCTAGCAGGGTAGTAATCTAATCCAATGATGGCGTAGGGCTAAAAAATATATATGTACATTTAAAAAGATAATAAAAACAATTTCATCAGTATCTTGTAAGACGGTCACACTCCGCATGACAAACTCTCCCTTTGATGGGATAATTGGTGTGGTATGACCAAACTGCCTGCTCTCACAGCACCGAGCAGTGCTCACGGCTCGGCATTAAAGGGGGAGATTGTCTTTGTCAGGCCTGTCATGAAAACAGAAAAAGAGAGACTGGACTTTACTGGGCAAAAACAAAGGGATGTCCTTAAATCCAAGGGACTGTGTGCCTTATTTATCCCGGTGCTACTCGTTCAGCCTCTCCTGTCAGATCTCTGTAATCTCTTTTGATGTCTGCTGTTAAAAAGGAAGCAAGCTGCTAGCAGAGACATCCCGCAGAAGTCCCATCCATTTCTTCCCGCCCCTTATGAAACACCACGATGACCTGGGCACTGTTACATCCTACAGACAACAAAAAATAAAATAACGCTGCCTGCACCACTAATTGGAAAATGCAAATTGGTTTATTGGCACCTAATAAAATGGCTCTGGAGGTCAACAGCTGTCAGCCTCCAGGTTTGTGGATAAGGGAGGGCGAGCAGATCTCAGCAATAGCTGCCCTCACAGCCACGGCACTCCCAAGCAGGACCCTGCTTGGGCTGTAGCATCTCTTCCAGAAGAACACCCCACCTTGGTGGAAATCCTGGAAAAGGACCACTCTCCCCTGCTCTGTGCAAGCTGTTTCCAAAGCCAGCTGCCCTCCCACTACCGCCATGCCCAGCGACAACCTTCTGCCCATTATTCTTGTCTCCCCGTCCTCCTGCAGCTGGATCCCTCGGGGTGACACACCAACACCCTTGGCATTTAGGAAGGTCCGCACCCCACCTGACTGACGTTTGTAAAAGATGCTATGGTTTGATTTGCAGAAAAAAAGGAAACTTGGTCTAGAATCCTGCCATCTGGTGCCTCCAATTGTTGTGTATCGGTACCAAGGCTGGTGTCTTTTACTTCGCTTTGCTCTCTGACTTAGCTGGCTGTTCCTTGCCTGCCCTTCCACAGCCCTTCACTCTGTGTGCTGTAGACTGAATACAAAAGGTTTCTCTCAGCTGAGCACAGTCCTTCTGCCTCTGTTTTACAAGCAAAGACATGAAGATGTAGAAGGCCAAGAGACTTGGCCAAAATCACTCAATGAGCCAGTAAAAAGGGAGTGAGCCCACTCTCCGAATCTATCTTGAAACCAACAGGCTTGGTTTGGTTTTATAAGGTAAACTCCTACTGTTAAAAACCAGGGAAGGGGAAAAAAAATCACCCTATGTCTTCATGACATGATGCAGGAGAGGCATCATCATGTTGACACACAGTTTTGTGCCTGGTGACCACCTACCTCCCTCTCACCAGTACTCATGGGCTGCAAGAGCCCCAGCTCACAAACATGGATTGGGATGCCCAGGGAAAACTCCAACATGAGCCAGCCCCGCTCCTCAGGAAGGAGTGGATCCTGAATCCCAGATCTGCCAGACCCTCTGCTTCCTCTGGCATGTGCCTGAAGCCCTGGTCGGATGGAGGAACCTCCCTGTCTTCTCAGCCCACCTGAACACTTCCCACCGCCTGATTTCAGCCCTGAAAGCAAGATGAAAATCCAGCCCAGAGGCTGAGCCAGAATGGCAAAGCGATGCAAACAAGGCTCGATTAGGATTCAGACTGCATAATTCACGCTGCACGTGCTCTTCTGCAGCTAGAGCAAGGGCCAGCTCCGCCGCCAGCCGTTCCTCCCACTGCCTTCAGGGTCTACACCTCCAGAGGATACGTGCCGTGATTTTTTCATGCGCAGGATCCCGCACGTGTCGCAGCGATGCTCTGTGAGCAGCAGGGTGCAGGACACTGCAGCAGGGATGTCAGGCGGATCCAGGCCTGCTCACAAAGGTTGGAAAGCACCGTCCCAGAGTGTGACAACCACCCTGAATGCAAACCAAGCCTTTCACTGTCTCTTCCCTCCTCTGTCTTATGGGTGGGAAGGAGAGGAGAGAGCTGCAGCTCACCAGGGCACGTGAAGTCGTGCACTCTCCATCCCCTTCTCAGGAGGCTGTTGCAGTGCCACTTGCCCCTAGAGGTTCAGATGTACCCACTGAAGGTGTCCAGCTTGTTATCCCATGAGGACACTACTGGTACTAGTAAAGAGCTTGTGAAACAACAAAACCACATCTTGTAAGCTTCCTTTCGCACTCATTTTGCTCACATTTCGCACTCAGTTTGCTCACATTTTCATTGCTCCCAAAAGACTTGTGCGAACAGAGGTGGAGGGTGGGGGGAGCTGCGCGAAACTGCACTCTGCTGCTGTCACTGACAGGCACAAAAACAAAAGTAAGGTAAAAATAACACACTACATCCTCCTTGAGATCTTTGGATGAAAGCAAAAGGAGTATTACCACCACACATCACACTCCCCTCCCTGTATTTCCTTATGGAGCTGGAGCACCCGACTGCCACCAGCTGCCCGAGGTCAATGCCCCAGACCCCGAAGCCCCACAAGACTTTTTCTTCTGGTCTTTCTTAGTCCCTGGTTTCTTTCTGGATGCTCTGCTTGGTCTCAGCCCCAGCACTGCAGAGGAGAGCAGCGGGCAGTGCTCTGTGCCCCCCAGCAGGCACCCAAGAAGGGCAGGGAGCTGCATGCCCAGGGCTGCCCACTTCTCACTGGGACAGGCCTGGGGGATGGGTGGGACGCCCAAATTCCCCCAGCCGGACACACGTTCAACCCCCCCGGAGGATGGGAAGCCTGTGGCTTGGAGGTTTTGGTCCCAGTCCCAAGCTGGGTGTAGCTGCGAAAGCAAAACAACGCTCCCCAAAGGAAGCACGATTCGTCTCTCTCCGCAAGTGTTATTTATGGAGGGTGGGGTGGTGTGACTGAGAAGCTGGGGAGAGTTGCCGGAGCGGCTCGCAAACCCTAGGTTAGGTGATGAAGTTTAGTGCCCGGGAACCCTGCCCAGACTCAGCCATCGCCAGGGGAGCAGCAGGCTGCTGCAATGGCTCAGTCTTTTAACTCCCCCCATGGCGCAGTGGTGGAGAGGTGAGGCTTGGGGGTGGCTCCGTGCTCCTCACAGAGTTTTGCTGCAGATTCACGCCTGACTTGCTCATGCGCTGGTGGAAACACGCTGCTTCCCCCTGCCCACGGCACCCTGACAGAACACCGTGGCAAACAGAGCACCATGCATGTGGAAAACAATGCACCCCCCCTTCCTAAACCCTGTCCTCTCTTCACTCCAACACATTTGTCCTTGCAGTTACCACACTGCCACATTGAGCAGCTAAACAAGGACACAAGTTTGGTTTTGTCTCCGTTCGCTGCTTAATAGCTATAGCAATTTCTCTCCATACACATTACAGTGCTCCCAACTGGGCTCTCCTGAGGGGGCAGGCAGTAGCTGGTGCACGCTCCTTGCTTTAGATGGATTTTTTTCACTGTTTGCAGAAAACAATAATACAGAACAGACAAAAAGTGAAATAGAGAAAATAAGGAGAAAATAGCAATTGTTCTGGAGGGGATGAAAGCAAGACATCGATCCAGTATCCTCTGCCATTTGATACCCCAAATGCTCACTTCTGAGCATGGCCGGGCACCTCTCAGCACAGAGCCGGTCCCGGTGCACGGGGTGGGTGCTTGCCCAAAGCTCACCCAGCTCTGGGGATGGACCTGCCAGCTCAAGTGGCTGTGGTTCAGCCTTAAGTCATGCACGCAGAAGACTGAAAATTTAAAAATATCTATTCACACAAAAGGAAGGGAGTGAAAGGCATGAGGGGGAGGAATGTTTCATTGCCTTAACATTTTGGAAAAAACACTTTTCCTGCAGCTCTCAGCCCAGGGCAGTGGGAGCTGGCTTAGGGAAGCCTCTCCTCAGGGTGGCACCGGAGCCTGTTGGTTCAGGTGTAATTGAGCATGTCCCTAAATGTGCCATGATTAGGGACAAAATGCTGGAAGCAGTTTGGATCCTACAGTTGCAGGGAGTGTTGGCTGGAGGGGGAGCGAAAACTTCAGACAAGTCCACGTGCAGCTGAGCTCCATCTTAGGGTGACTTTATAGTAAAACCTAGGAGAAAACAGGGGCAGCACCTGGGATAAGGTGCCCTTTGTCCTCTGTGTTACTGAGCACACAGCGGTTACAGCTGCAGCCTGCTGAAGCTCCCACAGACGTGCATCGGGGAAGCCTGTTGGGTGGTCCCTCTGTCATTTGGTCTCACTTTGGAGCTTTGAGAGAGATTCACCAATTTGTGGGAACATTGAGGTGGCTGGATTTCTGACATGACTCTGTGGTCACCATTGTCTGAGGTACAGGACACAGGAGGGCAGGCACCAAAATTGCCATTCAAGGCCCACACTCTACCACCAACGCAACTAAAAATGACTTTAGCAGCTGTGGAGTTGGGCACAGGGAGCTGCCTGACAGCAGCACCCAGCAAATTGCTCTTGGTGCTCTTCCCAGGGTCCCAAGGAACATGAGGCTGCCGTGACCCTGCCTCCTGGGGGCTTTCCTGGTGCCGCCTCGGTCTCCCAGGGCGCTGAGCATCTCACCAATGTGCCTATCTAAAAAATGTGATGTCGAAAACAAGCCCCGCGGTGCTGCGCCTCATGCAGGACTGACATCCAGAGAGAGAACGCCTGAGAAAAGGCGTGGAGGTGAAGGGAAATTACAGACTTGCATTTACACAATTTTCTTGCATCTGATTAGAGCGGGGGCAGAGGAAAGCGAAGCCAAACGCTCTCGCTCTCTCCCCCACGCACCCGCCCCGATCACCCCGGCTCATTATGAACCGAAGCCTCACAAGCCAACACTGCTTAGGCAAAACCGTGTTTCCATGGTTACGGCAAGGATTTTCTGTATTTCTGATTTGCTTCACCAGGAGCGCACGTGATGCACGCGGCGAGAGTGACTCGGCTGATATGTTGAGCACAACGCGGGGTCCCCGCGCAGCCCCGCGACACGTCAGCTGCATGCCAGCTGATTTCATGTGAGGACCTGACCTCCCCGCTGCATTTGGGGTGGTGAAATGCCATGGGGGCTGTATGGGACCGGGGGATTTGGGCCAATCATTGCTGTGGTGTGGATGAAGCTGCACCTTCCCCCACCCTACTAAAGCTTTCACTTGCCACAGCACTGGGAACCCTCTGCCAACTCCTTCCAGGGTAGCTGAAGCCCTGGTTTTACTGCTGGATAAATATTTCCCTCGATAAATAAATAAGTGAATGAAGAAAAAAAAAAAGCATCCTGAACTGCCCCTGTGGGTTACAGTAAGCACCAGCGGGCCCAGCAAATTCCATACTGCGAGAAGCACAAGCAGGGCAGGAACCCTGCCAAAGGACACCGAGATACGGCGTGTTGTGAAACACGAGCAGGAACCCAAGCTGAGACTTGAGCAAGGAGCTGCTGGGAGGCGGGACGGCTCCCAGGTCCCATGTGAAAGATGTTCCTGATACGGCAGGGCAGCACGCAACCCTGCCTGCCCCAGCAATGCCAACCCACTGCACTCCCTGCACCTATAGCTGGTACGGGCCTGCGTGGAATTTATTTTGCACACAGAACTACTGAAATGATTATTTCCCCATGAAAGAAGAGGAACGAGCTGTTTGTGTAAAAATAATCTGGACTTTTGCTTTTACTGGGTATCTTTGGCAAGAGTAGCAGTAGTCATCAGAAATAGGACTGGAAAGAAAATCAAGAAATTACTTAGTCCATCCTCCCTCCCAAAGCAGCCCCAACCCCACCTCCATACTTCTAGCCAGATGTCCCCACATGCCTCCAGTGACGGAGGCTCTACGTGGTCCACAGAAAATCTATTCCATTCTTTCGTAACATTCAAGTTCTGAAAGGCTTTTGTCTCACACTGCTCACCAGGCAATAACTACACACAGAAGTCCTCCTATTCCTAGCACATTAAAACCCTTTCCAATGTCATCTAGCAGTGGCGATGCGGGGCCAGCACCCTCCACATCCAGCTGCTCCACATGCTCAGCCCACTGCTCTCTGGCTCTACTGCCCATGCCAAGGAGGTATTTTGACAATTCCCGGACAATTTTGTTGGTTTCCACCCCCGTGCAAACAGTGGCTTTGTTAACACGAGTTGTGAGTTCATTTTGTTTTCTCCAGGAGCTCCCACACCACCAAGACCAATTTTGAAGTGTTAATTAAATGGAATGCCTAATGCTTCACAGCCCCACAGGCAGCAATTTGGGCTTGTGGCAGTGGCAGGTGATGGCCATGGGTAGGGAAGGCTCCGATCGTCCCCTGTAGCCTCCCAACCAATATTCCTGTTTTCCTATAAATTCTCCCACTCCGTGGCTTTCAATAATTATTTGACTACCCCTCACTGCCAGCACATATTCAAAGTGAAGGCTTTACTTGCCAGCTTATATATGCTTATCTGCAAAAATAATTCTCCATGTTGATAGCTTTTCAGCTCCTCAGCATCCCAGCTGTCTTTAAGTTCAACTTTATTTTGCTGTTATCTTCATTCGACAGCTGCAGAGAAAGACACAGCAACTTCCAGGTTAACTAGTTTGTGGGTTTTAGCAGAACATCATGATGTATTCATGGTCAGAAACCCACCCCAGGTGACACCAAGCACCCCAGGTCCGAGTCTGTACAGCGACTGCCTGTCTGCAGCAAAATCCAGCCACAAACACCCTTCAGAAAGACCCCTGAGTGCCCCAGGAGAGTTCCTGTGCTGCCCTGGCCTGTGCACCTTGTAGCCTAATAAAAACATTTCCTTTAAAATATATTTTTCTTCAGATATTCTTATATACTAGTGGATTATGGCATTTTCCTGGTAACCAGAGGGCTTCTATTTTCTCTAAGCTTGAAATAGAAGTCGAGCTGATTGAGCGGACAGAATAAGGTCTCTTCTGGCTATGAATTGTCCAAAAGCAGCATCAGATTTTCCAAACTGACTTACCATCTGTCTGAATATTTTTCATGACAGTTGGAGCTGCTCAGAAGGAATTTGGTAGCTGATACTGGAACCGTGGGCTTTGTTCGTTAATTTGGACAAGATGCATAGATGGTAGCATGTTATTTTGGCCCCTCTTACTGAAAAAGTTTCCAGTCTGCATATTTATGCTCTAAAGCCAAAAACATCTTCCTAAACATTCTCTGCCATCGACCTCTGATTCCCTGCCTATGTGAACTCCTTTGTGAACACACCGGTCTGTTACAATCCTTCAGAACAAATTCAAGATGGGTGCAAACACCAGCAAAGCCAACCCAGGGTTTCATTTCCTTATTCCCAGATAACTTGTTGAGGGATTTTCCCCGCTTCAGTTGACAGCTGTTTTGCTGTTTCTGTGGCAAACTCATAAATCCACCTCAGTTTCTGTTGTGGTGGAAGGGAAAGCCCAGCAGTGAGATGGAGGATAAAGTCAAGCGAATGCATTACTGTAGGCAGACTGTTTGCTGCCTGAAGCTACACAGCCCCGTATTTCTAACCAACAGCCAGTTTTAGCACAGTTCGTAAATACAAAAAGCTACACTCCTCTTCTAAAATTAAGCGAAATGCAGATAAATGTTGAAATAATTTCTCCCTGTGTCCATACCCAGCACCTTTACATCCTGGACACTGCATTACCATCCCTTGCCATAGCATCACATGCGTGCCACCACCAGCATCCCACGAGGAGCAGAACAGGTTAATTTTTCCAAGGCTGAATCATCACAGAATTCAACTATAATAGCCCATGCAGAATAAAAAGCTAAAGATGCATTTAAATACCCCCAAAGTAATTTGGTTAGTCAATGAAGCACAGTATCTTCTCCCCACTCACTGGTTCACTTGGCATCCATCACTTTTATTTTGTATCAGATACTCATTGTCTCGAGAGATAACAGATACGTGATCCAAAGAAAGGAGCAGCCCGTTGAATTGCTGGCACGCAGCTTACCACTGTCATTATGAAGCATTGTGGTGCAAGCCAAAATACCCATTTTTAATGCGCTCTTTGCAAAGAAACAACTGCACCCCCAGCTCTGTTACATAACCTCAGCAAGTTATTGAAGCTGGTAGCACTCCTCATTTGGCTTCCCCCCATGTGAGCTAACATGAGCTGCTCTTCATTCAAACACCTAATTCCACAGATACAGGTGTTGCTGACACCTCTTTTTTTTTCTTTCATCTTTTTTTTTCTTTTTTTCCCCAGAGTAACATTTTTAACCTTGAAGTTTTTGGAGTTTCACAGCACAGAAGCTGTAAGCACAGTCCTTTGCCCTGAAAATGTATGCAGTAAAGCTTGCAGTTTAAAAATAGGTGAAAATTGGATAAATTACTAGGCAGGAGGGCACAAATTTCTCTTGAGCAGAACATTTTTTCACTTGCAGCTACGGGCTCCCCACTGAGCTGCATCTCCCGCTCCTCTCTGCCTATCCTCACTCCCATTCCTGTCTCTTGAGACAAGGAGCTCAGAGCATTGCACAGCAAAAGCTCACCTGGCATAACAGCTACGTGCCTACAAGCATTGGGATATTATTCTTAGCAAGAAGTCATCGTCCATCTGGTGCTCATTGTCCCCAAGGTACAGTGACCTGACCCCCCCCACCATGTCCCTCCTGGCTTGTGCCACCCAGCAGAGAGCGAGCCTGAGGTTTTGTTCCACATCCACTCTGGTGACACGGATGTTTGGAGGAATTCAGACCAAGCCCAGCTCTCAGAAAAGGCAATCCAGCCCCAGAACCTCATTCAAAGGGAATTACCTATCTCAGAACAAAGGCTCAAGTCACGGATTTCTACAGCTTGCTTAAGTCCCTCCACCCAGCAAATCTTTCACTCCAGCATTACGATGCCAAGTCAGTCACTGAGGGCTTACAGTCTGCTCACAGCTGGCTCCGGGCGGTTAGAGCTGCTGTGCAGTCACAGGCCCTGCTCCTAATTATAGGCACGGTGCTTGTTTAGGTGTTTCTGCAACCTCCTGGTCACAGAGAGTCCTGTGAAGCCATTTCAGTGATGTTTTTGGGGAAAAAAACACAGAGACATCATGGTGGAGCCCCAGACAAACCACCTTTGGGGGGGGGGAGGGCCAGCAGCGCTGCCAGGCAAAATGGGAAAAACACCACCACCAACAACAACACAGCAGGATCACAGCTTATTTCTCCCCTTCCTGCCACCCTGAGCAGAACACAGGCAAGAAGTGACAGGGCAAAAAACACTCATGCAAACCATCAGTGGGGGCTGCCCAGGGATGCTGCAGCAACGCGGGGTGCCTCAGCAGGCACAGCAAGCAGGGACCTCGTGCTGCAAACCTTGCTGCAAACCTGCCAGCACCAAACCCAGGCAGTGCTCCAGAGAAATGTACACCAAAGCGAGGTTCAGGGCTTTGGCGTTCATTCAGACACATCCAAACCATTTTGGTTTGCTGATTCCTGGCTTGCCCAACAGGTAAAGGTTAAAGGTTAAGTGAAACAACAACAACAAAAATCAAACCCGAGGAGGATTCGCTCTGATTTCTGAGCAGGGTCAGGGAGCACTTGCTCGTACCAGCTCTCTGGGAGGGAAGAGCTGTAAACAAACAGCCTCCACACCTTCCTCCCACGCAGGCAGGCACTCTGAGCTGCTATCTCCTTTCATTCAACTCCGACAGCCCCAATGTTAAAGATAATTAACCCTTTTTACGATTATTTTCCATGTACGGCACGCTTACGTTTGGCTCCTAGAGGAGCCTCTAACCCAGCCCAATTAACCGCGTCTGGCAGGGAGGGGAGCGGGAACAAGAGCTGTCACTGCAGCTGGTGACAGGGGACACCTGAGCTCAGCTGGGGCACCAACACTGCCCCTTCAGCAGCCTCACCCTACAGACTGCAGCCTCACCCTACACACAGCAGCCTCTCCACGAGCTGGCCGAGCTCCTACAGACCCAGGCACCACCGTATCCGCCCCTGCTGAGCGCTGCTGTTAATGCAACACTCACGTGAGCCCTAAATCCCCTCTCCTGACAACCGATGTTGCATATCTGGGTTACTTTAGCCCAAACAAGCCCTGTGGCAATGATCCATTCCGCAGAATTAAGCAAGCACAACTGCTTTCCACCTAAGCTCAGCAGAATCTGCAGCTCGGCGTTTGATCGGTTTTCATCACCAGAATTGTTTGGAGAGGTGGGAGCGCGCAGCCAAGGCAGATTTAGGAAATATCAGGGCGTTTTAAAGATGTAAAAGCCTGGCATGGGTTCAGAGATTTTCCATACAGAACTAGTATTCAGGCTTCCAAAACAAGATCTACACGTACATATGTACATATACGAATGTGCATCCACGCATACCACAGGCAGGCTGTCTGGACACTACACACAGCCAAACGAAGCTATTCCAGCAGCAGGAGGGCACAGTGTGGGTGTTTTTCCACTCCTGCCACCGCAGCAAGGATTCAGATTTGGCTGCGGTGTGTGCAGGAGCCGCGATGGGACCAGGGACCAGAAAGTGCTGAGCCAGGGTTTCACCCCCTTGCGGGCCCGGGGAAATGCTGGGCTGCTGTTATGAAACAGCATCCGAAAATGGGTTTGTTCCACAGAGAAATTCTGACAGCCTTGACCTGCTTTGCAGGCAGCCCGGCTCTCTGCCAGGCTGGTGAATCAAGTGATGCTGCACAGCCAAATCCACCAAACATCAAAGGAAGCGAAGCTGTTCCCATGGGACTCGTTCTGCTTTCTGGCCACAGAAACCTTGCATCAGAGCTTCCCTTTGAAGAGCACAGGCAGCGAGGTGCAGCGGGAGCCCCGGCAGCTCCTCGGCGGGACCAGCTGGCTCAGCCGAGCCAGGCTTCATCTTCTCCACAGTACAAACCAACGGGGCTCAAAATGACTGTGAAAAATCCATTGCAAACCTAATAGGAATGAAAAGGAGGGGTAAAAATAGCTAAGAAAAGGAAAAAGGTAGTAAAAGAATTAGGGCCGTTTGCAAGTGGTTTGTGTTTCCAAAGAAATGCCTCACCGGTTGCCAGCTGTCTGAGCCCTGAAACTTGGCATAACTGCAACAGACGCTGAATTTGATACAGACATTTGGTTCCCCATATTAATCATGTAGAGTAGAAATGGAATACATCATTTACGTGTTTGCCTCACCAGCTCAGGCTTTCGCCTTATTAGACCTAATGGAAACCTTCCCTTGACTTTCTCCTTGCCCAAAATTTCAGCTCCAGATTACACCTCCAAGGAGACATCACTCAAAAAAATAAAAATTAAATAAATAAATAAATAAATAAATAAAAACACGCACCTGTGTCCTACCACCCAACAGAGAAATGCAGACAGCGCAAGCTTAACTCTTGCACAGTTGGCAGTAAGTGGGCTGCTCTTTTATCCTTGCACAGGACAGAAACCCCAAAAGTATGGAGAAGAAGAACATCAGAGTCAATGGGCAGGGAGCAGAGGGGGAGTCAGGGGGAAGAGGGACATCTTGGGCATCCTGCAGGAGCCCAACAGGGATGGGCAGTCAGGGCACCCACTGCCAGGCAGCGTTTGCAGGACTGGGTTACACCAAGTGAAGCAAAATGGTCCTGTGTGACCTTAAAAGACATTAAAAGGTTAATGTGTGTCTGTGTGGCTCAGCGAGAAAAGGCTTTGATGTACCTCGAGCCTTGCCCATGGTGCAAATGCCAGGAGGGGAAGAAGAGGTGATTCATTGCAGTATCTCTCCTTTCTCCTTCAAACCCCAAACGCCCACACAATTAATCTAAAACCTTAACACATCAGGGGGGTTAGTATTAAAATACATGCCTTATGCCAGTATTGTTCTAGAAATGTCTTTTTTTCTTTCTTTCAGCTACTCCCACAGGGCTGAAAGCACAATACTTGTGCACGCATCTGATGTGCCACAGACATCACAGAATGAGTCAGGTCCTCAGCTGGTATTATTCAGCTTGGCTGTCCCGATGGTTTTAATTCTTTTTTATATTTTTCTTATTTTTATTTCTGTGCCTCCTGCCAAACATTTCCCCCTCTCACATTCTGTCTGCAACAATAGCTCCATAACATATAATTGTATTGTAAGCATCTCTGCAGCCTTCCCAAAAACAACATAGATGTGTCGATGTTGCTGACAAAGCAGCCGTGTCTGGGTGGCATTTTCCTTAGCAATTCCTGACATCAAAGTCCAGATCCTACCTTTGCTTTTCCACGTAAAAAGAACTTCTCCTTCAATCCTACTTATCTAATATAGCAATCCTTAAAATATGCATTTGAATATTTTTATGGTGGCAGCGGATTTTCAGGTTTTTCATGGCTGGTGCATGAGCACAAGTCCTGTCCCCTGCTCTCACAAGTCTCCACATCGTATCACTCCCCCTGCATCCCCGATAATTTTGTCCTTGTTTGTGCTCACTGGTCTGGTGGGTAGAAACCCTCTTCTCATTTCCAACATAAAGCTTTTGCTGCAACTATTAATTAAAATTGTATTAATACAAAGGAGGGTACTTTGCTTAGAGCTGTTGTTATTGTCCTCGGGAAATAAAAAGCTGTTATATTTTGTTCTCTGCTTAATTAAAAGGTCAGCTGGTGACCTAAGTGATGGGGTTGGCTTCATGTTGCATTTCTGTACATTCTGGCAGACATCACCTCCTTTTTGTGACTGAAGGAACTGCACTGCATGTGGCTATGCCGCTGCAAAGCCCTCACGTGATTTCCAAGTCTGTGTCAATCATACCAAACAAAAACATTTATTTTTCCAAAACGCTATGTTTGGGGCCATTACAATGCATCCCAACACAACAATTATCATACCATGTCAGACCAAAGGTCATTCCAGCTCAAAACCCTGCGTCTTGCCACAGCCCAGGAGAAAACAAAAGTACGGGGAAAGCTTGTTTGCCTCAAGAGATCTTCCCCCCTTCCAGAAGCCTGCAACACAAGCACTTTCTGGAGGTCACACATGAAGCGTTAGCATCAAAGAGCCCTGTACAAAGAGTTCCACATTTCAACTGCACAGACAGCACTGACTGCATTTGATGCTCTCCAGTTTCTGCATTAGGGGAAGCAGCAAACGAGTCTCTGCTGTTCACCTCCTGCATACAGCTCCACAGTTTCCCTGCCATCAGTCTGCAGAGGAGTGCAGAAGAGCACTGCCAAAGAGCCCTGTGACAACGTGGCCATGTAGTTTGATGATGAAGACTCATAACAAAGTACCTCATGACAAAGTTATGGCAACAACCTTCCCTGCGGCTATTCGTCACCCTCTAGGGATGGCTGACAAAGAGACTGACGGTGCCCATCCAAAAGAACTGATAAAGCCCAGCTGAGAGCAGCACCTGCCCGTTTACAGGCCAGGACACCAGGGCATCTCCTGCTCCTGCCACCCACAGCACTGCAAGGCATCCTATTTTTCACATACATCGAATACCCAAGCAACTTGTAACATGCTGTTCTTGAAGCTCCTGTGAAACAAATCTGCTCTCTACAACTACTCATTTATTTAAAGGTTATCCAAAGGCAAACACAATAGTGCAACACCCACCTTTTACCCCCAGAACAACTGAGCTCCATGGTAATCGTAAAGTCATTTGGTCGCAGCCTTCTAATCTGCAGTGACAGGTTTGATCTCTGTAAACAAATACTTGAAATGAGGGAAAAAAAGACCAAGTTATGAACTTTTTGCCGTGTACCAATCTCGCAGCAGTGTTACAGAGAGAGAGCTGAAAATGTGTCTGTGTGCCTCACCTTATAAAAATAGACCAAACTCTCCAGGAGAAGAAAGAAACAAAATACTCTTTTACCCATTTCTCACTTGTGCTGTGGGGGTTTCGGAAAGCATACTGCACTGTGCTAGGAGCTCTACACACACAGAGGAAAAGATGTGTGCCAGCCCGTGTCAGCGAGCTGAAGGCTGTGACACCACTTGCTGCAGACCAGCCAGCGTAGCTGTCCTACCTACCCTGAGGCTACCTCGCTTTGCACAGCCAGATGCCTTTCTCCTGTTTCTTGCACATAATATAAGGGGAGAACTTAGACAAAACATAAGATTCCTTTGTTCTTTGGTGTTCCTTAGTCCTAATGCAACAAACCCCACTCTCTCGAAGCAAACTGCCAGGTGAAGCTGACTCCACAGAGCCCCCAGATTTTGCCCCTCCCAGGCCAAAGAGGCGACGTGGTGTCAGATCATGGTCTGGATCTGCAAAGCCTACACCAGCTGGATTCAGCTTCCCAAAGAACAAAGCTGACAAAAACTCCTGCTTTGTGTAAGGGAACGAAATGCTTCCTGCTGTAACGCCCCTGCAAGGAGAGGTGCTGTGAGCTGGGATGTATTTTTCCATGCCTGTGACCTTACAGAGCTGCATGGAAGAGAGGAGCTGGTGGATGGGCAGCAGCGGAGCCCTTCTCTTTGCACCACTTGGCTTTCCCTCACGGAAATCCCTAGCACATGGGCAGGAGGGCGGCTGGAGTAGGGCAATGTGACGGCAAAGCTGTACCAGGAAGCTTGGTGGGTGTCAGCAGAGCACTTTGCATAAGGTGACCATCGTGTTGTGCAAGCTGAGCTGTACTTCAGCTCGGAGGCCAACCTGTCTGCCTCCTCGTCTTTCCTGGTATTTCAACACCAGCTGCGCTCTCCTAGAAGAAGTCAGCCACTCAATCAGCCTGTGGAGCTGGGAATTGTGCAACTCCCGGTATCTCACACACCTCTCTGCCTGTTTGCACAAGAAGGAGCCTGGTCCTACGGCTTGAAAAAAGCAGTCAGCACCTGCTTTGGAACAGCTTATTGCTTTTTTTTTGTCATTCTGAGGGGCCAGGTAAAAAAAAACACTGGAATTCAGGTTCGCATGTTCTCTGCAAAGCCAGGCAATTGCTGCCACAGAAACAACATAACACAGCTCCAGAAGTCGCTTTGCCTGGGTCACCCAGTGATAGCAGCTACAGCCAGCAGCACTACGGTTGTTTCCACCAGTGGAGAACGGCCCATTGCTCCTGCTTACAGGGGCAGCAAGGGAAAATGCATTCCCAGAGAAGCTTGCACCTCTATTCCCCTCTACTCACCCCACCAAAAATCACAAAACAACAACAAAAAACTATTTAACCTTCACATCTGAGGTGTGAAGACAAATACAAAGAAGGCACCAAGCATGTTTCCTAATCTACAGATCAGTGAGAGGATAACTCCTGAACACTGGCTATTTCAGAGCACACATCCACCCCCCGGGGCCATTTCAGACCCAGTGCCTTCCTGACGTGCCAGGCCGCCTCTGTTCCTTCTGTCCCTTCATGAGGTGTTTTGAAGTGTTGAAGTGCGCATTTGCTCTTCAGCTCCAGAGGAGCAAGTTGAGCAGCTAAATATTTCAGTTGCGTATACTCCTTCCCCCTCCACATTGTTATTTCAGCCTTGCCTCTGAAGCCCCAAAAGAAGGAACATGACTGAGATCAAAGCCTGGAAGGACGCACACCACCCAGCCTGCCCGCTCAGAAGCCCGTGTTGGCGTTCGCACATCTTTCAGGGAAAGCTCTCACAAAAGCTGCTCGCCGCTGTTAGCAGCAGACCGGGCTGTGCTGGGAGTTAAATACTTCTATTATTATGCCGTCCAGTGCCTCTTTCAGACCAGGCATGTCAAACATTTGTGACACGGTGTATTGCTCTCCTACTGACAATGCTTTGGATCTCCTGGATCTTGCCAGAGAGCTCCCGCTCTTCAACAAAGCTTTCCTCTTCTCGGCTTCCCTCAAGAAGTTTGCGTGCCTTTCATGCTTGCAGTAATCAAAATGCCGCAGTAAGAATCTCAATTAGCAACACGATGAGAAAGTCAGAAAGAGAAGACACGGTGGAAATGGCACCTATCGCTGACAGCTGTAGGACATGCGCTCTCTAATGATCTGCCGTTGGAGATTGTTTGGGATGATTAATAAGACATAATGACAGATGATGAATATCTTAAGAGCAACGGCATTCCTCCTACTTACTCCGCCAGTCTAACAGAGCTGACCTTTTCCTAATGCCTAGTAATTTTCATATTACATCCTGAAAACACAGCTGAAGTGAGCATGCTGAATTGCAATACGGTACCACAAGGGACACACCAAACAGGAGGAAGGTGTTAGCAAAACGTGACAAATTACTTATCTGCAACTTCACAGCCCAAGGCTCAAGTCCGATTTGCGATTCCGAGTGATATACGATTGATGGGTTCAGCTTAGTCACATCAGACAGGCTGGCCCATAATCCACTTTATAACTGCCGTGCATTAGTTGATAATGCTCCTGGAGGCTTGGCAAGACAGAACGAGACGGTAACAGAATTACCTCCGTCACCTACCTCACACCTTCAGCTTACTGAGCTCAGGTCAGAAGCAGTGAGTCAGTGTGCAGGGCCTCGTCACAACACGGCCTGTTCACAAACCACGTCTCTCACACGCTTGCACAATATTATTATTTTTTTCCATCCTGTTGGCATTTAGAAAAGGTTGAAAATAAACACGGTTTGGGGATGAAAAGCTGCGTGATTCACTTTGAGCTCTCTGAAAAGAAGAACGAGGGAGGGTGTATGTTTCAAAACCCCAATTTCAAATAAAAAATTCAAAACTATTGTTTGACAAATATTGAAATGAAACATTTCAGTCATGCTGTCTTTTTTTGTGACAGGTTGCTTGGTGCTTTTCTTTCTTACTGAAATATTAGCTAAGGAATATATTAATATGCAAAAATATATCTGTAAAGGCAATTTTTAATTTTTCATCCAAAATCCTCCAAAAATTACAACTGTATTTCATGCTCCTTTACTTCATAGCCATCTTATCTTTCTAGGAAATACATAGGATGTTGAAAGTGGACTGGCAATGATAAGCAAAAAATATGTATATCCTTCTGTCAACTTCTGTAGCCCCCAGATTGTGAAGAATGGAGCCATAGCCCTTTTACTCATGTCCAAAGACAGTAGCTCTTTGCATGGACAACTTGGTTTGCAAAAAGCAGTGCTCATGTCTGAAGGGGCCAGCTGGTCCTACTTGAAAAGACGCATAACCATAGCTAAATGACACCGTGGCCAAGAGCAACTGATTTATCAGATCTCTTTCCTTGAGCTTTCAGTTGCCCTTCAGTCACTGGTTGCTGGGAGCAGGACACAAGGAGGTCTCTTGTCAAAATACGGAGCAGAACAGCAGCCTACAAGGAACAAAAAGGCTTTTCTGGGACTAATGAGATGTTCCTCAGGTGCAGAGTAAATCACAGCCTCGTGGCTCTGTTCTTCCCCTGTTGTTCTCCCGGACTGTGCCTCTTTACGGTGAGTTTGTCATTAGATGGACTTTGTTCTGGGTTTGGCAGATGTACATGGAGAGTTGTCTTAATAAAATAGTGTCACAGCAGTCCACCTCACATCTTTTGTGCACATCTGTGATCTGCCAAGAACACTTTTTGGTGTCATACAAAAATAATAAAGATAGATGTAGTTAATAAATAGGTAAGTACATTTTCAGCCCTCTGAGCTCCTCATTTTCTTCCAGCATAAGCCCATTTTTTACAGCTGACTGCTGTGATCTTCCAAGGGATGTGCTGATGTGGCTTGAACCAAGTTAATTTGCTTCCTTTTCCTTTTTTTTTTTTTTTTTTTAGGATTGCAGATGTCATCAAAATAAACAGTATGGGGGGAGGGGGGAAGGGGGAAGACTGGGCAAAGCAGAAACTGATTCAGAAACTAATTAAAATAAAGCATAGTTCTCAAAACCTCTTTAAATTATTCAGATGTCACAATCCAGGGAAAAGCAGATCTTTTCTAGCATTCTGCTTTTTTTTTTTTTTCCTCCCTGCCAAAATAACTAATTAAATGTTGATGGTATCTCTGAGTGAATTCAGGTTATCGCAGCCAGGGGTTTTGGAGGCATCTGAAGATCTCCAAGTTCCGGTAGTGTTGAAGGGCTAAATGCATGTTCCTTGCTACAAGTGTTGAGAATAAGGAGCCAGGAACTGAGGGCTGAGAGACCTGGCACTGCCTCCAGCAGTCCTTGTCCTTGTCCTTGTCCTCGGACAAGGTTGTAACCGGGTGCTGTACGGCGAGGGGTGCAGCTCCAGCATGTCTGGATGCTTGAGAATGACCTGATCATCAAAGCCCTCCTTTTGCCTTATTTTCCACAAATAACACAAACGCCAACTAAAACTACCAAGCACGGTTTCAGATAAATAGCAGTAGATTAATGAGCTCTTTAGAGTGGGTTTTTAAGCCAACGGGTGCTTGCACCAAGAAAGCAGCTTTCCAAAGCCTTGTCTTCGTTTCTCATCTCCCCAGCAGGAAATGTGGCAACCCCCAGTGCAGCGGGGCAGGCCAGCCTTTACTGGTCTCCCAGTTTTATGTGGTGAAAAAGAAATTCCTCCAGTGTGACCTTTTCTTCCCATGTGAATTTCTCAGGGAAACACCCAAAGAAATAACTGTTTCAGGCTGGATCCTGGGACATTTGCGGTGGCTGAACATGCTCGCAATGCATTAAAGCACTGCAGCCCGTGGACATGAGAAATCAAACCCTGCCTGAGCAGGAGCTGTGCGCTGGCTGCAGCCGGGGCTGCTCTGCTCCCTGCCACACACATCTCAGACTCCCTCAACAGCATGACCTGGATGCTCGCTACCTAGGGCCCGCTTTTATTAAACTGTGTTCCTAGATGAGGTAAGGAGGTTGTCCACCCCAGTGAGCCCAGGCTGCAGCCTGTGCCTGGCCAGCTCTCTGCACAGGGCTGTGGAAAAGCTGTGCCCTGTGCCCCTGTGCCACAGGGATGCACCAGGCTCTGCCTCCCCTCTGCTCACCCCTGGCTTTTGATGGAGAACCAGCAGGTTCCACCTCGGCACCACTCCGCTGCGGCTCGGGAGCTGGCCACTACAGACTCTTGCTTTTCCCCCTTCCACCTGCTTCAAAAAATAAAGCAAAAAGCAAACTCTTTCCTCTGGCAAGGTCTGGAGAATGCAAACAGCCAACACAATAAGTGCTGTCAGTGAGCATATGGAAAAAAGACTTTATCCAGCTCTAGATCATTAATTCTTGGTTAACCTACTTACTGTCCCCAGCAGTAGCTGTTACTGCTGCAGGTGCTCCTCAGCCCTCACCTACAGAAAACCCCCAGGCTCCATCACTTGGCTGCCACCTCTCAGCTCCCGCAGGGCCGAGCTGTGACCCCTGACGTGGGGCTGTCCCCACCCCAGGAACCCTGCTTCTCCCACCTATAAGTGTTTTCCTTATCCCGCTCCCCATGCCACTGCTGTGCACCCTGGCGTAAATCCTCCACCCGCTTACGGCTCCAGACCCAGCCCCTGCTCACACTCAGCTCATTCACTCGAGCGATTCTCAGCGCAGCCGTCTCTCCTGCAGCTGTTAATCTGTCATTAGCGTGCCATAAGTCAGCCAGACATACTGCACCATTACAAAACCTCAGCAGAGTGGAAAAAATCATTTGCTTTACTGTCAACATAAAAAACTTTTTATCTTCATTGACAGTTTTATTTGGAAAAATCTCGGCTATATTTTAATTTGGCTCTAATGATAGCTCTCAGAAAGCAGGATCTGTGCGTTAAAGTTTAGTGCGAGAGCAGCTGCTAATTTTCTTTTTCCGCTTTTTGATTTTGTTTAACAGATATTTCTGAAGAAAGGGTGGTGTTTTGCTGTTTGTTTCTGGTTTTGTTGTTGTTGAAAAAAGGCACACATTGCTGATAACACCGCAAATTGTCTATTTACCAAAGGCTGCTAAACCCAGCTTCCTCCACATTACCAGCAGCACTGAAGTGAAAAGAGACACCTCGAGATCTTTATCTAGCAGGACACCTGCAATTTACTTCCCAGAGACTGTGCTACACGTTTCAGTGCAGTAGTGTCCTGCCTTTGCTCTGGGAATGTCCATCTCCTGCTGTAATAACAAAACCAGTGCCTTGGACTGGAGTCAAGATGCAGGGGCTGTAGGAAGAGTATTTAGCTCTAATTGCACTGAGCAGGGCTGGTGCTGGGAACAGAGGCAGAGCTAATGGTCTGAGGCCATGTTTTCTGCAAAATAAGTGAAAGAAACGAGGACATCATTGCTCTGCACTAACTTCTGAGCTCTTTTTATGTTTTACTGAGGCCATAGTCCCAAAGCTGCATTAACCGGGTTTTCCTGGTTCAAGCCCACAATGAATTCATGCACGGGTAGAGTACCTAAAACAACAACTGAGCTCCTCTACTTGGCCAAAACCCACCGGCCTTCCAGAAGATATTTTCTCTGGAAACAGCAACACCTTTACAGAGCTCACAGCCTTCCAGCTCTGCGTTTCTGTGAACTGAGGTTCATAAAAATCTACCGGCCACATCCTGGCTGGTAGAAAATGGCTTGCACCAGGCTGGCACACTGATTCCCTCTCCTGCCAGCCACACCAGGGAGCAATGAAGGCAGTTCAACCCCCCGGGAAGGCTGGCACGGAGACAGGGACACGAAGATGCTCAGCAGCTTTGGGGGCAGTTCCCCCACACTGCAGACCATATAGGACCTACAGCGCATAAACCCAAATGCTCTTCCTTTAAAAGCTAAGTACGACACAGTTCGTGGAAGCATTTGACAAAAACCACCAGAGGCTGACTGTTAAATAAATAAAGTTTGTAAAAGATGTTCCAGAGGGATTGTGCTGGCTTCGGCTAGACACGGACAGCGCGATGTCAGTTGGTTTCAACTGCTGCAGGATCTGGTTTTGTTTGTTTTATTTTAAATTGTAACAATATGAAACTGATCTTCCAAAACACTTTCTTTTTTTTTCTTTCAAAAGATAAAACCCCAGAGCAAGAATATTTGTGCTGGAAAGAAGTCTCTCAGATGAATAGCTTTGCACATACAAGGATAGAATTGCCTGAAATAGCTTTGTTTTGAAACAATGCATTGTCTCGCAGGAATTTTAGACATTCTTTAGGAAGGCAGCACTTGGTATTATATTTCATGCCTTTCAAAGTATCTGTTTTCTTAGGAAATGAAGGAAAGGGATGGGAGAGTGATGTTTTTCACCAAACTGACTTTGCACTTGTAAGGATCCAAGCAGGAAGATGCATTAGAATGGTCAGGAGAGAAAAGATTAGATCCTATTCACCACAAACGGCAGAAGAAAAATAAAAGAATGCTCTCTCCAGCTTATTTGCATGAAGAGAGCCTTTCTTTGAAGTCTCCTTATTGCTAAAAGGCCTGTTTCAGCCTGACAGATGAATGCCTGAGAATTGCACAGGTGACTTCAGGAGACCACAGCTGACAAATACCACATCAGGACAGATCTTCCCATCAGCCCAAACGCAGTCTGTTTTACTAATAGCTTATTGTCCATTTCATGCACGCACATGAAGCCTTTTCTGCTAGAGCAAATGCAATGAGGTGCTGATTTGATATGACAATGCCTTATATACGTATACACACTTATATACAACGCCTCTAAAATCTAAGAGGTCTGATCTGGCGGTCTGCTCCATATCCATCTGTGTCTAACGTCCCAGGCACACATTAATCCCTTTCCCCATGAATACGATATCCTGATCCAGGTTCACCTTACAAACCCCCAGGACTCAGACTTCAGGCCTGGAGTATCCCATCGCTTCAGTCCCCTGGTGGTTCCATCAATTATGGGAAAGCACCATGGAGAAAAGAAAGAAGCAAGAAATGAACAACTAGCAGGTACAGAGTCTTTCTGTGTACAGCTTTCTCTTTCCAAGCTCCAAGGCTCACAACTGCCCCCCAAACACACCAGTACACATACACACGTGCACACCCTGCTATGGTGCACGTGCGTCTGCCTCTGCACCTTGCCTGAGGGCTGGCTCACACCTCAGCTTCCCAGCTTCGTCTCCAGTTGGTCGTTACACCTATCATTCAAATCATTTTTTCATTTGCATATTTCTTCTGAAGAAAGGTCCTCGGTGGGCACGCTATTACTCACTCTCTATTTCCAGTGTAAATTTTAAGTCACCTCTCTGTCCCTTGTGCAGCCCACGCACTGACGCAGCATCTTCTCACACTTCTCTCCCACACAGGCAGCTCATGAAATTACACTCCTAAGGCATATGGGGGATGATAGATGGTTGGTATTTATCTACGCCGTGCAGGACCGGCTTACTCAGAAGCTGGTAATGGATAAGAGAAGGTTTAGCTGGCCCTAGCGCTGTGCAGGATGCTCTGGCTGCCTACACAGAGATCCCTAATTGCTTAAAGAGTTGACTTCACAAAAAATATTCCCGTGATTGACAGGACGACAGGCAGCCTCGGGCAGGAGGTCAGGGAGCGGAGCAGCTGATCGTCAGCCGGTGCCGGCTCATCTGCCGGGGGCTGTGTGTGCAGAGCTCTTGGTCGGGGGGATGGAGAGAGGAGAGGTGGCGGGGAGGTGGGGCTGGGAAAGGCCAGGATGAATGCAGTGTTTGTGCCCTCGTCAGAAAATACAACCACGCGAGAGAGAATCCAGCTATAAAAGTCTGGTTTTCTCCTTTCCCATCAGTAATTAAGTACAGGAAATCACTTCCCTGCAGACACGCTGGTAAAACACACTCACAGCCTGTCTTCTTTTCATATCGGAGCTTTTTATTTTTACCTTGCCAAGGTGACAAACATGAGACCAATAAATTTGCCTCAGAAAAAAAAAAAAGTAATATTAGCTTGGAGGAGCTGCTTCATCATCTTCCTTCTGCTTTTTTGTAACAGCCAATGTGGCAATATCCGCTGAAGTTTAGAAAGCATATTGTTACAGGATGTGTGGGAACCGCAAATACCATCTGAGGCCAAGTTACAGTAAATCCTATTCTGAGCGTCATTAATGGAAGCGCTTCCTTCTCGTCACAAAAGCAAACGAAGGAAGGTCCATTAATTTTTCACTTGAGGAGCAGTAAGAAGGCACATTAAAAGAAGTGGGAGGAGGGACTGCAGCTGGGCCCATGGGCAGCTTTATGGCCTCACACCCGGCAGGGCCTGGGGCCCTGAACCCAGCCCTGGCTGGGGATCACCGAGGCCTGAGTTCTGCTTGCTGCTTGAGGAATATCTAAAATACAAGCTCCCTTTGAACCCGTGATTATGTTTGTATTAGTGTGATATTAGTTACTGGGGCCACACACTGCAATAAGCAGCTAATCGTTACTTCTGTTGTTCCTGGCCACTGTCTGCAGTACAGTAGAATAAATCAGAAGAAACCCATTTTCTGCTACTTTGAGTGCGATAAGGCATGAGGTAGCAAATGTTTCACTTGGGCTTAGCATTTACACTTCCTGGGCTTGGTATTCCCCTGACTGACACCAAAGTGAAGCAGGACCAAATGTACCAAAGTCAATGGAGTTAAGCTAGGGTAAAAATCAAGCCCTCTATTACCGCAAATCAATTTTCCATTTGTTTTAACAACATTAATTTAAATGAACTCACTTGATATTCTTGCTGTCTGCATTGTTTATGCCAAGGGTAATTCTGGGCAAACCTGGGTGCTTACGGCTTCTCAGCCACTCACATGTGAAAGTCTCATTCCAATTAAAGTATTAATAGTGTTTATTTGTTGATCTTGCATACTGACGCCAAGTGTAAGGCATGCAGTTAACTTAAGAACACGGAGCAGACTTCAGCCAGTCCAGCACTGGTTATTGACCATCTCCTTGACTTTGGGGCCCATTTACGTTTCCATTTCTGCCTGCACACTGATTTGTGCCATGGCTGTGAGCGTGGGACAGCTGTCAGTTAGAAGTGCGGGGTGCGAGCCCCACTGCTGGGCTGCCTCCACGCCACCCAAGGATCACACCCCACAAAGGTTATCCTACACACAAAAAAATGAGTTTTTACTGTCTCTAAGATATTTTTGTTTCTCTCTCAGGTGAAAGGGGCATTCGAGTCCAGTACCAGTCTTTTCACTCACTCTGTGCACTGCACACTGACCTACATTGCATTTCCATTGCAGCATGTAAAACACTAAGTCCCAGCCATGTGAAGGTCTTAGGATTTAGCTTTTGATAGAATTCCCTCTTACCACAAACAATAATGAACATTAAACTTCACTACAACTGATGATAATATTCAATGGCAAAAGCAAGCGTTTAGAAACAGAATGTGCCTTGCCACTGTAAAAAAAATTGCTTGCAGATCAAGGATGAGAAGCTTTTCAGCACAAATGTAATTCTCGTTCCACTGAACCCTGGTCACAAAGAGGTGAACAGGATAATATTCACAGTGAAAAAAAATAAGCTAGGCTTCATTTTCTAAAGTTTTTTATTGTGAAGACCCATGTCCACTAACAGAGTGTGAACATGAAAATATGTCTTGCTAATGCCACTGTAATAACACATGTGAAAGCATTACAGGAAGAGACAGGGCTAAACCACATCCACCTAAAGATAAAAAATATGAAAAAACGCCTCCAGAGAAAAGTAATGTGGCATGAAGATACTTTTTTTAACCCAAGAGTAGCATTCAGGAAAAACATTCATCAACTTTGGGATTATAAATCTTTTGTTCAGGGCATCAGCCACAGGACCGTAATGCACAAGTATAGGATTTAATATAACCTCATATGGAAAAGTAACAAAATCTTGAACCTAAAGCCTGCAAAACTACATCAACCATTTAGGCTTCTTCACAAAAGGTTGCTCAGTGCAGCATACAGAGCTCTGACAGATAACGCAAAGCATTGCCTCTAATAAATAGGACATCTAGTTCCTGGGAAAGTCCATTCGTTGTTGCTTCATAATATTGTAGTGAAGATTGATAGTCATAATAAAAAAAATCGTAGTATGTCTGCATTTTCTTACATATATTAGGTAGATTAGCAGGATACTTCCAGCAGAAGTGCAACAAACAGATATAAATTATGGTTTATGCATTCTGTGAGGTGCTAGTATTAGAAGTCTAAGTACTCCATCAGACTCATACTTCACATCTCTTCCCCTCAGCTGATAATGAAAACACTGAGTAGTCACCAAAACCTTAAAAGAAAAAAAAAAAAAAAAAAAAAAAAAAAAAAAAAAAAAAAAAAAAAGGCTATAGATGAAGGGGCAAGCTTTGAAAGGCCCCTGTAATAGAACGGCTGACTTAAAATTCATACTGGCTTTGTGAGCCACCAGCTAACCAACCACATGATGAAAGAAGCAGCATATTTTGTGGTATGGACCCAACTCTGGTTGTGCAGAAGAAATAATGTTTTCAGCCTCCCTCGAAACCCATCTTGACTTTCTGCAGGAAATGTGTCCCTGCAAAGTGTTTCTAGTATTGGGCCACGTTCGTGCACCACTGCAAGGAGAAGGACACAAGAATGGTGAAGGCAACAAGGTGAGAAGAGAACAGGGAACTGAGTGGTGAGAGGTAAGAGAAGAGGGAAGAATAATGAAAGAAAAGTGAATGGGAAGGAGGGGTTTGTAATGAAAGCAAGTGCAGGAAAGCTGTTGAAAAAGAACCAGGGAAATCATCACTGCACGACAGCACTTTCAGTTCCATCATTGTTCTGCTCTGAAGCCGTGGTTTCCATACTCTGCATCACTTCTGACTGACCAGAAACCCAGCCCCAGGAGAAACAATACAGCTGCCTGGGCCAGCAGCCAGGATGCTGTCTGCCTAAGAACATTTTTATTCAACTTGAGGTTACAATTCTTTGTTTCTGAAAATGCAACATTTGATATAAACCCAGAGTGCTGACCTATCCCTTTTGAAAATGGAGAAGTGATTTGGGCTTCAGTTCCAGCTTTTGATTAAAAAGCTTTTAAGGGAAAAGCTCAAAAAAAAAATCTAAGAAAACTCTACGCCAAACCCACTTTTCTGGCCTTTATTTCCCAATAACCAAAGAGAAAATAACAATAAGTGAAGGAAACAGAGACACACGTAAGTTGCTTTAAGGAGTATTCGTTTTCCTTAACAAGGGACTTTAACAGGATGATGACTCATGCAATATAGATAAGCAGAACCAAATAAATCAAGAAATTAAATAGATACAGAAACAAATGGAAAACACTCAGAAGAGAAAGCATTTATTTAAAAAAAAAAAAAAAACTTGCAGATAAGGGCAGAGGGAATGGACTACTCTGCTAATTACCACTAGCTGGTTTTTGCTATTCATGGACTATTTCCTTTGCTACAGGTCTTTTCTGTGACATGAAAAGTCTTTGGGGTGTTTATTCCTTGGAGCTGGTGGAGATCTGTCTCTTCCACCAGTGACAGTGATAGGGCAACAAGGAGCACAGGCCCTTCTCGTGTCTTATTCCAACACCCAGTTTTTCCAGGACCTTTCCCAGGTCCAGGTCTCCTTCCAGCACCCAGCTGCAGCCCACTCCATCACCCACCTGCCTGATCTCTTTGAAGTAAAAACCCTAGTAGGGGTACTGCAGGGCTACAGAACAAGGAATAAGGGCATCTTCTACTATTAATATATCTCAGAGATAAAAGAGAGATCATAGTAGAAACTATTTCTGTTTTTTTTTTTTTTTTTTTTTTTTTTTTTTTTTTTGGCGCGTGTGTTTTTTTAATTTATTTTTTGGTTTGTGCAGGTTTTTTTTTTGTTTGTTTGTTTGGTTGCTTGGTTTTTATTGCAGTTTCAATTTGAGTTTCACTTCTCTGCTAGAGAGCTCCTGAGATGGACAGGCATCTCTATTTTTGTATTTTATGGTGCTCAAATCTTGACAGGTCTGTTCAGCAGTATGTTTAGATCTGCGATCACAAAATGGTTGAGGATGGCAGGGGCTTCTGGAGGACACCTGGTTCAATCCCCAGCTCAAGCAGGGACACTAAACCCAGGGTGCCCAGGACCACGTCCAGGTGGCTGTTGAAGATCTCCAAGGAGGGAGACTCCACAACCTCTGTGAGCAGAAGGATCACCTCCCTTGATCTCCTGGTGATACCCTGCCTAATGCAGCCAAGAATACCATCAGCCTTTTCAGCAGCAAGGGCACATTGCTGACTCATGGTCAACTTGGTGTTCATGAGGACACCTCAGTCCTTTTCTGCAGAGCTGCTTCCCATCTGGGTGACCACCAGCATGCAGTGGTGCCTGGGGTTGTTCCTCCCCAGGTGCACACCCTGCCCCGTAACTTAGGGTGTGATTTTTACAATTAAACCAACTGTACCTTACAGCGTTTCTACTCGCTATTTTCTCTTTTGTATTTAACACCGTTATTTTTTACTTTTAACAATGATCAGATCCAGCTGATACACGTAAAATGAACAGCCTAATTAAAGCACCACCTTTCTTTTGTCTTTCAACCTGAGAAAATGCTTCAATTCTTTAATGCCCATCATTCCAGCATTTGCTGATGCTTTGTTTTAATGATGACAATCTGTTGCAGCTCAGACACAGAATTCACATTTTCCCCCAGACACCCAGTCATTTGTTTCTTTGTGTGTGTGCTTTATTTTTTATGGGGCCAGCTGCTTTGTGATCAGCGAAATGTCAGAAAAATCATCTTACCATAACAAAGCTGAAAATAAAATATTCAAGGAAGCAAACTCCCATGGAAATATTTAAAGCCCTAACAAGGGAGAATTCTCATCTCTGTGCACATGGGTGACTCACTGAAGTAAATGGGAACTACGTGACTGCATCAAAGACTTCAGCACTGAAGAGCACAGATTTTCTCTCGGCCTCGGCCATCAGGAATGAACTCATGAGCAAGTTCCGATGAAGAATCCAGATAGAGATAAACTCACTCCGTGCTATCAGCCATGACCAGAATACTGGAATGGTTTGAGTTACAGTATTTTCCTATCAAGATTAATTGCGTGCTTAAAAAAAATGCATGTCCTTAAATGCTTTTTATAAATCAAGCTCTCGCATTCAACTCTTCAATTTGCAAATGGAATGAATGGTACTTAAAGGTCAAGACAGATGTGTTTCTGCAAATATAGAGGTTAATTAACATCTCAGGGACACGCGGAGTTAAAACTTGCAATACGGAAAAAAAAAAAAAAAAAAGGCAGTTTCTGTAAATATTGTAATTAAACAGAATGCTGTTTTTGTAATTGTTAGAAAAGAAAGCCCCAAATTACCAGGAGGAAAGAAATCAGAGCAAACAGATCTGCAGGAAAACATTCTCATTTTAAGTATCAGCTAAAATATAAACTGCCTATGAAAAATTCACAAAGATATACTCATGATGCACTAAATTATCCTCCTGGGTTTCATAATTCTGTGAGTGTGTGCAATTAGTTAACGGTGGTGTTGTTATAAAACTACATACTGTGGCTGGCGGGTTTTGAAACTACTCCAGAAAGCAAAGTCTGACGCTAAACAACTATTGTGTTTGGGTATTAGGCAACAGGAAATCTGCCTGATGATAACTGAGTTATACCAAGCCCTGCAGCAGCCACTGAGACACTATGTCCATTTAATCTGCAGATGGCAAAGTAGATATGCCATTCACAGCTGCATGCATGAGGATATGACATCTTTGTCTATATTAATCTCATGGCTGGCTTCACATGACTCATTCAACCTTTTTTTCTGTTACATGAAAGGGAAGTTAACTAGCAAGACCTCTGGGGATTTTTAAATAGGGCCAGCCCTGCTGCGATGTACATTTAAAGCAATAGAGCACAGGGCTACTCTCTACATTCCTAAAGCCCTCGTGCCATGCACTTGTACCAGTCCACTGGTATCCAGGCAAATCCCCTGCATGTGTCATTAGCTCCTTCCCAAAGCAGTCTCCTTAAAGCACACAGGCTGCGATGCCAAGAATGTGACAAGGGGGCTAAATGTATTAAACTATATAGTGAGGTAACATCATCGGGCTTTGTTATCCCAGTTATCAATAGGGAGACAGAATTAAATAAATGAACACCCTTAATTTTCAGAGAAGAAAAATATCTGCAGAATCTTTGTTTCTCAAAGATAAGCCAACAGCTAAGGCAAAACGCTGCTATGTCCAAAGGCAGCAGGAGGAGTGTAAGAGGGTTCCTCATCCTCTGTGGCAAGGTTGAGAGAAACACCGTGGATTTAGCTCCGAGTGGTTCACAGGAGCCTCGCTGTTCGGAATAAGTTGATTTAGAGATACTGCACTCTGCTTTTGAATCAATATTCAGATAAATACATGTTCAAAGTGGAAAGATCACTGGGGGGAAAATATCAAGCTTTTTCATTCTCTCTTCTTTTTTTTTTTTCTTGAAAAAGCAAAAATCCCTCACAGGTTTGAGAAAATCCACACAATAGTACCATTTTCTGTTATAACAACTCTTTCAAGTCTCAGAAGAGACTGCTTTGAAGAGCAAGTGACATTCCACTCCCCAGAAAAGTGACTCCTGGTGATAGACAAGGTACTGAAGGTGAGGAATGAGCAGAGGCAGAGCTGTCATGGTCAGCAGTGGTCATGTAGACCCTTCAGAGCAGGGGTTAGCAGAGGATCGCAAAGGGAAACTGAAAAATCAAAATAAATAAATAAATTCTTTCTTAAAGCATTTTCACAAGGAAAAGTAAACATTTCCATGTGAAATTCCCATTCTGAAGGTCAGAGTCTGTGCTTTTCCATAATAACCTCATCTAGCCTTGTGCAAACAAAAATAATCAAATGAGAGGAGAATTTTTTTCCCCCATAAATACTTGTCCCATGTGCACAGGAAGCTCCAGTCACTTGCAAAATTCTGAAGTTAAAAAACTTAGGCTCCAGCCCTACTGACAGCATTACCAAGATTAACTTGTTTGTATCCCTCTGCTCTGTTAACAGTGTGCTGTCTGCTGAAAGCTAAAGCAAAGAGATTCAGAGCACAGTAAGTTATCGGTAGAAACTAACCTGTGGAGAGAACATCTGTCCCAGAGAAGTGGGAGCAGAGCTCGGCAAATGTTCCAAACTTTGTAGTTAAACACTAAAAGCCATAGCCATAAGCTTCCAAAAATTCATACCATCACCACTTTTTCTGCCTGGAAAAAAAAATAAATCCAAACCAAACAACTTAACCACCAAACCCCAAATAAATACTTCAGATACTTTAAAGTATTTGAAGATGTCCAGATTAGTTAGGAAAGGCTAAATTAAGCTTTTCAGAGGCTTTTTGATGATCAAGAGCCAGATCAGCGCTACACTTGAAGGAAGCTCTCTAACTGTGCTTGAGAGGACTTTTAACTTCAAAGACTGGTGTGCTTGAGGGGCAGTGAAAGCAGTAATCTGTTTTTTAAAAAATCTAAACATAATCAGAAAGACTTTGACGTATACCTGTGCTGACCTGGGAACTGAAGTGCAGCAGCCACGTCCATAAGTTATAATGTGCACAGAACAGAAGGGTGCAGGCAGTGCCTTGCCCAACTGGGAAACCAGTGGATGTCCTCGGACTTGGTAGAGCACATCCAAAGCAACGTCAAGACCTGAGTAAGTCAAAAATCCAACAGCTTCCCAGCAGAGACTGCTTGCAGGGAATATACTTGTGTACATGTTAATATTTTGTTGTTTTCTTATAAAAGAGTAGAGATTGCTGTTAGTGTTCCTACAGCACTCCAGGGACACAGTTGCAGTATTGTCCCTAGGCCAACTCTGGTTACAAACTTCTTTACCTCTTCCAAAATCTCAGTGTGCTGAGCTAAGAGAACTTTTTTTTATTATTATTTAATTAATTAAATTGATATATATGACACACAGTTCTACTTACTCTTTAAACCTGATGTGCTCGTACCTCTTCTCGTGAATAGCACGTAAAGTAAAATATTGATGCTAGATTTGGTAAGGGGCTCAGAGTACAAAAGGGAGTGTAGGAGAATAAGGCTGTGTTCACACCACTGACTCCTAGCAGAATATCTGGATACCAAGGTGACGTTCACATTTCTGCTGAGCATTCTGAGGGGCCAAGTATATTTCAGACAAGCCTGGAACTGAATATCTAGCATGAAAGTAGCCCAGATTAAATGCACCACTTGCACTGCTGCCTAAAGTTATTTGTCACATTACTCCAAGAAAAAGTATTAGTATTGCCATGAGATAACCATGCAAGGAGCTGCTGGGTTGTTACACACATTGTAAGTCATTGTGCAGAATTTCAGAGGTAATATCTCAGTAAGTGACCTGTCAAAACCGCAGTGAGCCCCTCACCATGCAGGCTGCTTTCTGTGCAGGGATACTCGTGCTACATAGGAGCCGATCCCTCCTTCAGAAACGAACCTTGGGGAATTGTTGTCATCTTGCAGTGAGAAGAGCAGAAAATGCTTTTGGAATTGGTTTTCATCCTTTCATAATCCTGCTCTTAACTCTTTGGTCTGACAGTAGGAAACGGACATTTATAGCCACTATCTCTCAACTGTCAAACCTGACAACACAATTAACAGCTCTGGTAATTAGCACAAAGAGTACCATGTGAGGCAGAAGGCTCAGACTGCAAGGTGATCTATGAACTTTTTTTCCTCAGGGTCAGGGTAGGGGTACAATCATAAAAATGGTGAATTACTTATGATATGAAGAAAAAAGAGACAGCTGAGCCACAAATTTTAGCTCAGGAGACTGTAGTCAGATATTCTATAAAGACATCAGTTAACCTACACCTCAAAGCTTGTTAAAAACAAAGCAAGTATCTTAGAAACCCCAGCAAATTAGATATACTGCAGACAGTTAACAGGAATAAAGGAGATTAAGTGGCCGCTAGTCACACTTTCAAAACCAGAAGAGAATTTAGTGCTCTTCTGAACTGCTTCAGACACAAAACACTTCTCCCAGTAATAGAGCAACTAACTGTATGAATCTTGGGCTAAGAGGCCTGCTGACCAATTTTAGACTTACCAACACCTCATATATAGCTTGAGACAAGAAAGTATTTGAAAACTCCCCGAGAACTGGATGTTCACACAGCCCGCACTCAGCGTATACTCAGGATTTGGCAGCACAGCAATTCTCAGCAGCCCAGCTTGCTGCCTGCGCTAGCACCGTTACGGATGTGTGACAAACACAATTATGTCTGTGTTCAGCATTACAGAGCTGCTCACACCGTGTTCCTGAAGGAAAAGGACTTCTTTAGCAGAAAGGACTTTTCCACAAAAACGCACGTTTAAGTTAGAAGGTCAGTTCCAGATGACCAATACCTTTTCTGAATGTAAAGACTAAAAAATTGTTCAGAGAACACCCTGATGAAGAATTTTTTTTAAGCTATCATTTGGGTTTTTGTTGCTGTTGTTGTTTTTTCCTGCCAGGAGGAAACATAGCCTCCCAACCAGCTGTTCTCACCACTCAGAATACATAAATATCAAAGCAAAACAGAAACATGAGCAGTATGGAAATACTCTCGAGGAATAAGAGACTACCTCGTGGCCTAGTCGGCAGCTGTAACTGGAAGCTACAGCGAGACCTTCTTTCTAAATAGCCACAAGATTTAAAAGATGTGCTGACAAACCAGAAAGGTCTCATTCATTTGCAGGCTGGAGGGCTGCAGCAGCATTGCACCGCGCTGGGCACAGCCCAGGAGAACCTCTGGGTGCCTGCAGGACGCGCTCCGTGGTTCAGCACCAGCACTAACACGGCACAGCCCGGTGCTGCAGCCATACAAACGTGGCAGAGGAACAACTCTCCTCATTTGGTACTAAATAGGCTTTGGAAAATACCAAAAATCAATACTGGTTCAAATTTTAAACTAGTTTTCCTTCGTATTTAAGAGCGCTGTTTTTGCATATGTTAGTGATAACCAGGGTAAGGAATGCTGTGTGTTAGCAGCTATCCTAGGACACAATCAAACAGCCATTGTCCCCTTTGTGCCTCTAATCTAAATATACAAAGAAAGCACTGGGGAAAGGAAACGTTATTATTCCCACCTTAGAGTAGGAGAATTGAGACAGATAAGAACTGAGGAATTTTCCATCCCTAGACAGGAAGCCTGTGACAGAAACTGGGACAGAATGCAAATTTCTACAGCTATTCCCAAAACAGGTTTGCTGGCATAATTGTTTGTAGACTGCACAGGTTGCCGAAGAATCCCAAGGAACCTTAACAGAAAGTGAACGTTGAAGAGGCACCGTGCAGCAAGGAGCCCTGGCGTGCTACAGCGCTGGGTGGAGAGAGATCCTCTTTAGGTACCGTAAGCACACACGGTTGGGTTGGCTATGCCACTTCTCTGGTGAGGAGCTTTTCCTCCAGGGCACCAGCTCTGAGCAGGGAGGGTGCCAGTGAGCACGGCTGGGTGGTCTGCAAGCAAAACGCTGCTGAAGGCACTGTCACTGCTGCAGGATTGTGTTAGTGCGACCAGATGAAATCTTCACAAGCCAGATTAATGAGGTGAGATCTAGACAGAGGAAAAAATGACACATGGACACATGGGGCTTTCGCTAATAAAGAGCTGCTGTAAATTCTGAGGATTGTACAAAGATGAATAGAACAAAGCCACATGTGTACAGACAAGCCTGTTGGTACCCCACTGAAAACAGGGTGTTTCCACCCTCTGGTAGACATATCACTTCTATTCTGGGTGTGTAGAAACCCAAACCTTTTTTTACTGTGGAAGACAAAATTACAGCTGCCTGTGGTCTGCAGCACAGGCATAATACTGGTGTAGTTCAAGATGACCTTTTATTGAAAACCCTCACCTGAGAAAAACGTACTGTGCTTCCTTCCAACTTTCAGATTTGGTACAAACAGACCTCCTGTGACAGGAGCACTTGCGTTAAGCACAGCGCTTACAGATGCATCTCAAGCAATTGCTCACCCACAATTCTTTTGCGTTTACGGGACGCTAATTGTGAGCGGATTTGCAATTTGGGTTGCTTTTTCCTGAGATTTTTAGCAAAACACTAATATTTATGCGTAACAAATACAACTCCTCCTTCCGCTACAGTAATTATGCTTTCTTTGGTCCTCATCATAACTTGTCTTATTTAACAACCTAGAGAGAAGAGGTTTAAGAGGTAGCTATCGGGAGTTTCTAGCAGCATAGGGCATGAGTGAGGGCATCGGAGATCCGCCAGAGGGGCACCTCCAGCCCTTTTGTATGGCAAAGGTTGGGGCAACAGCAACAGAGACAAATTTCCTAAGGAAAGGTGGTGCTACTACCTGCCCTTTATGGGAAAATAGATAAACAAGACAGCTGAATATTGCACTGCTTGGAAAAGTTAAAACTGAGTCCCCACAAGTAACACCTGCACCCCTCCATCCAGGGCTGAGGTCCCAGGGGCCCCGTGCCATGGTTCCAGCTCCCAAGAGCTGCTGAAAACCAAGGGTAGACACCACATGAATGCATTTTTCCCCAGTTGTGGAATATCACTTGAAAGAACAGTTCACTCCTCTTTCGTTATGCCTTTCCCTGGATGCTTATTCCTTTTTATTCCATTAAACAAAAGGATCGAGGAAAAGCATACCACGTGTACGTCTTCAGGGGCTGACTCAGATATTAGGGCGGTGGGTGGCTTTGCTGGCTGCTGTGCCCTATCTGATCTTCCTCGTGTTGACTTTGCCAGCCTGCTAGACTCAGCAGCGTTGCTCTCAGGTTTTTACCAGCGCAAGCAATGTCAGAGTAAGACCCCGTGCACTTCTGCTACAGCCTGTGGCTAAAACATGATTTCCTATTTGGGAGTTCCTAATCTATCACACATTAATTAATCGTATAGACTGCAGATAGAGCACGGCTGAGCAAACTCTGCGCAGAGAGGAAGCTGAAGCCACTCCAATATCCCGAGGGCTTCTCATAGCTCTGCCCTCATACTAGGAAATGTCATTCTCTAAAGTAGGTCTTACATCTTTAGAAGATGAGCACGGGAAAGAGCTCTCATCTGGGATACAGAGACAGTTTCAGGCAAAATAGCAAAGAGTGGTTGCTCTAGTTTGATGAGGGTTTCCTCATTATGTTCTGTGCATTTCAAATGTGAGAGTTTGGTTTTGTAATGATATTGCACATCATTTTTGAGCCTCCGGGGCCTGGATGTAGGATTCAGAAATAAATATATTAGCAGGAACAATTGCAGCTTAGAAGAAAAAAAATTATACTTTTCCTGATTGATAGCTTCTGTGTGCCACCTACAAAGGCTTGTGTTTCTCTGCTCTGGAGTTTCCCAGGCTTGGAGGTACTTCAATTAATTGCTGCCTATATAACCAATGCCTCCCTTTCTCAGGGGCAATGAAAGCTCTGACTAAGGAGAAAGTCAGCAGATCTCTTTCATCACTCAGAAGCAGGACCAGTGACTAAAAAGCATAATATTTCATCTGGGTTTAGTCTCATCTCTGCAGCACATTTGTTATAGGCAGTTCACTTTGCTGCCTAGTTTTTGTTTGCTGACTTCAGGAGCGTACTTCAAAAGCTCCCCGTCCCCTTAATGAAAGTGCTATGCCTGTCTTTTATCATATCTTTTGTTCTGAGGTTTAGCCCACATTCCCAAATGGAAGATGAAGAGTAGGAAAACTTATTCAGCATGACAAAATAGTCATTGTATTAGGAAAAAAAAAAAAAAAAAAAGTATAGCATATATCTAAGTGAAAACCTTAGAGAAAGAACTCTGGATAAAGAGAGTTTACCTACAGAGAGATGTTTTTCTCCTAACCCAGTCCCCCTGCCCTAAAATAGAGAAACAAAAGTGCTATGTAGAAAGAAAAGGCCCAGCTGAGCCCAGCTTTAAGGGATCCTGTTGAACAGGGTGGGAGGACTGTGGCTAGACAAGTGGTTCATCTGCTGCTCATTAATGCTCTGTCCTCAGCTCTGTACTCTTCATACCCTGACTTCTTTCCAACTCAAATCATTCTGTGATTCCTTGTGGGTCAAAGGAAGGTGGTGGTTAACCCTATCATTGCAGAAAAAAAAAAAAAATGACCCCCAAAATTCAATACATGGAGGTGCTTTACTAAAAAAACTTTTCCTTGGTTGATTTGTGTGTGACCAGGGAATTATTTTTATTCTGGGGGTGCAATAGCTGGTTATAGGCACATCATCATGGCATATTTCTGAGTGTCAAAATAAAAGGTTTTAATAGGAAGGTTGTAGTTTCAGGATTATTTAGATCTCCATGTGACAAAACTTCTTAATATTTCTGTCTAGTGTTTATAGTCCAGTCTTAGTGTTCCTGGAGAGTCTTATGCAATACTCATACCCTACCTACCCTCTTGGTCTGATTTCCTCAATATCACTGTGGATGGGATGTGAATCAGCTAATTAGCCATTAGAAAACAGCACAGCAAGAACCTTTCAACCCTAATCTCCTTCTGTGTAATCTGTAGTAGTAACTGGTATTTAGTTAGACCAGAGCTCTCCCAACTTTCTATGTAGTTTTCAAGATTTACTCACACTCCGTGTGACATTTCTCTCCTAAAGGTCTGATTTACCTGGAATCTGAGATGCAGAGCTGTGGAAGGAGGAGAGCTGACATCATTTCAAGCCTCTCGAGTAGTAGCTAGTAACTCATAGCTGTATGTCAGACATAAAAAAAACAAAACACTATCATGGTTTCAGGAAAGTTGGTGGGCCCTAGCTCTGGGAAAAGGGCAGAAGCACAGTTAATTTGTCCTCTTGTTTACTACTTAATCTCCCACTTAAGTCATCCAGTGAACCAAAACCACTTTTTATATGAATTAAGTAACTACCTGCACACCAAAAATAAGAGTGAAATGAGATGTTGCAGAAACCCAAGCTGAGGCACTATAGCTACAGATACACCTGCCAGTGAGAACATTTGTACCAACTCTCTGCCAGCCCTGTCTCAGCGAGGGTGGTTCCCTGCAGCCTCCCGCAGTGCCTTCAGAGCACAAACACTGAGCCGCACCTCTGTTAGGTACTCCAGAAATTCCCCTTCCCTAGCTAGGATCACTTCCATCTTTTAAACACAGCAGACTGCACAAGCAAGTAGCTAACGCAGGTCTGCATTCGCTGATTACATTTTTTTGTGTTGCTGCTCCAGTTAATCATCAGCAGCATTTTTTCGGTATCACCCTCTTCATACACTGTCAATTAATCTTCTTTCATCTATGAACTTGCTTTACCCTATTTCTCTTCTTCCACAAGTGCCAACTTACACTCATCTCTAGCCTAAAAAAAAAAAAAACCTCTTATTTATAATCTGGTTGGCCTTAATCTGCTAACTCAAACTCACACTGAATGATTTGTTCTGCAAAAGGTGGAAAACAACTTTTATGCTTCCACAAGGAATATAAGCTGTTTTGTTCTATGTTGATAATTTATCTGCATCAAGTCCATTGATCTCTGTGGGTCTGAGCAGGTTACAGATCCCTGATACACACATTTTTTTTCCTCTGAAGTGTCTCTGGCTTAAAGAAATTTATCTCTCTCACTTGTTCATTTTACTACTTGACTTCAATCAAAACTATCTCCACTGAAGTCATTCTACAGATTTCATTTCTCTACTTAAACACACCATCTATCTTCACTCGTACCACCTCCCTCCTCCTACTCATTTAAATGGGCTGTTTTACCAGGGTAGATTAATGTCACAGTCGTCTCCCTTGATTTAAATGCTGTTTGATTATATCTGTCAGGATATACTTCTCTCTAAGTATGTGTTCTTGTCTGATGTGTTAATCTGATGGAGTAAATGGGCCTAGAGACATGGTCTAATCACTGCACAACACTAAATAGTTAAAGCAAGGTTCAGACCTCCAGGTACAGGCTTGTCAGTATTTGTTATCCCTGCGGGCAGTGGAAAGCATGCCAGAGTTTGATGATATAATGGCCAAAACACAAAGGGAAAGTAATATTCTTCAAGGCTGAGGTGGCCAGCAAATACCACGTTTGATCCATTTTGACATCTCTTTTTACCATTCCCCCTCTTTTTAAGCCAGCCTTAGGAAAAGCTGCTTTGTCTCCAGCAGAATTTCAAAGCTGGAACATCAGCCATGAAAGCTGCTTTTTTTTTTCCTCCCCTTATTTTATTTTTTATTTTATTTTTTATTTTTTATTTTTTGACCTATGAAGGAAATTTCACTGTATGGCCAGTGTCTCCCTTTCCAGTATTTCCCAGGTGAGGAAAGTTAGCTGGACCACGGTATCACCTCCAGCACAGGTAGCTTCACGATGACAGGAAAAAGAAGAGTAAGATGGTGGGGATCCAAGAAGCCCACAAGGAACTTAGAGCAAGGGCTCACGGTTTAGACAAGTGTCTAGATCTTTTTGCAGTGGTTCAGATCCCTCCTTCAGCATTTCACCTTCCTTTTGGCTCTTCTACAGATTCTTTGAGACCTTTTGAATCTCTAACTAAAATTGGATATTGTTTCCATACCAACTGCTTTTCTAGAGAAGAATCTCTGAAGAGGTGGTAGAACTCCTTCATTTGCTTAAAACTCCATAAATTTGGGAGTTTATTTTAATTCCAGAATGGAAAACAGAACTTTAAAAATTGCAGTTAAATGAAACTTTAATATTTTTTTCACATTCTGCTTTATTTTTTTCCTAAATAATTGAAATAAGGTTTTGAGATGATCACTTTAATATATATATTTTTCAATCTGAAAGTAGACTAATGAACTTATTATTTTTTCCCCCTATCTTGCATTTAAACTAAGGTGACAGAAGATTTAATCTAGTTAAGAAACATTTCCAGGAAGAAAAAACTTAGAAAATTAATGGCAAAATTATTCTGAGAATATAAGTGGGGACTCAACATCATTGAAACCTGCAAACTTAAAAAAAAAAAAAAAAGTCCCAAATTGAGCTAGGTCAAAGCAATACACTGTACCCATTTTGGATTAGTTCTCTTTGGAAAAAAAGGCTTAAATGTATAAGAAAGCTTTCTGTCTCTTGATGCCATCTGCCCATCAGAGCTGTACGCCTGCCTCAGCTCTGTTCCGTGCCTGTTGCTGTGCTTTGTGTTAGTGAGGTTCTTACCTTCACACAGGAATTTTTGGGATTACTAGCACTGACTTTAGTTTTCCACACCTCAGCCCAGGGCCAAACCTATCGTAAAAAAGGAGGAAGTAACCTAGAGAATAGACTTCTTCCCCAAAATAAATACATCAGATAAGGATGAAAGTCTTCTCTGCCAGAGAAATCTTTCCTCAGCAACCCAGATTTGTGATAGCTCATATATGAGGAACCAAAGGAAATGCTGAGCAGATAGGTGCTGGCATTATGAAGGCTTCCTAATAATGCTAGATAAGCTAATTTTTTTTTCTTCACTGCAATTTTATGACTAAGCATAACACTTCTTATGAGTGATAGTGGAACAGAACTATAAAGCTGACAGCATAACATACAGCTGCGGTCCAAAAGACTGGGAGATAAATGCATGAGGAGAGAAGAAAGCTAGTCTGGGGAGGAATTGCTCTAGAGCTCTGCGATGAGGGACTGGTTAAACACTTTTGTGGCAGTTACACCCAATATCAGGTGTACCTACTGCTGAAGTAACCAAGATAACGGCCTCATATTTCTATAGCACCTTCATTCTAGATGGAGCATTATTTATATAGCACTCAGATGGGGGCTAGATGTCCCCTATAGGAATTTACAATCTCATTTTATTCATGATGTTCAGTTACTGTGGTGAAAAGAGCTATTTATATCCAGAGACAGAGAAGTAGTTAGAGTAGCAAACAACAGGGGATTGCAGTGCAAGAAAAAGAAGCCAAAAATCAGGATCCCCCAGGGTTTACTCACTGGAAACTTTGGGATGACTTTTTCCAGCTACAAAAATCACTTACTTTGGGATTAACGATATGTCATGTACTTGATACCAGTACAAATCCTTCCTATGCCCATTCATGTTCATACTCGCTCCTCGTATTCATGTGCATTGAATCAAGCCTGATCCAGGGGACAGCAACGTCCACAGCAATGCAGGACTGTGGTTGTATGTGCACCAAAACTATTGGTGCACAGATCCCAGCAACATTGGCACAAAGAGCACTTCAGCCTTGGAGAAGACAGTTCAGAGATGGGAGAGCTGGTGGACCTGCTGCAGAGAGGAAGTGCCAGCACTGTGCCACCTGAACTACACAAGGGAAGAGAAAGAAGTGATATTGCACCTAACGTGCAGGGTTGCTGTTCGCACCCTTTGAACTTATGTTTTATGTTTCATTACCCACAATATCAAAGTTTCCCAAAGCCACCTGTAACAGTACAAGTAAAATGTTTTCTCTTCTGTCTCCTGAAATGAATTATTTTTAGCTGAAAAGGTTTATTGATGCGATAAACACGAAAGAAAGAGCAACTCCTAATTATATCCCTATAAACTAAGGTTTGTGGCAAGCAGGATAAATGCATGGAATCTGAAGGGCTATAAAGAAAGACCGGGAAGGATCCTTCTCTCTGCTAAGAGCAGCTTAATGGCAGCAGCAGAAGTATTGCGAGAGAAAATCCTTCAGCAACAGGAGTAGCAGCGATTCCCCACTTATTCTGCAATTACTAGATTTGACGATGGCATGCAGGAGACCACTTATCCATCAACTGGTTTTCATCCTCATCAGCCCATCATGGTAATGGAGTAGTGGTATTTGCAATGCCAGTGTACAGTAATGATCTCTAGTTAGCGAACCAGACTTAGCATTAATTACTCTGTTGTCCCCACAGAACATTGCTACAAAGGTTTTATTATCCCTACTGTCAAATCACCACCCTACTCCCTTCAGCCTTCAGTCCCTCCACATGCAGGGCCCCATGCATCCAGCATTACGTTGTTAATGCACATATACAGTGAGATAATCACAAGCTCAGTATTACTCATGAGCATCACTTGTGCCTATTTTGAGACAAACCATAAAGAAAAAAGATTGTAGCTGAGTATGCAGACACAAAAATAATATTTTTCAACTGAGATTCCATGGCTTTAAATCATGTCCCACAAAATATTTTTTCCTGACTAATGCTCTAGCTTTGTTCTTTACACAAGTATTGATTGTGTACATAAGATAATAAGTGCTGGAAGAAAGTTTTTAGAATTGTTCGTCTAGAGTCAAAGGTGGATGTTTCCTAATCAAAATAACCACGCATGGAGAAATGGATGAAAAGAAAACAAACGCAGCCATTATCCTCACTCCGCTCCACGAACAAAGTGCTGGGCTGAGCCAAGCTCTGGTATCGGTTTTCTTTGCTTAATGAAAAGGTTTCCCGAGATGTAGTCCTTTCTGCTTCGCTGTGGATTGACAATGCATCCTGACCTAATGGCTGCTGATTACCGTTTCCATTATGCAAGGCTGACAGAAGCAATATTTCTCCCAGCCACAACCTGTTGCTGCGCACAGAACTACTGTAGTGTGAACTGTATCACAAAGGCCTTTTCATGTTATGTCCCTCGTGCGGCTTTGAGCCACCAGAAGTCCCCTCATGTGGCCACAGGAAGACCCAGAGGCTGTCCTGCCATCCTGTCCTAGGACACCCCTCAGGAGTAGAAACAGCACCATTGACAAGCCTTGGTTCAGCATGAAAACCAGACAAGAAATGTCCTGCACTTTGGTTCCCTAAATAAGCCAGAAATGAAGCGAGTGCCACAAAGGCGAGGCTAACCAGGTAGGAAGTCCTCAGCTCCTCCTGCTCTCCCCAAGGCTTCACCCAAACGCTACTAGAACTGGCACAGGAAACCACATCCTTCTTGCAAAAACAGAGGAGAAAAATGTAAATGGTATTCACTTGTAAACCCTGTCTCTACCCACCAGCTATTTTCATCTGGAGGATTTGGGTAGAGCCCAGGCTGCGTGAGCTGGGCCTGCTCTCGGGGGCACTATGCACAGCTCCACTACAGGCTCCTCACAAAGCAGCTTACGTGCTTTATGTTTGTCAATAACATACATCGGTGAACTCTTCATCATTTACATTTCATTGCATAGTAGCTAAGACCACTTCGACACCACACAACAGGCTCACTTTGCTAGGTGCAGTTCAGACGGCATTTCCTGCAGGGGGTTCTGACACCAAAATAAAGAAAGCTTTTTTTCAAAGAAAGTGTGAACTACCATGGCTTTCAGCAGTGGTGCAGGGAGGTCTGAGTCAGCCCAAGGAAACGGCAGTCTCTGCTCCACCTCAAACCACTCACAGCTGCACCACGCACCTCCCAGAGATGGCAAAGTACTCGCTGGAATATCTTCTGCTTTATTTTATTTTTTTGTACGTCCATTTGCTCTCTGCTTGTCTTATATTTACTCTAGCTACCTGCTCTCAGAAAAAATGGGGACCAGTATGCCAGTACGGACATATGTTCCTATAGCTACGTGAACTACAGGTTTCCAGATTTGGCATCGCAGGCAATCCATTTCCACGCCAGTGAAAATGCAGTGAGGAGAGCCTGCTGCCCTAAACTGGCCCAACAGCAGCAACCTGTGGCTTCCTACAACTCCACGCAGCAGGCTGCTGTGAGGCGACAGCATCCTGCCCATCTCACTCAGAGCGAGCTCTTCCCATGGCCCTGCTTCCCTCTCTGCAGGCACCTGGCACGTCTTCGGCACCCAGAACCTCCCCTGGGTGTCTGCAGCCCTTATGGTCACTGGGACGACATCCAGTGTACAGAGGCTTCCTATTTGAACTACAAAAGGTGGAAAAGGAAACAAACAGACAAAGTGACCTCTTTAAAAATGAAGTAGAGGCATGAGTAAAACCACAGCCCTCCCAAGCTCTGTGCCACAGATTTGTTCCTGCAGCTGTCGACCACAGCTTGACTTCAAAAGCCCGTGTGGGTGAATGAGAGGCAGCCCTTTTTACCTTCCTTTTGCTATGCATGACAGTCCTGGTGTAACTCACACACCCCTGGTGCATCCCTGTCAGCTGGCTCGCTCTGCTACATAGGGTGCTTCTATTTGTATTTACCAGCTTACCTGATGTGCAGGACAAATAGTTTGGATTGTGAATTATTCAGCATGCAGTATGTGGTGAATGTGAATTGTAGTCACTATTCTTGAGCTACTGAGATACTACATGGATGCTGTGTAGGAAACAGCAACAGATACATCCGACAGATATGCCTGCTGCACAGGTGTGCCTCACCATCACTGTGCAAAGTTGCACACTCTTCTAAAACTGACTGGTTGTGGCTCATGCCACGTGAATGTCTTTGCCAAAGGAAACCGTGCTCACAAAACAATTGCAAAAGGCATGCAGCCACACTGGCATTTGCATATTTGTATGCTTCATTTAAAAGAGTCTGCTGTGGCTTGTTTTCCAGGCAGGGGTAAGTCATTTTTTCCTACTTCTTCAATTTGCAGCAACTTCACTCTTCTTCAATTCCCTACAGTTTTCTGCGAGCACTGCTGCTGCAATACTTTTCCATTTAGATGAAAAAATAAGTTGCACAGCCCTTTGGAAACTGTTACCACAGGTATTCAGGAAATAGCTGGCAAGAAGAACGCTGTGGTTCATATTCCCTCTGGGCAGCACAAGATTGGCACAGTGCGTAACCAGGCCAAAAAACTCATAAATACAGATGAAAAGAAAATTCAGCATAATCCTTTTCCAAAGCTGATCCTTAGTACATTTCTGAGTTGACAGGCCGTGTTCATGCCTGGCTGTCTGCTGACATTATAATGGCTGATAAGACATTGGCAAATTAGTAGCAGGGAATGATCAAGCAAAACAACTTTTGCCTCCATGAAGCATCCTTAGCTGTGCCTGAAATAGACCTCCAGTTGCATCTCATGTAACCTTAGCAGAAAACTTCACCACCTAAAAGCTGCAGCAACCTCTGAAACAGAGCTGGAAAAAAATATTGTACCTACAAAGAGTACTGACTCAATGAACAAAGTCATTTTGCAAAAAGACATTGATTGCAGCAACAAGAAAAATCAGGAAACTGTATTGTGGAAACATACTGAATATCTTGTGTATGAGGTGCTAGCAACCCACCTGCCAGGCTGACTGCCCACCAGTCTGGAGCCCCACCTTCCCAAATCCCATTTTCCTTCATTTCTCCACAACTCAGGCAGTAGGTCCCAGGCACTGAGTGCTACCTGGCCTCTGGTTAAGCAGGAGTTTCCCCAACACTTCATAGCAGCCTGTTTTCTGACTTTCCCACAAGAAATGCAGGTTTCAAATAGGAATTTCAGTTCTAGTTAGATTTGAGAGTTCCTTGTTTGCTGTAGATGCCCATATATCCACGGGATAACATCTGTAGATGCCCGTATCTCCCTCTGACTGAAGGCCTATTGTACTGGGTTTCAGACAGCAGTGTAATCTAACTTCCAACTTCAGCCCCAGCTGCGCCATGATTTTGAGATCTTGGGGTAGAAACTATAAATTCATATTTCCTGAAGTACAGCTCTTGGCTTTTAACCATAGCCCTCTGTGAAAATCCAAACACTCACAGGATGTATGATCTCTTTTGTAAAGTATTGCTGTAAATACCTATTGCTTGTCGTTGCCTCTCTGGGGCTGTGAGGAAACCTTTCTAATGATGCTACCCAAAAAGCAAGTCAGTACAAACCTACGCAGGGCTATGACAGGTCTATGAGCCTCTGCGTGGTCACGCTGACTTAAATGGCAGGATTCCAGCTGACTTCATGGGAAGCTGAATGAGGTCAGTAACGAAGGTTGCAAATTTAGGTCTGGTTCAGACAGAAAAGTTCAGAGACATGTCTAGATCCATTGACTATGTGAAATCATCAAGGCTTTTGTACTTTGCCACCGTAAGAGTCTTGAAAATGAGGATACTGCAAGAATAAGCCTTCACACGACACTTGCAGCTACACTGAGAATTGAAACAAGAAAGGCAAATAAAAAAAAAAAAAAAGGAGGGCACTGGGCATAGAAGTGAATACAATCTCAAAAAGAGGGACATTTTTCTCTTGGCGGATGGATGTTCATCTTTATTTCGCTCCCTTTATGGCATTGGCTCTTTTCATCAGGAAAAACAGTACGCTCCTCGCTGCTTGCTCAGAAGCTAGCCTTGGTCCAAATCACGATCCATCTTAACCACGTATTATTAGTTACGTGTCTATTGCGATCGGCTCCACTTCTCAACAAAAGGCTTCTGCTCCCTTATTAACGATATTTCATTGCTGCATAGATGTAGAATGACAAAGGCATACGAAATAACGAACAAGGCAATGAAAGCCCCTTGGATTTTCCTATTCTACCTACAGAACAGGGCAAGAATAAGGACATTTCGTGAAATTAGAAAGGCTGCAAAGTCTGATATGGATTAAAGGAAGGACTTTTCCTATTGAACATAGTTTATAACCAGCCTGTGAAATTAACTGCTGCCTACTCAGAGCTCAGGAAGAATGACTTTTTTTTTTTTTTAAAGTGTGGAATCCTGCCGTATTCATGCCCTCAAAGCACATTTTGAAATAAAGTAGTAAGAGAACATTTTAGTTGAAAGCAAAAGATGAAACAGGAGGAATTGGTCTATACATGGCTCTTATGGGAGCTGTTGGTTGTTTTCTGTCCGGATTAGGCTTAACAACGCTCATAAAAGGAGGCTTAGAAAAGGATCCTTGAGAAGTAGATGGAGACAAGAAAGCTACTGACAAAGAGGGAGAGGCCAAAGAAGGAGGAGTGAGTTGCAGAGTCAAGCAGCTGAAGACCTTCAGAAATCTGGGGGGGATTTCTGGAATAGGATGGGCAGCTCTATCCCACAACACGAATGATATCTGGGGCAATTCAGCAGTGCCTTGCTGAGCAGGGGCACATCAGCAACAACAGCCCAAGAGGCACTGAGCTGGCACTGCCTGCCCCAGCCTGGGCAAGGGAGATGGGGAAGCTGGGTGCTGAGCCCCTGCCTGCCAGGACACAGCCGGGTGGCTCTAGAAGCAGGGCCAATGTTTGCCAGGCACACAGCCCAAGCTCCACTCTGCTCCCTTGACAACGCTGCTGGTCACAACCCTCTTCCTCCACTGGCATAAGCTGCTGTCCTGCCTGGTCTCTTTGCAGAAATAGCAGTGGCACAACACAAAGACCATGCTGGACTTCTGCACCAGCTCCTTTCTGTAAGCCAAAAAAATCGCAGGGTATATTACTCAAAGATTCAAAAGCTCATTGCAGTAGCCTATGGTCCACTGGCAAAATTAAAAGCGATAAGGGATGTTAATCTTCATGCTCCAGGGTATAAACTAATTACCATCTGGAGTCAAGAAGAAGCTTTCTTCTTTATACTGATACAGCCTTTTATTGTTGCCTTGGAAAATGATGAGTTTGGAAGAGGTTGCTCCTCTCTCTGATGCATTGACCTTTGTCAAAGACTGGATTCTCAGCTAGTGGATCAATGGCCTATTTTAGGATGACATTCCTGTGTTGATATATCACCTTCCATCCAAATACAGCCATCTGATTTAATATCCATTAGCAAGGTAATGCCCCAGAGGCTTGTATTTGTCAAACTGTTTACCCTTTTTATTCCAGAGATTAGTGCAATCTTACATGCAAAGTGCAAGCAAGCATATCCACTGCTCCATGACCCGCCTTTCGTCTGAAAGGTCAGTGGTCCCTCCACACCTCCTGGAGGTGGCGGTGCTGGTGGCACTCGTACAGACCTCAGCCTTTTATCAATGAGCAGCGCGGCACGCCGGCTCGCTTGAGCCCTCGCTGACACCCACAGCCCCTGTAATTCAGTCTGACAGATTGAGGCCGTGTTCCAGATCTCACAAAAGAAGCAGAGGCGGGTATTGATTTTTCTGTTATTGTTGGTGATTTGCTGCTTCATTCCTCTAACAAATGTAAAAATATATATATATATAGTAAACAGGAAGGTCACAGCTGCAGGTTGGCAGAGCACACGGTGCTCTTTCCCCTGTTATTCTCTTCTGCTGCTATCTTTCTGATTCAATGGGTACACTCCACAGACCTTGAGCAACGACACTGGATAAATATGAAGTAACAGCCCTGACGATGCTGACAACCCTGCAGTCCCTCTGGAGTCTGGTTCCAGGTGCGTTCCACGTTGCAGCTTTGAGTAATGCTCCTGAATCACAACTCAGAATAATGCCTGTACTGGTATCTTCTCCTGCACTAACTCTGGCGTGGAGATAGCCTCCAGGTTCATTTGGTGATGAGGCCTCTCAGCTTGTTATGCTCAGACTTAACCCCACTGGCCTCAGGTGTCCAGTCACCAACACACCGAGGCTCTGCAGAAGGGCCCAGGCCCACGCTGAGTGCAGGGCCTGCCATGGATGTGCTAAATGCTGCTGGTCACGTACCTGGCTTCTCCAAGCACCATGTGGATGTGTCTCATCTCAGGTACACACCTGTCCCACACAACCACAGCACTTGCTTAGCGAGGCGCACATCTTGCAACACCCGTCCCTATGCATATAGACACAAAGGTATCGGTTCCCCAGTAAAATCAGCAGAACAAACATCTTGATTATTTTCATAAGTTATTACATTGATCCCTGTGCTTTTAGAAGCTCTCTAATCTCCAAGCATACAAAGTAAACAAAATAAACACTAGAAACATTTGGGAGTCTGTTTTTTCTTTCGTACATCATCCCAAAGTGACCAGGTTTCCCCTTTTTGTCAGCTACTGTAGGATAGAAGAGAGGCACACATTCAGGTCTGCGCTTCTGGACAGAGAATGCTTCCATGGGTTAAATTTAGCCATTTGTAGTAAACCTAGGACAGATCCTGAACTTAGCTGGCTTAGAAAATGCTCCCTACAATTTGTGAATGTCACCATGTTAAACAGTGAACTCGGGTTTCTGTTCCTGTCTTGGAGGAGGGAGGTTGGAGCGCTCCCACGTAGCCTAGGAGGAGCAACAGACACAAAACCTCAGGCACTTAACTGCCGTGCTGGTGCCTCTAATGCAAATACAAAATATATAAGGGATTGTTCTTTTTAGCAGCCTTTCAGCCTTTAAGAAAGATAAGTAATATCTCTGTGCTCTGAAGGGAGCCATCTCCACTATCACAGGGCTCTGACAACGAGCTTCCTACGCAGTTTGTCATGCTGAACGCCACGGAGGCTGCCTGAATGCTGATATTGTTCGTGACTTTTTGTTATGTCTCAAGTAAAGATTTGATGTATTTAATTTAGCAAAGACATTGATCAACGGATATAAATCTTTGGATAGGCTACTGATAAAAACTCCTTTAATATCATCCTGATGTCTGTGCTGTGTTAGGCCTCAATAATATTTACATTTTATCCTTTTTATGAGCTCACTGGCATTGCAGTGATGGTTTCCAAAGATTTTTTTCAAAACACAGTAATCTCCTGGGAACACTGGCATAAATCTGCAGTAACCTCATTTCTTCTGGTAGAGATACTTGTGCATGACCAGGAGCACTACTCAGCCCAGGGATTGTGTCATACCTCTGGTTACCAGCAAGGAGAAATTGCAGCGTTCAGCTTACTGCATGTCCTTGCCCTGTCTCTTTCAAATCCTTGGCTTGTTCACAAAAAGCAGCATTTTCCCTTTTCCAGCTGTGATGTCAGTGCTGTGCAATACTTTCCTCTGGCACTGGCTCACAAGGAGCCCTCTGGAGGACGAGCCAGCAAAGAGACCTGCTCCTGCACGGGTCACTGGTCAGAGCGAGGGCAGCAGGCCCACCAAAATCAGCAGTGATGTTTATTGCTTTGCTCATGGCACTGCTAGCTTTCAATTCATCTTATGCAGCCCTGCTCCCATCAGCTGGCTCCACGAGAGCATGAAGGCACATCCCTTCATGGCCCTTTTCCAGTGGGCAGTTAATTCCCACAATGTCGCTGCGTACCTGCTTTACACACCCTGGCCTGGAGGTGATAACGGGTGGGGGCACCGCTTCACCCTGCAGAGATGCTGATTTCTGTGTCACAGAGAGGCTGACACCTCAACAGATACAGGTTGTCAGCAGTCCTGCAGCCCCACTGCAAGGAGAGATGTGAGTGCTGGCTGTTCCCATTTGCTGTGCCAAGGGGTCACAGCAAAGGCTGAAGGCAGTAGGGTCATGGTGTGGGTATAAGCACAAGCAAAGAGTCCCAGCACCGCTGTGTTTGGCCAAAATATTAAAGGAGAGAAAGATGAGAGTGAAAATGGAGGCAGAGATAGCTGAAGCGATTAGCCTAAGGGCAAAGAAAAGCTCTTTGCTAGAGCTGGAAACACAACTCTATCCTCTGAGCAGCTTTTCCATAAAAGAAACGCACGCTTATTTTGACAGCATTTTGTGTACAATTATAACAGTGAACTTGTCACAGTAAATTGCTGTGTGCAACTTGGTTCTATTTTGAATATTGCTTCTTCACAACATGCAAGAAGCCTAGTAGGAGTGCCTTACGTTATTCATGTTACACCTCAGGGGCAAGATAAATAATACATAAATTGAATGAACACCCAGGCACATTAATGGGAAAGGCTATGCAACTTCAACCACCCTATGAACTCTTCCACTTTCCTCACAGAAATTGTTTCTGTCGATATTTTGATTTAAATTGGTCTGAAAGGAAGGAAGAAGGAAAGTTTAATCAGAAGGTTGTCAACAAACTGTGCTCACTTAAGAATTAGTGGACAGTGCCACTACTCACAGCTTGGTGTGCTATGTATCTTCCCTGCAGATAAATGGTTCCAGGGCTTATTTGGAAAAAAAAATCCTCACCACTTTTTTTCTTTTTTTACTTTGGTCTGGAAAAAGTTTGTTGGACTTCTTTTGTTGTATTTTTTTTTCCTGTGTAGTTTTACAAGAAGTAAAAACCTTAAACTGGTACAACATAATATTGATTGTTGCATGATCATCAGGAATAATGCAACGTGCTCTGTTTTGGGAGGCTCAGAGTTTGCTGTTCCAAAAAGTTATGCTAAGTGAAAAGAGGAAAACTATGGAAACATCTTCTGCTGTAACGGATATAATCACCGGCACCCGGTTAATTAAGCAGCTAAATGCAGCTGAAGAGCTGACAGTTCTGCTGTTCAGTTGCACTGTCCTCAGCAGTTCCCACCCTCTCTCCTGCCATGATCCCTTGTTACCTTCATCCCTCTGTGGAACAAGGGCTTGTCTCTCTGTTTAGCTTCTGTAACATCTCCTGTTCCTAATGCAATCAATGGTACCACCATAGCAACACAAAACCAGCCCAGCTTAATAGCTAAACAAACTCATTGTCATGTTTGCAGCCTGCTGAGATTTAGGAGAGTTTAAACTAGAAGAGCCCTTTCTGTCACCCAGCAGTCAAAGGTTGACTCCTGCCTCCATAGGCAGATTTCCACCCTCCTCTGCTGTTCCCACCAGATGCAGGTGAGCAGCAGTTCTAGTCCCCAGCGTCCTTTCCTCTTTAACCCCGATACACCCCATTCCAAGCTCAACACCCATTTTTATGGTGGATAAATACCACTGATCCTTCAGTGAGGCACTTCCTGAAGCTCACCTTTATCTTTCTAGCACTGGCAAGATTTTATCTGCCAGCAACAGGATCCAGCTACGAGTGTAGGAAAATATTGCTCATCAGGGTTTAGTAGAGATTTGCTGACCTACGGAGAGCTTTCCTTCCCAGAGATTATGAAAGACCCAAGGAGGGATACAAACAGGCGTCCACATCAACCATCTTGATAACAGCATCTGTTACACCACGAGATGAGCCTGGTCCAGGAGCGATGGCAGCTGCTTGGCAGCTTGATACCCGGGGTACCAGGCTAGTTTTGGTAAGTGGTCTTCAACAGCATCCCTATGCTTGCTGTTGAATTGCTGACAGTGCCAGCAGGAACTTAAGTATCAGCCTAAAATCCTTGTCAGACGACTGCTGATAACTGATCTCTTGAAAGCCCAGACTACTGTAGACAGTATTAAATGGCTATTCTGTGAAAACACTAGAAACAAGCCAGCAGTGCAGTGGCTGCAAGGATTGGGGTGGCTGGTGCTGGAAGGATGTTACTTTATTTGTGCCTCACATGTCAGAAGTTTGGAAGCAGAGGATGGCAGAAAGTGCTATGTCTGCAACAGTCACATATCGCTTAATTGTACAATGATATCATGAAGACTGCCCAGGTTCTTTTAATTGAGAATTACACTGTTTGTTTTAAATAAAAAAACTAATTCAAGGTCAATAGTAAATACCTGCAAAATTGCAAGAAGCAGAACAGAGGGAGAAAACTAGTCAGAACACAAAAACATTAGAACAGGAAGCAAATTAAGAAGTGCTTATAAGTTGATGGTGTTAAAGCCTGGGGAACAGTAAATGAGGAACACTCCAGTCAGTTATAGAAAGACTGGAATCATTTAGAAGCTAATGGCAGAGACTGTTCAAGCTGACAAACACAGAGTAATGAGGACATTTAAGAATCTTATACTCGCTGTGTGTCTTAAAATGCAGAGATTAAAGAGTACAAAACAGGCAATCTAAGGGTGGTTGATTCCCCCACCCCTTTCTTTTCTAGAAAGAAAAGCAAAATGTCACATCTTTTTTTGGGTACAACTGTGTTAAGAGCATGCCCTTACATTGGGAAGAAGTTTGACCAAAATAGTAAAGTTGCCTACTACATATCAATCTAAGGAGAACAGCAAGTGCAATTTAGAGGGAAATAATATGAATTCAACAGAAGTAGGCATTCTGTCCAGTTACATATTCCCAAAGTTAAAAATCAACATTTTGAGTTCCTTTGCAAAGCTGCCCTTCAAGCACTCAGAGGTCAGGCTTCATTTAAGAGTCAATACACTTAGAGATCATGTGCTTAAATCATCTTTTACAGAGAGGCTATGGATTCCAAGTAGCGTTTTAGAAAATACCATTTTGTGCCCAAACACAATACCATACCAAAGCCATACCACACACATCCTCCTGTTCATCCTGCCAGGCCACAGTTCATATTTAAACATGTTCTATATTAATGCTCAGAGCTTAACTTTCGAAGCTTACAACACACTGGAGCAATGCATTTCTACTCTTATCAGCAGAGTGTTTAATTAAGTGATCTAATCTTCCACTCGTGTCCCGAAATCATGTTCCTTCCAAACAAGACAGATCTTCACTATTACATGGCTCTTCCAAGAAGATCAAGACCAGAGTTACTTTTTCCACACTGGAGCTCTTCAGCCAAAATGAAGAGGTATTATTTTCACAGTATCTTTTACACTGTTAAGTCCCACTCTGAAACCAATTCACACTTCTCCAAGCTGACCAGCCAATGGCTGCATTTCAGAAAGGTGTTCAGTGTCATCTCTGAACGTTTTCAATGCCTCATTAAATGAACCGAACCATGAACGCCACATTTCCAGCCTCGCAGCCATTGCTGGCCTCTAAGCAGTACAATCCCAGCAGTTCGATACAACTAAAATAGTGGTTGGCTGCCATATATTAAATAACATTGGCTATGAATTTTATTGAGCTCCCACAGCATAATGTACTAATTACTTGGCCAACAAACATCATTAAGCTTTTAAAATAATCTTGTACCATTTGGAAAACATGCCGTTCAATGAATACCTTATTAAACACAATTTAAGCATTTCTTTGAGTTCTTAAATTCCAATGGTGAGCACACATTTTATTATAAGACATGAAAAAATCAAATAGAGTAAATGATTAGAAGATACCAGAATCATTAAAAGAAGAAAAAAATCAAGCAGACTTACTTGAACATTCTGGAAACGGTGCTGAAAATTGTCCAACGTGGAGTTTACAGCCATCTTAAAGGCTGGGCAGTTTCAGAATGACATCTGTAGGTGTTTCGTGACCAGCAGATCTGTGTTGCCATGGGAGAACATAAATACCTGCAAATGACAAAGAGGAAACAAAGCTGTTATCAGTTACAGACAGTTTTTTGGACAATTTTTTGAGGATTTCACACTCGTTTAGTTACAGCCTTCCAGGTAGTGAAGGGACAAAGAGAAAAGTCTGTGTTGAAGTCGTGGAGGTAGCTATTTCCCATCTGCTGGTCAGCTTGTCTTGATTACGTGGATGAGAAAACTTGAATCGGAAGAGGGATAATTGAATAAGTCACCTCGTGTTCAGGACAAATTGACAAGAAAGGGTTGTAGTAATGGTTGTGAAGAATGACTGACCATAGAGTGATAGATTAAAAGTAAGAGGAAAAGAGAAGCACAGAATGTAATTCTTACTGAGTCTTCAAAGATCACCAAAGGCATGAAATAAATACACACAATAATGTCTGGTTTCAATTTAAAAGGGAGTCATTGGAGAAAAGATTAAAAATTAAAGCCATATATTGAAATGGAGAGAGAGAACAAGTAGATTTTATGGGTGCGTTCAAGAGGGGAAGTATTATACTAAAAATACAAGAAGATTAAATAGGCTAAGTATGTAACTACCGCTATCACATCATAGTTGGAAACCTCACTGAATTCAGCAGGAGCCCCATTCCCCCCACCAAACGAAAAAGATGCGTTTGACAGCTGTTGGATCATGTTCTCAGTTACCACATACTGACCTTAATACCACTCAGCTTACTCTAACCTGCCAGCCCCGGTAACTATATATGAGACCAGGCACAACTCAAGAGTATCCTGAATGCTTAATATATCTTTTTGCCACTGAAACTCAGTCACTTCTAGGAAAGTGGAATGCCACGCAAAGATCCTATGCTCAAAAGAGTAGGTCAGAAAAACAATATTTTTTCCACAAAGAAATTACAAGAATAAAATCTTCAATTATATTTTTTAGATGTGATTTTTTATTTATTTATTTATTTTTAACCCAACTGACTGAAGCGCACTTGAAACTTTTGTATTTTTGCTTTTTAGTCAAAAAGTCTTGACTGGTTCTACTCTAAAAAAAAAAAAAAAAAAAACACAGAAGTGAAAACTGAAATAAAAATATTAACTGACAGCCCAGACAGCCATGTGGATTAGGCTTCTAACCCAGGATCTGACCTTACCACATGAAAAATATTATCTGCTAAGAAACATCCACACAAAGGACTTTTATTTGCAATATCTTGTCCAGGTAACCCACACCCAACAGCCTTACAATTCTTTGATTTATAAGCTTCAGAAAGCTGAAGGAATGCCTTTTAAACATATTCAAACTGGTGTAAGTCTGCCTGAAATCAATAGGCTGTATTCATTTAGCAGGAGGTTGACTTCACGCCAGTTCTGACTGAGCTGAAGGTCAAACAAGCAGATACTTCAAGCTTAACGTTTGGAAAAATAATTCACTTTTCGTATACATCTCTAAAATTCAATCTTTAGTTCAGGAAGCCGACAGCAGGAGCTGTAGCTGGACAATGGCTAGGCCTTGTTGGTAACACGAAGTTACTCTCCATAGCTTTAAGAGGTGATGCCACCCATGGCTAAGCTCCGATGTAACGGGCTGTCTGGTTTCCCCAGGTGTTTGTGGTTTTCCAACCAGCACAACAGTTTTTGGGGGAAAGGAAGACAGGTGTTCTGCCCTGCATCAGATTTACAAGCTATGGGTATGTTTCTGTGCACAAAACCAAGTTTCATACTACTGCTGCATCGGCAGATCGAGACCAGAGCATCTCAACCCATCACTTATGCTGGAGGAGGAGCAGGGGTTCCTCAGGGAGCACCATGATCGGCCCTTACTTGCCACACTGTCCCTTTTCCCCTTCCCTCCCCTTTACCTGCTTTCGGGCAGCAAAGTTCAGGGCTGCCACGAAGCCTTAAGCCATCTCTGCTGGAAGGCAGTCAGCTTTTCAGGTAGCAACGGGCTTTGCTCTCCACTCAGTACCTTGGCACCACCAGCCAGAAATAAGTGACCATCATTCACAAACCTCTGGCTGCTGGTACTTGTTTGCCTCGCATGCACATGGGAAGGGCAGTCTTTGCCCTGGAGGGTTTACCACCAAAATAGCAAGGAATGGGGATGAAAAACCACAAGTGCCCTGCACCTCATCCCAGGAGATGGGTCCATGCAGAGATCAAACCTGTCCATGGAAACCATGGCTGGTCCCCTGGGCCCTGACATGCACTTGCCTCTCAGCAAGAAGAAAGGTGACCTCCCTCTCTCTTCAAAGAGCAATCCTTCCTAATTATGGCAACCTGAAATTGCTCACTGAATAAGTTTTTTTTGAAACTAGGCCAGATACAGAGGACAAAAACAAACCAGTATACATAGTAATTGTTCCCAGAACGAGTTTCTCCAAATGAACCAATTTTTATGCCATTTATCTGTGCAAGAAGGAAAATACAGCTCACCTGAGTAGATTATAGTGCTGCTGATGGATTAAGACTTAAAGCAAGTCTTGTCATCTTTTATTAGGCATAACATCAGAACACAGCGGTAAAGCACAAACTGCATCATTGCTAGGTAACATCAGACTTTTCAATTATTACTCCAGTCATCATCATGCTGGCACATGTAGAGATTTAAAAGTCAAATACCATAATTATACCCAGAGGAGGAGTTTATGGAGGGGAGCCCATACAGGGTTCATAGGTAAACAGTCCTTGCAGGTTTGGTTTCTATATGGTAGATTTTGTGTTTGTTTTTTTTTTTTTTTTTTTTTTTTTTTAAGGCAGCACAGCAACGCTTCTGTCATTCATGGAATGGGTTGGAAGGGACCTTAAAGATCATTTAATTCCAGCCCCCCTGCCATGGAGGGGTGTTAAGAGTCACTTTTATCTTTTTGCCATTGTAAATATTCAAAGCAAGACAGCCAAGCCTAGGTTTCTGAGTTGTCTTCTTTTGTCTCACTTACTTTAGAAATTCTCTTGGCAGTGTACAGATAGCAACCTCATGCAGATGAAGGGAGAAACTCACCTTTCCTATAACCAGTCAAGTACCATTGGCTACAATTCAACAACTACATGCAAATTAAATTCAGGTGAAGACATTGCTGGAAATCAATGAAACAGTTCCATTGAATTTCTGAAATTTTGGATCAATCTGCATTTGTGTGTAAAGTTCAGCCCCATAGTGCCAAAGGCATTGGTTGCATCTGAGACCCAAAAGCAGGTAAACACTTATCTCACAAGACCTACCCAAAGCCTGATCCCAAAATGCAGTTATTTTTAGAACAGAGAAGCGTACCTCTTTCAGGAGGTTGTAATGCTTTGTTTCCTCCTGTCACTTAACAATTTCAAAGTGATATTTTATTGATGTTTATCATGATTTAATGGAGTGATCATTTGCTTAATATTTGGTTACCTGAAAATAATTATTTCTCCATCAAAGCAGGTATGTTCTGGTTAATAACCACTGCTAATAACGTTTATGTTTCAAATGAACCTTCACTGCATTAAAAAAAATAATCCTGTTACACTGCTTTTCTCCCTTCTAGCCTTTACACATTTTAGTTATAAAAAAACAGAGTAAAAGTCCACAATTTAAGTTTTAAGTCTCTCACTAAGCTTAATTATCTAATAGCACTGTGCTTCGGGTATTCATTTATTTTTTTTTAAACACAAATTAAGGTAAAAAATTCATGTTTCATTTACTTATAATACCATAGCTAATGCCATGCTAATCAATGCTTTTGACATTCACAATGCCAAATTGATTCAGTATCAGAAAGGTAAAAGGCTCATTGAGAACATCCTGACTCGTGTAACTTCGATTGCGTTCAGCAGAGAATTAGCTGGTAGCTATTGTCATTATGCAAAATCTAAATAAATGTAAATGAAAGCAGAACCTAACCCAAGGTTACAGGGTTCACAATCCATGAGAAGAAACCTTGCTTCACATGCTACAGTTACTGTATATTTTGTTTAATCCATGGGGGGGGGGGGGGGGGGGGAAGCCTAGACCCAAACACACCCAGACCATCCACTTTTAAAATAAAAATTGCCACCTGATGGCAGTGGGAAAATGCCTTTTGCCATAAAGCAGTGACCACCTCCTTGGAGGTGGCTCCTAGGATCCTCCCGCCTGGGGAACAGCATTCTCAGACATCATGCGCTAAGGAAACAAGAGTGAGTCCTTGTAGCAGTACTGACTGAAGGAACAGAATTTGGCAACATCTCCTGGTTTACAGTTTGGAAATACAGTAGGAGAAAATGGAAATCAATAATGTTGAATATTTCAGAGTCTTGAAAAACAAACTGAATTTAGTGGAGCCTAAATTACACAGAAATGTGATTACCCATATTAGTACTATGTGCAGGGGAAGGCTGCACTAATTTTGCTTATTTAAGAAGTTGCAGGAAGCCCCACACCCATCATCACTACCTGATCCAAAAACTTCTCAAGGACAGTAAGTTACCTCCTGGTTCCTAGGACATGTTATATACATCTTCCACCAACATCAGCACCCACGTTTGGGGTTGAAAGGAGGAAATTTTTCCCAAGCAGCAGGCTGATGAACTTGGCACGTTGACAGCAAGAAATCCAGCAGGACAGCAATGGATAGGATAACTGCATATGGTATGGGCAGGAGGACAAAGCAGGTCACACTATGGCAGCTCTGATGGTTTGCCCCCAGCTACAGGAACAGCCCCAGTGGCTGGGGGTTGGGATCTCCTCCTGGAAGTCAAATACTTTCTTCTGGCCATACCTGCTAAATACGCTTACTTTTCCATACTGCCACTAGCAGCCCATAAAACTTTCTTCCCCTCTTGCCTTTAATCCATCACTCAGCTGACCTCGAACAACCCTGTATCAAATGGGTATTGGAACCATTTAATGTTTCAAGCAACCTCTTAGGTCAACTTTGGCCAAAGAGCCAGGAGGAAAGGGAAGGTTTAAAGCATTTTAGCACTCGCTCCCAGGAACATTATAAGAGCCTGACTGCACGAATCCTGCTCCTGAGCTGTAAACATTAGATTTTTGACATGTTCACGAGAACCCTGAAAATAAACTAACTTGGATTTTAACAACCTTTATATCCCTGAACCCCAGCTCGCCACCACGAATACAGTTTGTTACCTCGGCCGTTAGCAAGCAGCAGGAGCTGCACAACCTGAAACGGCCACGTCAGTGTCTGTAGCTCTTCTGCTACGAGAGGGGGGAGTTGGGGATAATTACAGGCGGAATGAGTTGCATAATGCAGCGTGCATCCTCAGCAGTACATTGTGTCCTGATTACCAGCCGAGAAGCTAGAGCTGCATCGAAATTATAGTTTTAAATTCATCTGTCTTTATTCTAACAGGCTGAATGCGAGAGGCAGGAACAACCAATTCCAGAGACAAACAAGAAATTGGTCAGGGGCTTGGAAAGAATTGTATTGTCTCCAGGCTGGCAGGCAGACAGCTGCTGAATTCTGTGTAGTTCCGTGTTTAAGGAATAGGTGGGAAGGCCTTTGAGCAGGCCAGGTTCCCCTCCTGAGCTCTTCATTAGGTTTCATTTGAGGACATCACTCATCTCTAGTTACCACATAGGATCAGGTAAACCTACGTCCAGTGACTGCTGCCCAGGAGATACATAATGCCAGGTCCCAGCCTCCAATAAAAGAAAAAAATTAAAAAAAAAGAAAGACTGAAGAGAAAAACAGCTGCTCAGTCTGATGCTCAAAAGCTGCAAACGGATGACCTTTATGATGAATTCAATCTCCTGCACACTAAAACGTCCCAGTAGGATTTGGGTTCAGTTCCAGATCTTCAAAAGGAATATTTCTGAGCATGTCTTTGCAGGGTCTTTGAACGTCTTATTAGCCTATTCTCTGAATGGTTTCTTTATTCTCACCTTCTGGAGAAGCTAGCCCCTTCCTGAAGATCCCATGCTCCACCTTTTCTGGCACTTTCCACACCATCAATATGCATAATTTGTCACAGCAATTTTCATTTGGTTTTCATGGCCTTTCTCACTATATTACATATTGAATTAAACTAATTTACCCCCTTCTCATGTTAACAAACAATTTGTATTGAACTCGTGCCTTCCTTCAAAGACACTGCTTCCTTTCATATTCTGCTGTATGTAAAATGCCCACAGAGCCTCTTCCAGCATTCATTACTTATCACTTCTGATGCAAAGATCAAAGGCACGCAGGGCTGATAAAGCTGGATTTTCCTCAGAAGTAGACATCAAGATGTCCCACCAATTGTTTTGGCACTCGCATTGTGGACTATATCCGAATGAGACATACACATATTTTCCTATTAATATTCACCAAGTGTTCTTGGTATTTCTGCTCTTTATAGTCGTTGTTCTGAATAAAAACATAGTGGATTTATTGACTTGAAATTTTATCTGCAGGAAGGTACCAATATACTTGTACAGTGTTTAACTGCCTCTTAGTGACCATAAGCACATAATTACTGCTGAAAGATTGCATGGGCCTAAAGCTGACCGAATGCTTTCAGCAGGCAAGTGGGACCAGGACTCCCAGTCAAATACCGGTTGCCAAACCTGTCCTCCTGATGCTAAGGAGGATGCTCTCATGAACCACATCCCTGAGGCCCCAAGTGCTGACAGAGCTAGATCCAGCTTGGACAAGAAGGTGCGGTATCGAGCTGACCCACTCTAAATGTGGGTCTGCTAACCCAGGTTATTACGGCCTATTCTGTAACCACAACCGCAACAAAACACGGCTGTAGGACAGGCTACAGTCTGCCTGATGGGTTACCTCTAGGAGCCCACAAAACCCATAAAATAGGATTTCTTGCTGCTTGAGCAAAAGGTCAGCTTCACCCCAGAAAGCTTTAATTCAGCTCCCCTGGAAACGCCTATGTGGAGAACAACCTCCTCACCTCCTTTAATTAAGGTGAACCAAAACCAAAGGCTGTTAGGTTACATATTCTTGGCAAACAGAAATAGCAGAGGATCGTTCACATTGGTACGATTGTGAGCTCATTCTTAATGTTCAGATGCAAAATGTTCCTAAAAGCTGGGTTTTATCATGCAGTATAAATAAAAACAAAGTCTTATTATAAAACATTAACACACAGATGACCAGAAACCCAATATTTATATTAGTAAATGGTTTGGCTGCTGCTATCATTTTAAGGTGTTTTTTTTCCCCCTAACATTTAATATTAATTTCAAAATAAATGACCTGAGTGTATATATTCTGTATGCTATTCAGTTTGATATATACAGTACAGAAGTTTAATTTTCATTCGGAATTAATTAAGAATTAATGTCTACTTAGAGTGTTAGTCATGTCTGGAAATGCTATTTCTCTCAAAGGAAAGCAGTGGCAGAATTAGTCAACTCTGAGCAGCACAATTAGATGCAGCCTCATGAAAAGCATGAAGAGTTCAGCACATTAAAGGATATTATTTTACTGAGCATGTTATACGCAACGAATGAACCTTTTGTATGTCTGCAAACCATTTAAAATTAATTTTTTTCATTCAGTCTTACGTATTGTATTAGAACTTCAGCTGTCCAAGTATCCTTCATTTCTTCAGTCATTAAAATTAATATAATTGCATGCTCTGAAGTACAGCTGGCCAGGCCTATGGGTTAGCGTAGCTTCCAACGCAGCACAGCAAAATGTTCTTAAGGGATGGGGAACCCCGTGGTCATCATTTCTCCAGTTTACTACCAAAAATTATATCATTCCCCCACCTCCTGATCTCTATGGGAGGGTAATAAGCAATAAGGAGGCAGTAAGGAAATTTAAAGGAAGCCTGGTTCAGCAACGAAGAGCATGCTTATTGCTCAGTTTATGGTAGCCTGAGGTTTGAAGATCATTTCTGTCATACAGGGCTCCTTGGCAGGTGTTTTTCGTGGGCTGTCAACCGGAGAGCACGAAAAGGGACTTTGGGCAACAAGAGAAACCTGCAGCAGGGAGCCAGCTCCCGAGGCAGCCCAGCTTCCTCAGGGAAGGGTCTGTTGCAGGTAAGTACAAAATACACTGAGATCCCAACAACATCATTCCAGACACATTCTCCACTGAGTTATTAAGCGCTGACAGCGTGCTCATCACCCGGGGTTAAACGCATCCCACGGAAAGGAATTACACAGGCCTATATGCTACCTTGTGAGAGCCAAGCAAGCCTTTTTATGAATAAAATATTTCTCTGAAAAACAACTTCTTTTCTCAACTGAAGTTATTTGTAAATCCAGATCAAATCACAGAATTGCCTCGGAGGATTAATAAAAGAAGGAAGACAAGCTTAAAAATATTATGTACGTATTTAAATCTAGTAGTTTGAAACAACAAGTCTGATCTCCCTAAGTTGTTTCAAAAATATTTCTTCTGCACTTGGCATGAGAAGATATTCTAACAGAAAATCTTCATAAAAAGAAATCTTTCCCTCCTGCATTTTGGACCAAAGTTTAATTTCACGCAGTATTAATTTTGGAGGTTTGGGTGGAAAGGAGTTGCCTACATTGGAAAAAAGCAGTTCTGTTCTGCAGTCATAAGACCCTGATGTTTTAGGGCCTGGTCCTAATTTAGGTTAAGTGTAAAAAAAAAAAAAAAATTGCTCAAGTAAAAACAGTAAGGACGAGCCAATTTTTTAATGAACCGTGAAACCAAGGTGCTAAACCGTGAACTACACATCTTGGGCAAAGAAGAACGCAAGAGAAGAGCAGAATGTGCAAGAACATCTTCAGAGGTCATACAGAAAACAAGATGACTGCTTGCAAAAGCTCACAAAGTTCCCAAGTCAGCAAGACAATTCCCATATTAAAAATTTGAAATGTTTTTACCCATATTGAGGTTTAGATTTGCTAAGGCTAGGGATTGGATTTAGGCTAATTTAATCTAAACCAGTGGGAATATCGGAATTGCACACAGAAAACAAAGGCAGCAAGAGACAGTTGTCATAATTGGGTTCAAAACCCTCCAAGAGCTGAGCAGATGATGCCAGTCACCGGTGGTACAAAGGAAAAAAAAAAAAAAAAAAAAAAAGATGAGATTTGAGGGGAACAAACACTTTTACAGCTCCAGCTAAATAAAAGTCTCCAACTGTCCTACGGTGCATTAATGTTGATTGAGCAACAGAAATACAAAGAAAAAAAAAATAAGACACCAACATTACAGCCACCCACAGCCTTCCCCAGGTTTTGCTTGTAGGCATAGAAGATGAAGTGGTTTAATACCTTCTAATAAGCCTGAGTCATCCCACCTCTTCTCATCGGCAGCCTTCACGGCAGCACAATGGCAACATCCTCACTTGAGCAGCCTCAAGGATAACAGCACTGTCAAAACTTTCCATTGTGCGAGCAGAATATTCGAGAGGGAGATCAAATTAAAATATTTCAGCATCAAACACAAAATGTGCCTGGGAACTCAACTGCTGAGCATCCTGAATTTACAAGGATTTATGGAACTGGTTACGTGATGGGAAAATCTGGGAGAGGACAGGACCAAAATGGACAAACCAGAGGAGCCCTTCCTACCCTGAAACCCTGTACCTGAACTCATTGGGAGGCTAAAAGAGTCACGTTGAAGCTCTCCCTTCTGCTGTGCATCTCTTCCCTCTGATGCCCCCAGATCCCAGCAGGATTTGAAGGGCCATTCGGCCTCTGCTAGCACCAGGCACCTGACCTGAGAAACAGGCTGTGAGCACAGACTCAGCCATGAGTGGGCTGTCAAAAAAAGGGAATTTATAAGTCACCTGTATTAGCAAGAGGATGCCCAGATACCACTAATACCTATCTCACCATGCCATTTTATCCAGGCCTACCCTGAGGCTTGAAGTCAGCAGGAAAGATACCTGCAGATCTTGTTTTAATTAGTACTCCAAGTGCAGAAACACCGTGATTATCGCTGCTTTAATTCCATCCTGCTATGCATGGGAATTTAAGTCTTGTACTTCTCATAAACCATATTTCCTCAGGATCCCCTGCTTCATTCACTGAAAGCAGAGGGGGTGAGGGAAGCACATTTGCATGAAGAACAACTACTCAGTGCTTTACTTGCATTTCCTCACTTGGAAAAATCTCCCAGCCTTTTCCCTCCTGCCTTGGTTGTGGCTGTGCTCTGACAATAGCATTGTTTGCTTCCTTGTAGGCTTTACTAGAATATGGGGCATCACACAGCATTTGCATGATTCATGAGGAGCACAACACGCAGCTTCACTTTTATGAGCAGCAGTATATTGTTCTCTTCTTACAGATGCAAAACTGAGATGCAAGAGGATTAAAAGGGGGAAAAAATCCCTTTGTTCCTTCGCATTTTTAAGATAATTACTTTCCACACAAAGTTGTGACAGGGCCTTGAAAACTGAGCTTTTGATGTTTAGTGGCAGAAGGCCCAGCATCTTAATGGCCTTTGACCTCAGCAGCTCGAGACCTGCCAAAACCTCTGACACCGCAGCGAGGCTGGACATCAGATGCATGAAGGACCAGCCTCCGTGGCGACTGAGGTGCACACAGAGGTCCTGGCGTATTCTCAATTTGGGTGCCAGGCACAGGGAGAAGACACCCCCAGGAGGTGCCCTGGGGTCTTCACTCAGCATGAAGGAAGGAAACAGATAGATAGATGAATGAAAGATTGAATGAGCAGCCATTTGGTGTTTCCCAGGTGAGGAACGCCCTTTTCCTCATTGGGAGGACAAGTAAAGCCACGTTGTCTCTGCATTGTCATTTGGATTGCTTATTTATGCAAGTCTTTGTCAGCTTGATGTTTTCAGCTAACTAAGAAGCAAATCCCATCCTTTCCTTCCTGGTGATAGCACCTGAGAGGACAGCCCTAAGATCTTTACCGCCTGAAATCTTGAGTGTATTTCCTAATTTCAGCCTAGATGATTAAAATGAGTAAAAGCCATAAGCAACCGCAAACAGCTCCTCCTAATAAAAAGCCAGTAAATACTGAGATGCGTGTTCCAGTTTAGGTCCTCAACTAAAGAGCAGCACAAGGTGTGTGATTTAAAGGCTCCATCTTTGCCTCTAAGCAGAGGCCTCATTCAAATGCTCCCTCCTCGGACCTGATAAATGTCTTTGGCAACTACTCTGAACATGTATCCAGAAAGAGAGAAGCAACCATATAAGCACGCAGGTGATTTACTACCACATTTTGGTGCTTGTCTTTCTCATCCATGACAGGTATATATCCAGGCTGGGGCAGGGGAAAAAAGGGCAAACAAGACCAGTTATTTCTGGATATTTAAACATCCCTGTGTTCAGAAACGTGGCCATCAATAAAATAACATAAGCTGCAGGTGAAAAAGTCTCACTAGATATGTCCAGAAAGGGGGATAGTCCCTTCCAGATTCACTTAGCCTGGAATGTCCTTACTGGGACAGATGGACAGGTGATGTCAGTTTTGGATTACTTCCCTTCCTGGAGTTGGATTTTACCAATGCAAGTATGTTATCCCACCACCTGGCCACAAACCCAGTTTTACAACAGGTTTTATGGTATTAAAGACTTCTCAAAACTCCTCTTGGAAGGATGTTTTATGTGAAATCCTTGGTCTTCATACTTGAAGAAAGTAAGTTTTGGTCATTAAGACTAGACAGAAAAGCACAAGAACATGAATTCCAAGATATTGAAATGTGAAGTAACATTTCACAAGGGGCTTTTACTTTACATAGCCTTCAAACCAGTCATCCATTTTGTATTTTTCCACCCAGGCTTGATTCCCAATATACTGCCTTCATTTTTTCAGAAGGGTTTTGCCAAATAAAATGCATTCCCAAATTGAAATTCTGGTCGAACGAGTCCTTTAAAAAGATCTAAGATCAATTTTTAAAATACCTAATACGTTTTTAACTCCAAACAGAAACAGCTGGGACAAAACAGTCCCTGGCCACGGATGCAATTCAAACACTGAACTGTGGCAAGGCTAACGTGAAATGGATGATTGGAAATAATATGCAAATAGCAATAAGGTGAATAGTAATGTACACTATCTACATTGAAAGAAGTGCAAGCAAGTAACAAGACAAATCCATGGCAGTCTTCTCCTTTGTTTTGTTGACTTGCAGTTTCATCAGAGAACAGATACGTCCTCTGTGATGTGACGATTTTAATTGACTAATGTCCCATTATCAATCTTGTGATTTTGAAGAGGGCCCTTTTCATATTTTTGTAAGGATCAATATATACAGATTAACATAATAATCCTTTATTGCTGAGTATATTTATATTGATGTCTGTACCACAGGGCTTTAGGTTTATAACCCTTAATTACTCACGTGGCTCTACATTGCTTGATTATGGAATTCTGTAAAACTGCAAACATACAGGAAAGTTGTCATTAATTTGGAAAGTAATCTGGAATCCAATTCTTTCAGACAATTTATTCTCTAAAATGAGTCCCACAGCTGCATATATCTACAAACTCCAGTGATGTTTCATTCCCAGAGTGAGCTCATTTGGAATCTTTCTTTTAAAGCAATGTATATTGGCATTGACTGCTCTGAAATTAGTTTAAATTAGGTCACAAATAGACCTATTGCCTATAAAAATCGTATCTTTTATAGATAAGTGGTTTGCTTGTGTTATTGGAAAATAGTTCTCCATCCCACTTTAACCCTGCTCTACTTCTTTGTTCCCCCCCTCACACACACTTTATGAAATAAACACACTGTGGAGAAGTAGAAACAGGAGATAAGTGAACTCCCCCCACCTCCTTGTAATTTTGCATTGCTGCCAGCTTCACATACTACAACCCAACTCCCTCGTAGGAATCCACAAGTAGGAATTCTTTCAACATAGGTCAAAAATCTATAGAACAGCACTGCTGGAAAAGGCTATAGCAATGGATTGCACAACACTCATCTAAACTCCACTTAACAGACCATATTAAGGGTCAGAGTCGTGATTTCTTCTGGATTTAAGGAAGATAAGAATCTATCCTAAACTGAAAAAAAAGACAAATGATTTGTTGATTTTCTTTTAAATGAGAATCACAATATCCCATTGAATAAAGCGTTTAAATCAGATTTAAAATGCTCTTGAGTAAGAGTAAAATGAAAGTCATCTTAATGTATTTCCATTCCATAACAGTCTCAGCACCCACCAAAGAAGTATAACACCCCTCTCTTTGGAGTCAGGAAGCTGAAGACATCCTTGTATTGGTCTTGTATTGGTGATTGCTTTTTCAGATATGTGATACCTGGAAATACGCTGGATTTTCCTGATAATACATTAAAATAAATTTGCCTGTAAAAGTAGCACCAAAGTTTCCATTCCAAGCTGATAGCTATCACATAACATAGGCCAGAGCTTACATCTGGGGTAGGCCAGCCAACTGCTATTTAAATCTGAACATGTATGACAATTTATATCAGCTGAGAATCAGACCAGCTGCTTCTAATGGGGTTTCATTTGACGCAATTACAAAATGTGAAGTTGGAAACCCTATCATCTTGTTGGTTTTCCAAGGCCTATTATCTAGTCTGCGTATTGCTTCTAGAGAAGTGGGGGTCTTCTCCAGTTACTCATTCTTAATTTATATGGCAGATTCCAAGCTCCTGTCTCCACACGGCCACCCATGACTTCATGTGACACAAACAGAAGTCGCTGCATCACCTAGCGGCTAAAGCCAAGTGTTCAGAGGAGCAAGGACGGGCTGCTTCTCCCAGCCCTTCAGTCTTCCACAGTTTCATCATGCAGAATTAAGTGTCTTATTTTAAAATATGCAACATTTTTATTCTTATTTAGAGAACTAGTGCTTAAAAGTGGGTGGCATGTAAATATATGACACCAGATCCCAACAGGAACTACCTTCATCAGATCATTGGCAGAGCTGCAATTAAAAGACTTCCCTTCTTGATCCCCGGGCATGGCTTAAGTCACTAGAATCAAAACAGAAATGTCTTCTCTCAAGTCGAACCCCACATACTACTAAATCTCACATGCTATTTACCTACACCACAAAAGCTTGTGTGACTTCACTGCATATGAATCACACTCGAATCTGCAGTTTACATCAAGTTTTTCTGAGTAGGAGTCTCTACAGAAGTGGGCTGCAGCATTATTTTGAGTGCAGACAAAGGACGGTCTCTTTCCTGAGACAGGAGGTCTGAACAGATCGTTACAGCACAGAAGCAGAGAGCTTGCCACACCACAGCTGAGTGTGTCTGTTAAATAAGAAGCTGAATTTCGTATTATTCACAGGGCTAGGAGTTTTCTCTCAAAGTGATTTGTAATGGGGAAAAATGATACACCAAAACCAGATTTTGCAAGACTGAAAGCTTGCCACAGGATGTACTTTCCTGTTTCTTCTCTGCATTTAGTATTTTGTGGAAGCCATAAAACAGGGCGTATCATGGGATACGCCATGAGGCAAAAATATCTAATCCCTGCAGCTGAATGGAGGCAAGAGACACCCGAGATACAATTTCCATAACATGTGCCCAGCAGTAACATTAGACTGGTCTTAAACAAAAGGTTAAGTATTTCTACACTACATTGCTCTTCAGAACAGCACTCATGCAGATTTTCAATTTTTCTTCCAGTCCAGGACAGAAACACATCAGAATTTTTTCTGGGTAGTGATTTCCAGTGTTTCAAAGCTCAACAATAAATACTTATTTTTACATCACTAGCTTTTTCCAGATTACATATATTTTCAAGTGCCACGTTTTAAGACATACAGGACAAGCATTCGCAATTTGTACACAATTACACCCTTTCATTATCTTCATTTTAACACGAACACATAACACTATTACCAAATACAAAGTGAAGAATGTTCCTCCTACGTAAGGAGTTATAAACTACCCAATTCAGTCAGTTGGGTTGGTTTCTTGTCAATATTTTTCTCCCTCAAACCGATAGGGAAAGGCACAGAAAAACTAAGAAGTGCGTATCTTTGAACAAAATGAAAATCCTTCCTTAGGCCAATGCATAAAACCCTAAGTACCAAAAACACTGCCAAGTTTTATATACATTCACAGGTTGTTAATACTTGTGGTATTTTCGAATGTGACACCTGGAGCTTCATGGCACACATCAGACTTCCACAGCCTCCTAGGAAAGCTGCCTGCACAGTGAGGTCTTTGTCAGATGCTTCATCTGATTCATGTTCTCAACGGCATGTGCTTATATCACTGTTACGCCGGTTAATAACCTGACCCTGAAAACTGGAAATATACCACAAATCACCATCATGGAAAGTTTACGTCTCAACTTCCCGACTGGATTCAAAGTTCAAATGATAAACTCATCAGTGGGGGGTGCTGCTTTCTGGCTAGTGGAAAATCTGTTACTAGCAGGGAACTATTAATCTTCCAAAAAAGAACTGCAGTGCCTTACTTCAGATGATAGCTTTGTGGTGGGGAAAGCAAGAAAAATGGCACAGCAATTGTTGCTGACCCTTGCCGTTAAAATGCCATTTACCAACTCTTCAAACCGGGGACTCTCATCCAGGGGGCAGCTTGCCAACAAGATCAAAGTCAGCAGGAGCTTTGCCCGAGAAAGTATTAAGAAGTGCCCAAATAAGGCAGTTATCCAGAATGCAAATATTTCTTCCTTATTCAGCATGTGGAATTCCCATTGATGGAAATGAAAGTACCATGTGTGCAGAAAATGCAAAAGATGTCTACAGCATGGATCAAGGGAAAGAATTTTGCCTGTAGTGTTATGAAATCTTAATCATTTATACAGTTCAAGGACCTCAGGCTGTGGCATTAAAAAAAATAATTTACACATTCTGTGTGAGAAACACACAATCCACCATTTCAAAGCCTTCTGGATTGAAATAAGGTTGTTTTTCAATTGCCAACCTGAAGAAGTGAAGAAATGCAATAGGTTTTGCACGGAAACCGAGAGTGAAGTTTATCAACTAAAGCTAGGCTAATTTTTGTACTGGAAGAAAAGTATCAGGATATCTTTAAATAAACATAACTTGGTCTTATCTCTCAGAGATGTAGCATTTCTACCGTTAACGTAGACTGTTAAATTGACTTTAGCACCATGCCTATATCTCAAACAAGAGTATGGCACCTATCCATGTCAACAGTCCTGCTGGAGGACAGACGTGTTCCTTTAGTTAATCATTCTGATATGGAAATCAGAATTTGCTCCTTTGTGGGCAACTTTCAGAATTAGACTACTTACAAGTAATGTAAGGCTTGGATTGAGCCAAAGAGACATCATTCATTGCAAATTTTACTTGCAAGCTTCCCAGAGCTGGGCAAATACATCTGGACTTAAATACATCCGTAGCTGAGTGATGGAGACATGAATCATTGTTCTTCCAATTGTTAATACTCTTGAAAGTGTTTGCAAGCGCCCCAAGTTGTATGTTGTTTACTGGTTGTCGTTCACCGTTTGCTATTCCCTGTCAAAATGTTTCAGTCATTAAGTCAGAGAGCAGAAAATATACCACATGCCTAATCACACAGTGTGAATAATACAAGCAGACAATTTGTGAATGGTTTGTGAACAAACCCTGAACCGGAACAGAATTCATGCAGACTATTTAACAGGCAGCCGAATAACACATCTCTTTCCAGAGCACAGCAATGCTTTGCAGGTTGCCTCTCAATTAAGAGGAAAATAGTTAAATTCATCGAGCTTTGTGTTTTGAGAAGCACTGTTAGTGTAGTCCCAATATTTTGTCTTCATTTCTGCTTTCAAAATGGCCATAAGGAGACTACTCTGATTTACTTTTTCCTTCCTTACAAAAATAACCTTTGTTAGGACTTCAAGTTGAAAACGCTTATCGGGAACATATGTCAAAATACATTATAAGGGAATATTGATCGTCTCAGAACTAAGAATCCTAAGTCCAGGAAACGCAAAGAAAAAGTTAAATATTACAAGAAATCCAAGCATGTAAAGATAAGGAAGAGTTCAGTGGGTTCAGCTTTAATTCTGCCCACCATACCTTTTTTTAAACATTCTGGGAACTGACTGAGAAGTGTTCAATATGCACTATGCAGAGTGGCTTTCCAACTTGATCTCTCTCAGGGAGTGCATGCAGAGCTCTGGCTCCTCTCTTACTGAACTAGCACGCAACCATTTTGTAGCAAACACACGACTGTCCAGTCCTGATTCCTCTTACACAGCCATACAACCAAGCTGAAAATTTATTTTTATAAGCCTTCCTACCTCTAAGTCTGAATATTTGTAGACAGCCAGCCCAAAATAATATAAATGCCTCTGAAGCACTCATAAGCGGGATTGCTTTCAGTGTTATCAGCCACGTAGCTCACAAATGGAGTAATTACCCCAGTGTCCTGGGGTGTGCTCGTTACTCAGTTTTCCCATTTGTTTAAAGATTGATATTCTCACGGTATCCCTTTGGACTAACATCAGTGCATCCGATGGCGAAACGCAGCATTAGACCTTTACAGTGTGTGTGCTACAGCACAGATCTGCATTGCCCACATCTGTTCTCAGTTCAGAGCACCCTTTCCCCAAAGCCGGAGTTTTACAGCTGATCAGATTACATTTTCCATGTTCTGCTCACGGTGCTCATTCGAGACGGAATTTGTTTCTATGCAGAAGATGAGCACGAGGCCTGTGTGCTATTTAAGCCGCAATTAAGCCCTCAGAAATAGGTCTTAAGTGATGCATAGGCTGCTGTCAGCTCTCTAAATTTCACCCTATGTAATTTCTTCCATCACCCACTCACATTATGTTATTGTCTATGGCTTCAGAAAATTACTACTAGTGCATTCATAACTTCCATTCAACAAAGAGGCTCAATGATTGTTTTCTTTAACGCCCTCTGAGCTTCCCATATTGGCTGTTGTGCTTTTACAAGTACATTTCCCCAGTATGAAATTTCTCTTCCATCTTATATTGGAAGCAGTATAATTTAGAGTTCACTCTGGAACATCTCATCAGGGAAAAGGAGTTGGGTATGCACCAGTTCTATTCCTAACATTATACTGACCTCTAGAGTAAGAAGTGCTGCACACCTCAATCAGCGGGGTGCCTAAGAGAAGCAGAGGCAGACAGGGACCACCACCAGCTGCCTGCCCTCAGGAAGGGTGCCAGGAACAAGGCTCTGGGGCAGCACAGCCCCAAAGGCCGAGCCGGACCTGGGCAACAAATAAGCTGCATTAAGGATTTGGCCATGCTGCTGTGAGCAGTCCCAAGAGTCTCACAATAACCCCACACAACACCTTGTGTCTTAAATTCACGTCCTGAGGACTAGGAAATTTAAGATTCAGATAGCTGCTCACGTGGATTGGCAATACTTCACACAGAATATGACATTTAGTCTTATTTTCACTTTTCAAAATAACCTGGAGGCTGCAATATTTTAAAATCTGAGCTACACATCCTCTGTTGCAAGCAATTGTGTGGCAATAAGCAACATTTTATGCTCAGAGTTTTCTTTAATTTCAGTTTCCTGGTTTCCTTTGTCTGAGCTAACTAATATTCAGAAAATATTCGTCAAATGCTTCCTAAATACGAGTGTGATTTTTGTGAAAACTTCAAGGTTTCAAAAGCATATCCCCAAGAGACTCAGCATGCAGATATGCTCAATTATTGTTGCCTAGATTCCCCCAGGAAGCCACTACGGCCTCTTATTGGTAAGTTACTAAACTACCTTCTCAGAATAAGAACATAAGAAAAGTGCTTTACACCACGTTGCCCAGACTGCTTGTTACATGCAGTTGAGAACTAAGAACACAGCACTAAAGATCAGGGAACCCACTGAGAGCTGCACTCACTGCTCCCACTCAGAGCCTGGGCAGCCTGCAGTAGCGATCCAGACAACCCTCATCAGTTCCAAGAGCTACCCACAGCACTAGCAAGCTGAGTTACGTTGCCAGCCAAGTCCTTCAAATTTTCATTTCACACCTCGAGTACAAAGTTCCCCGGGCCCTCCAAACAGAGACATTTGGGGGCGATGATGGTTTTGTGCTTCACGTTGTGATTGCCTTTAACAACATACGGTAGCTCATCCTTTTCAACAAGGTTCATCCTTCCTTCCTAAGTACGCGAGCTATTTCTGTTCACTCTTTCCCTCTGGTCTGATCTCCTGTACCTGTAAAAAACAGGTATGGTCAGAGACAAAACCTGTGGGCTTCTGACGACTTGAAAATGGTAATTCATTCTCTGTGATTTTCTGTACTTCATCACAGATTACCGTAAGTTTAAAAACAGCGTTGGATAAAGTTTTTCTGGGGGGAAAAAAAAAAAAAAAAAAAAACACACACACACACACCAGAACTCCTAAGAATTACACTGATTCTTAAAAAGCCTTTTCGAGATGTATGCTGTACGATAAGAGCTTTTCTATAACTTTTGAAAATCACCTCCAATGAGACGTTAAATGAAAAGAAAGATTCATGCTTAAGATTTCAAAAAGGTAGGCAGCTTGTGCCGGTTTTCTCCGTTAATTCCCTCCACGATCAAAAGCAGCAAGCACTTCTTCACAAAGCCATGAAAAGCTCAATCATCAGTAAATACAGGTCAGCATTAAGGTTTTTTCAAGCAGTCAGGAGCTGAGCACAAATGGCAAGTGAAATGGCAGGGGACAGAGCCAACTTGACATTAAAACACAGGGTGCAGAGTTCGCACAATAAAGGATACAACGGGTTTCTGCAAAAAGGGACTACTTCATCCAGAGTAGCTGGTACACCAAACATGTGGGTGGAAGTAGATGGCAGACAGCAAGCAGAAGGCAGAAAGGGGCTCAGTTAGCTGGGGCTGAGACCATTCTGCAGCGAGGGCACACAAACGCAGCACTGACCAAGCACACAACCACAATCACTCCTGAGGGAGGCAAATGCCCAGACACCTACCCTCCTCTGCAGCTCTTCTTGCAGCTTGACTGTCCTCAGAGGCAGAAAAAGTAAGCAAAAGAACAGGGATTCCACAAGAACAACCCATTTTCCTTGGTGTACCTCACAAAAAACCCTGTTCAAGACCATAATTCATCATCCTCCTGTAGGTCTGACTGGGCAGTTAAAGACAACTTCACCCTTGTGCTATGGGGAAAAAACTGAGCTCTGAGACAACCCAAACCTCTCTCTAACTGCTGTAGGATGGCTGCAAGTGCTGTGAGTTAACCTTAATAACTTTGTAGGGGAAGCCAATGGGTCTTCAGCCCTGCAGCTGTGGCACACCCTCAGCTGAAAGGCCCTAATTGCATCTTCTTTTAAGAGGCCCATGCATCTGAAGCAGTACACACAGATCTTCTTTAAGCCCATGTACAGTTTTCTTTGACACACTCGTTCTGTGTGAACCTCTTGGTGGTCTCAGGGTATCCCATCCACCCCAGGTTGCGGGGCTGTCCCAGCTCCAGGCCAGGCCTTAGCACACGTTCAGGCCCAATGCTTGATGAGCGGCCAGGGTAGAGGATATCGAGCCGAGTATGTGGGTGGGCTTGGAGAACGGGGTCACCCTCAGTGTGTGGGTTCAGAGACAACTTCAGCAGTGACAGGGTAGGAGATAAGGTAGAAGATTCTGGAAAGGGAAAGGGTCTGATTCAGACACGAAGTGGTATAGAGGGCTGGAGGGGTGTCATTGTACCACTCTGGATTTAGAAATGGGTGATGGAAATGAACCAGCACAAACTGCTTCTCCAGGGAAAGTCTGCAGCTGGGTAGGTGCAGGCAGGTGGCGTGCATGGTCTGTGATCAGGTGTCAGTGACGGACTGGCTGTAGCCTGACCTAACAGAAAGCCACAAAAGCTTACATTTCATTTGTGTTTTATGTGCTACCTCCTAAAATAAAAGTCAATATGTGTCAGACTGGAGGTGTTTAAACATATAATTCCCTTTGTAGTGAACTGATGCTTCCCTTTACCTGTCTGACAAGTGGTTCTGGGAACACAAAGTAGGAAGAGACCTTGGACAGGAGATGAGAGGGACTCAAGAGACTTGAAGTTACTGAAGACACTGGAAGAGGAAGCAGCAAAATCAAACCCACAAACAAATTGTTCAAGGTCAAAGACCAATATGCATTGCTGAGATGTGCTGCTTTGTTTCTCAGTCCGAGTTAAGAGAAACAAGACCAGATGCATTGTGTGCATTATCCAGGGCTGAGGGAGAAGCAGAATAACCAAGAGTCAACAATCCATCAGAAAATAGTAAAAGCAAAAGGAAGAGTGGGAGGACCAGGCATGCCAAAAAGACAAGCCCAGCTCTTCTAGCAGCTGAGCTGTGACTGGAGAATGAGCCACACTGGGGCTCTGTTTTATCGGGAGCTGAAGAAAAATCTCTGCAGGGGCAAATACATTGGTCAATGGGTACTGTTCTACCCTTTCAGGTAGAAAGGGTGATGCACTGGTGGTTGGGTTTGTGTTTTGTTATAGTTAGTAAGAGCCTCAAAGTGTGCTGGGTTTGTAGCTATACTCTGCCATGCTGCTCTTTATCTGATAACATGAATTTTAAAAACAGTGGGTTTCCCCTCTCTACAGAGGCATACATTTGGCTGCCATCCCAGGTAGTTAGACTGGGTGATCAACACATGAGTAAATGCAACGTGGTGACAGCACAGGGGCCGTGGGCAGAAATTTCCTAACTTACACTGGACAGGAAGTTTCATATGATAAAAAATGATCATTTGATTAATGTAAATCTTTTCTTTCTGTTGATAAAACTAAGCCAACTCTTCCAGTGGGAGTAGGGAAGCACTGCCTGGTGCCTTTATGTGAAGCCACGCTGTCACTCCCAGCAGTGTGTTTGGCATACGGTGCTGTGGTGTTGCCTACTGGTGCCACAGGCATCCCAAGGGCACCTAGGAGGTCGCTTCCCCCTTGCAAGAGGAGGCATCCACGTCTAGGAGAAGTTAGAACATGTGCAACGTGTAGGGCAGTCACAAACCCACTGCTTTGGCAATGCACCAGCCCCTCCTCAGGCAGGGGATCAGTCATCTCATGGTGCCAGCTCACACAGGGCACCAGAAGACAAAGCTCAACTCTCCTCCAGAAACTCATTTGCACGCCCCGTGTTGCTAGCTCCTTTGTGCACAAACACAAGTGTTTGTCTGGCCAAGCTTTTCCTTTGTGGTGTTAGTTTTAAGCCAGACCAGGTTCTTGTCTTCTTTCTCTGAAAGAACAATGAATTCCTGTGCTGGAAGATGGGATGAGGGACAAGAATGGGCAGGTACCACCGTCTTCCAGAGCCAGTGACAGCTTTGCATGGCCTAAACAGATTATGAAATTATGGCACAAGTGGCATGATAGTATCATTCTTAGCTGACTGGGTAACCAGAACTTCCCAAATAAGGATTACGACTGATAAATAATGAATGAGAGGACAGATAACACATGGTGTGCCGTTAATAATCTTTCTGAGAACAAAAGCCCGATTACTCAGTTTTTCTGAAAGACAGTCACTCGTTAAACACGCGTGTGAGCAGAAGTAGTCTAGTGTGACCATCTGAGAGTAGTTAATGACGAGGAACGTGGTTGTGGTCAAAAAGCACAGTCATTCAGAACCAAATTAACATTATTTTGATGTGAGCAATGTTTTTGTGTCATTCAACCAGTTTTCTGGTATTTTATGAAGCTCTAAAGCTTGGCAATGTTAGGATCCTGTCTGCCATTTGAAAGTCTGGTATCTTGAAAAGTTTAAAGGAGTTCTGATACTCTGGGGAGGCTGGGGTGAGGCAATGAAGAGGGGAAAATGTCACGGAGGGGTCACTTCTTTGCAACTCAGAAGAATCTGTTGAGGAAAAAATGGCAATTTTCTTGTTACACCTTCAGCGTCATTGCCTGAGGTGTAAGCTCTGAAACCACGACTTCCCTAGCACAGTCCTCTGCAAAACTAAGCAGAGGATGATGTGTGCTTAAGGTAACAGGCGTGGGAGCAATTTTCCAGGAATACTTTGAAACATTATTGTTTACTGTTTTCTGTGTGAACAGTCTGTGAACCAAACTTCTACCCAGACACGCTTTGAAAAGAAAAACTTCAGAATATCTGCTTATTGTCCTCACCTAACTTCTACTCAAAGTTGAGCTTTGTTTGTAAGTGAAAGTAGTTGGAGCCAGAGTCAAGGCCCACAGGACTAAAATGAATGAAGTCTTTCTGTTCCAGTAAGTAAACTCAGGGTTTCACCTTGAGGACAGGTTTTCCAAAGATTCAGGGAAGAATTCAAGTGTTCATGATGCCTATCCAGGAACATGTTAACCCAAACCCTCACTTAACTGGGGTGTAACTGGCACCCAGGTTCTGGTGGTCCCTGAAGGTTAAGGTAGATTCTGGTCACTTATTTGAGTGCTTTAATATTTGGGTGCTGCAAATATTGCCCAAGGCAAGCACTATTACCTGCAGCCTCAGAGAACAGGATTTACCTGCTTCCACAGGTATTACTCCTGAAAAATTCAAAGAAAGGAAAAATAAGCAAATGGTAAAATAAAATGAAGTTCCAGCAGTACTCTTATGAGATTAAAACTTGACTCAAGCTGTTAAATTAACAGCCCCATCATATTACTTGCTGATTAGTCAAGCAGCACCAAGTCAGTGTACAGGCAGAGCTGTGCGTGTGTGTGATGTAAATATAAAAGGGTATTCCAGGCAACTGCAGCATTTCCCTTAGCAACAAGTCATGTGAACTGTTAAGGAAATGTAAATAAAATAATAAAGTCATATCATCGTGCACAAAATAGCCCTGCAGAGAAGATGCCCTGCAGATATGAACTCTGTAATAATCTATCCATCTAGAAGCCTAGGTGATTTATTTTCCCACAGCTTTTGTGTGTGTATGTGTCTGAAAGGAGTTTCCTTTATTTAATGGCTCACAGTCTGTTCTGGGGCTTGTTAGTGCAAAGGAGACAAGTCTAATTTTGCTAATCCATGCTGTGAAGGGAGTCAAACAGCATTTCCTATATTCTCTGCCAGTATGAAACAAAATCACACTTCTATCGGGTTCTTAATACTATCTCACAAGATAAACTTCTGTTGCTAATAATACCTGACACTTCTATGTATGAAAGCACTGAAAAAAAAAAACTTCAGAACAAATTGATCCCTGGAGTAACTATTGAATTTACTGGAATTAAACTAGGACTAACCGGGTATATTATAGGGTCAAAGCAAGAAGTTGGAGAGCCTCTTCCTTCAGCAGGCTTGCCCTGACAGTCAAGGTTAATGGTGCCAAGCAGAGCTCCTGCCATTTTCCTAGAGCCATCAAAGGCTGGAATTGGGATTATATAGCAGTGACTGGGGGTTGCTGCAAGACTCTGGTTCTCCTTCTTCCTCTTCAGTCAGCAGAAAGATGGAAAAGGAAGAAAACCTCATGTCAGCGCACCTCTGCTCTCTTGTAGGCTCAAACTCCTCTGTACCTGAGCACTGCTGCATTGCACTGGTATTTACCAGCCAGGCTGGGGTAGCTGAGTGGGATACCTTGCTCATAACACACCAGCTCCTCCTGTCTCAAATGCAGACAATTTTATTTGTTCTCCAGCACGCCAAATTAGCCTTTGTCCAGTCTATCACCAAACAAGTAAGGCGGAAAATTGCCAGAAAAGCTCTGAAGTTAGAGCCTTGTTTTGTGACTATAAAGTTTACTCATCTGGTAGTGCCCAAGGACACCAAAGCAAATGAGATTCCCCCAGGGTTCATCTCCATTTTGGGGGGAATCTTGTGTGGCACTAGTTGTGACCCCTGCTCGCCAGATCTTCACGTGGCAGTGTGAGCAGCAAGACAACATCAATCAGGGGTGTGCCCGTCTGAGGCTTCACAGGGACCTTCAGGGAATGTACCTTGGGATTTACAGGATCACCACACCTGGGTTCGTGCAGCATTTGATCCTAAACGGCCTGTTCACAGAAGACAAACCAAAGAGGTGCTGTGTTTTTGGCAAAGTGTTTTACAGTATGATGCAAGTTTAGCAGATTGGAAATGATGAGTGCCTAAACAATCCCCAGGGCTGCTCTGACACAAACATTGCGTTTTGCACGTCTCCTAACTGCAAGGGCAGCAATTTACACAAGTCTGCGACTTCTGCAGGCAGTGCTGTGACTTGGAACAAAACATATTTACAGCACCTAAGGGAGAGGGAAACACCCAGAGCCTGGGGCCTGAGCCTGGTGACTCCTAGCACAGCAGAGAGGAAACATGGCCAGGAGACCCTGAACTCAAAGAGCGAGCGATCCCAGGGGACTGCACTGCTTGCAAAGCAGAAACACACAGCTGAGCCTGGGCCCCAGCAGCCACCGTGTGTCTCTGGAGAGAAATCCTGACTGTAAGCAGTTGCATGTGTAATTTTAGGTAAGTACAAACACACTGGATCTACGTAGTATAGATAAATACATAAACTTTATTTCCCATGGACACATTAACAACGTGACATCTGGGTAAGAAGGCCTCTAGATGCTCCAGGAACGGGCACACACACACCTGGGGCACGCAAAAGGCATCGGAGAGGCTTCACAGAGGTAAGGGGGGTGGACATCAGTGACCACAGGTTGGAAATTCAAAGAGGTGGCCACTGTTGCACAGCACATACGTGCTGGCCATCAGGCCTGCCTCCTGCCGGTCTCAGCTCTGTGCCTGCAGAAGTGGCTGGCAGCCCACCACGGACAAACACGCCTGCTGGGACCACCACGGACGAGGAGCCCCTGCAGCGAATGAGGCACTTTGCAGGACTGAGCCCCGGTCAGGCTGTTTTACGGTCTGCCTGCACTGATAATCTTCAGTGACTGCGAGTTCTCGGATGTGCACATGTGGTAGTATTTGCTCATTTATTGTTATATTTATTTGGCAATCCATGGCGTGAATATGACCACTATCAGTGAGTAATACTTCAATAAAATGGCTCTCTACTAAAGCAGTGACTCTGGAAGCAGGTACTGTGCTCGGTATAATGACGAGAAAATATCTATCTAGTGCTGAAATAACCTTTGTAAAAGAATATTGCAGACCCAGGTGTCCTCTACAGATGTTAAAGGAAATCCCTCATCATGACCACTCCAAAGAAATAAGTACACTGAGAGCATTATTATTTTGGGTAAGTGCCAGTGTCTCAGAGCCGTGAGCCCTACAAGACCTGTGTCTTCTCAATACTGCGTAGCAGCAAAACACAAAGGGAGTGTCGGATTCGAAGCGGGAGATGGAATCAAACAAACCAAGCTTTGAGATAAGACAAAGTTTAGAGATCAAGGAAAAAAAAATGGGAAGAAGATATAAGGAAAAAATGCAGTGCAGATGTGGCTAGCCCTTGGTATGCTGCAAATCTTCAGTTCCCAAGACAGGGTGCCAAAATTAGGCACACTGAATGAAAGTGCTCTTGGCAAGGGCTACCAGGAGGCTGACAGCAGAGCCCAGCAGAGAAAGGAACTGCTGGCACCAGGGCTAAAGACAAGCAAATTTCTGTGTGAGTAACACAGTAAACTGAGGTCATGCTGAGTGTAGGGCCCCGGGGCAAAGCACACGTGGATTTTTCAAGGGATTAATGGGTCTTTTATTTCCTCTCCAAACTGTTACACTGGCAACAGCCACCTACCCAATTGCATCTATGAGGAGGAACCAAAAGGAATTGGGCAACAATGTATAGTCATTTCAAAGGGATTTAGGTCAGGTCTGGTCAGGTTTTTCTATGCTAATAGCAATAAAGGAATCTTCAGCTGGGCAGATAAATATCAAGTTTGTTTGTTTGCTCTCATATCGGAGCTTGCGTTGTGGCTCATGTTACACATAGTTTACTCATTCACATCAGGCTCAGCTTGGGTTACAGGATTCAGTTTCCTCCCCATTAACATTCAGCCCTTCTAGGGTGGAAGTTGCAAGGAGAGACCTTTGCACAGCAACCCTGAGCAAATGTTTGCAAGACGAGGTGTAAAAGTAACCTGGGCAGGCATCATCCAAAGCAGGGTTGCATAAACAAGGTGAGTACAAGCCTGCAGGATAGTGGGTTTACATTTCACCTCAAAAGCACCATCTATTTGAGCTTTTGCATAAACAAGGTGAGTACTAGCCTGCAGGATACTGGGTTCACTTTTCACCACAGAAGCACCACCTATATAAGCTTGTTACCAGAGCTCACACTCTGATCTGGTATTGCTGTAACATGGGAGATGAGTACATCATCCAGCATCGCTTCCTCCTGCTCTTACACCGTTTCCTTGCCATGCTACCAAACAGAATGACAGTCCCACGAACAGCCACCAGCAGAAGACAGCAGATCAGAAATTCCTGGGATTGCCCAAGGAGCTGGCAGTGCAGGGCAGGGCAGGGCAGGCTGAGCAACCCGCCAACCTCCCGGGTGGGAGGTTGAGACTTTTTGCCTCAGGCCAAGGTAGATGACTTGAACAGTTAGATAAGTTGGAAGGGAAAGTGCAAAGCTCCTAGTTCAGTATCCACACTTGGACATAAAATTACCAGGTGAGTTTGTTTCATTGTAGGGAATTTTAGCAAAACAATTGGATTTGGAAATATGACTTCTCCTTTCATTGGCAGTATGCACACCTGTAATCTGACAGGAGCTCAGTGAAGTTTTTACCCAGAGAAAAGGAGATTGCATTTTATGCCCGCTAAACATTGCTCACAACCTCCCAGGGAATTTGGCTGCATGAGGAATCACCCAATATCTTGGAACAGCCTCTGGGTCAGGGTCACTTCTTTAATCTCAGCTGTTCTAAAAATAATTTCCATGTGACAGACCATTCCTTTTTTGCACCATTACTTGAAACTATTTGCCTGGCTGCTTTTGCTGGTCTACCAGAAATAAACCACAGTTTTAGAGTTCCGACTCTAGTTCCTTTTGTTACCAAAGAAGCTCATGAAATGCTGTAGCAGAACCATGTTAAATCACAGGATTTTTAGGTAAATCACATTAAAACTTCCAAGGATGGAGGTCCACCAAAGCCTCCAGAGAATTGTTCTCATAGCAAATCATCCCATTAGGATTTTGCAGCTTACCGTAAATCTACATTCCACTACCCTCAACTATCTGCTTACATTTATTTTAGTAGACTTAAGATTGCTTTATCATCAAACTCACATTATTTCTGTAAGGTTACTTAAGACTCTGATCAGATTTCCTTAAATTTGTAAAACCAAACAGATGGGGCTGCCCTGAAAGCTTTCCCTGCAGGGAAGATTTTCCGGGGCATTCAGTGTTTTCATGGCTCCTCACTCCCAAATTTTCATCATCTCTTTGGAGTTACTGTCAGTAGGACCCAACACCAACCACACTGAGTAACGGGCTTGCCGTTATTATTGCACAGTAACACAAGTTCACCTTCCTGCGCAGCATTCCTACTTGTACGCAGAGTTGTACAGAGTCGCACTAGCTCTTCCCACTTTCCACCTCCATGTTTTTAATATTGTTGTCTCAGCTAGACGCCTCTTTTCAAAAACTGTAGCACAGAAATGGAGAAGCTTCAAGGACGGACAGGAACAACTATTCACATGCAAAAGACTTTCATGAGAAAACAGATTAAAGGTAGGAGGAGGAGGAAGTGAATTAGAACTGACATTAGGAGATGTTTATGAAAAAAAAAAAAAAAAAAACAAACTGGAAAAGAGTCTGTAAGGTTTACTGTGCCTTGCACTCTATTGACAAGAGGTGCACAAATGAAATTAAATGGCAACAGCCAGTAACAGATATGATAGGAAATTTTGTTTCCCAGAACATAATTAGCTGGTGAAGCATTTGCGATGAATTACTATGAGGCCAAATTAGCAGGAATCAAAGAAAATTTCAGCTGTTTCTACCTATCCAGGTAGGTTTATCGAATGTAGGAGGAATAGTGACCTTCAAGAAATCAATAAGCACATCAAATTATGAAAAACCCAACTTCCCTTAGGAAATGCATATTCTTTCTGAAAGCACCTGATGTAATGTGATTCTGTGATTCTGTAAATATGTTCTTTTGTTGGAAGCAAGGAGGTGAGTTTGATGCTGCACTGGTGAGGTGATCTGTAGGCCTCTACACATCAAACTTCAGATTTCCTGTCAGCCATACACAAGCACCCATTTTTCTTCACAAGTGCAGTTATACCCAGTTGTTGTCAAGTTTATGTTTGCTTTCTTTCATAGGGCCAATCTATTCACACAAAGGTATTGCAGTAGAGTACAAAATCACTTTTTCCCCCACATTATTCTTTCAACACTTTTTTTTTTTTTTCTGTAATCCTTGCCACATTGCTGGCCACAATATTAATGTATTTTTGTTTTGTTTTGTTTTATTGTTGTTTTCAAAGTGCATTTAATGTAATCTAGACAGTCCACAGAAAGCTTCAGTGGTGTTACACCTACTTCTGAGTGTGTTGGCCTGAACCCCTTGACCTAAAGCCGTGTTGGGCTGTTGAAGGGAGCCATGAGGCCATTAGGGAGACAGATCCCTGTGCTGGCTGGGCCTCCCTCATCGGGGAGCTCGGGGTGACCGGGATGGGCCATGGCTCTATGTGAGGGGAAGCAGAGCCAGGTGCGGCTCAGGGCATCCATGAGGGCCACAGTGATGGGGACAACTAAGGCCAGGCAGGACGCCATCCTGCGTCTCCAGCTGTGTGGAGGCAGGGTGAGGCACAGCCAGGGTTGTGCACACAGCGCCGGGGTGACAGAAGCGACGCTGAAAGCCCTACATGCAGCTCCAGGCCGCTGCCTCATTGCCATGGCGACAGCGCCATCTTGTGGCTCCGCGGCCGCGCGGCGGGCGGGCCCGGCCTCATGGCGGGAGGCGCAGGCGCAGCGCCTGGAGCGGGCGGGCAGCCCCTCAGGAGGGTGCCTGGCACCAGAGGGGGACTCCGCGAGTTTCTCTGTCCCTTTTAATCGCGTATTCCGGCCTTTTCGGGGTCAGAAGCGCAGGCTGAACCTCGTGAAAGCTTACATTTTGGTCTACATACTGTGTAATACCAAGTTGTAATGTGACTGCTTGGAGTTGTTCTCCAGTCGAAGGAGGCCTTCAGTTTCAAGTGACTTGGAAAATTCTGTCACGCTGAATACCCTCCCATGAAGCGTCCTACAGAAGCTGTGTTCGCTAAAAAAGCGTTTTTCTGGTCAGGCTGAGCCATTTTGGGGAGGCCCGCTTGGCCACAAGGGTTAAGGCTCAGTGGGACCGAGGGTGTCACCACCCTCACCTCAGGGCCACCAAAACCCACGGCAGCCACCCACACGGCATGGGAGGGCTGCAAGGCAGTGGGAAGCAAGCACAAGGCACCAGGGCATGCAAAACTATCCCACAGAATGGTTCCTGTGGTCAACCATAAACAAATTCAGTTTTAGGTGGAGAAACGATCTCATTTCTCCTCTGAGGAGTCCATATGTGCTTATCCAAGTTTGAGTCTTGGATTCTGGGCAGTTTTTATCTGCTTACTGGTAGACCGGCTTTTCACACCCTCTCCTCAACCCTCAGAAGAAATCCTGTCTCACTTCTGTGACTCACTGTGCTGCCATAAACAGCTGCCTGACAAGGCTGTAAGATGACCTCCTTGGGCAACATGATCCCTGCCAAATGAATTTTTCACACAGATTGTCTGTGGAAGATCAATAGTATACTCAAACATCACAAAACTGTAGTGTATGTGGTGTTTTCTGACAGAAACATGGAGAGAGAGTGTTCAGGATCGCTCTTTAAAAATGATTAAAAAATAATGGGGAAGGGAAGGGAAGGGAAGGGAAGGGAAGGGAAGGGAAGGGAAGGGAAGGGAAGGGAAGGGAAGGGAAGGGAAGGGAAGGGAAGGGAAGGGAAGGGAAGGGAAGGGAAGGGAAGGGAAGGGAAGGCCAAATAACAGTGTGAAGAAGCTTTAATATTTTGTTAAATGTTGAACATTTAACATTTGCTCAACATCTTCATCAATGACCTTGATGAGAGAATAGTGCCCACCCTCAGCAAGTACAGCCATGACACAAAGCTGGGAAGAATGTCCAACACAGCAGAAGGCTGTGCTGCCATTCCCAAGACCTGGACAGGCTGGAGAGCTGGGCAGGAAGAAACCAAATGAGGTTTAACAAGAGCAAGTGTAGAATCCTGCATCTGGGAAGGAACAACTGCATGTATCAGTACAGGCTGGGGAACGACCTGCTGGAGAGGAGCTCTGAGGAGAAGGACCTGGGGGTCCTGGTGGACAACAGGTTGGCCATGAGCCAGCTGTGTGTCCTGGTGGCCGAGAAGACCAGTGGGATCCTGGCAGGCATTAAAAGGAGCGTGGCCAGCAGGTCAAGGGAGGTGATCCTCCCCCTCTACTCTGCCCTGGTCAGGCATCACCTGGAGTACTGTGTCCAGTTCTGGGCTCCCTGGTACAAAAAAGACAGGGATCTCCTGGAAAGAGTCCAGCAGAGGGCCACAAAGATGATATGGGGCCTGGAGCATCTTCCCCATGAGGAAAGGCTGAGAGACCTGGGCCTGCTCAGCTTGGAGAAGACTGAGGGGGGATCTCCTCAATGTGTATAAATCCCTGAGGTATGGGAGACGGAGGGATTTGGCCAACCTCTTTTCAGTGGTTTGTGGGGACAGGACAAGGGGCCATGGCCACAAAATGGAGTCCAGGAAGTTCCACACCAACATGAGAAAGAACTTCACAGTGAGGGTGACAGAGCACTGGGACAGGCTGCCCAGGGAGGTTGTGGGGTCTCCTTCTCTGGAGATATTCAAGGCCTGTCTGGACGCCTACCTGGGCGGCTTGCTCTAGGGAACCTGCTTTGGCAGGGGGGTTGGACCCAATGATCTCTTGAGGTCCCTTCCAAACACTACAATTCTGTGATTTTACCAAAAGCAAAGGAAGGCCAGGCCAGGCCAAATAACAATGGGAAGGGAAGGGGAAGGGGAAGGGGAAAGGAAAGGGGAAGGGGCAAATAACAACATGAAGAGGCTTTAATATTTTACTGAGTGGAAGAGAAAATTTCAACTGCTCCTTCACTAACTCGCCTTTCACCCTCATCACATCATTGCACCTAATTAACTTTCCTGTTGCCTGCTGACCTGAGCACTGTAACTACTTGGTAGCCTCAAGGGGTAGGTGAGATCTGTCATTCCCAATCCTGTCTGCAGAGCAGAGGACAGTATATTCTGCCTCGTTAAAAGTAGCAACGTAGATGCCCTCCACCATTTTCTGCACCAAGATACCCGTCCAACAGTTGCAACAGAGCAATGTGGGCTTGACCCTTTGTGGGAAAATTACTGTTGATTGCAATGAATTTACAGTCTAGCCCCCCTCTAAGTACAGGTCGATTCCTCTATTTCTATTTTCCTCTTTTGTTTCCCAAGAGTAGGTTTTCCTGCTTCAACAAATTACAGAGTAGCCTCCAGGCTTTTTATGGTTACTAGTATTTTATGTCACCCTTTAATCTCCTGTAAATCACTTTTTAACATCTTTTCTAGAATGCCCTTTTCCAGCTCCTTTCTGCTTTCCCAGGGCTCCGGCTGCTGTTGTGAGAACAAATTTAATTTGCATTGATCGCTGTTCCCAAAGAAAGCTGACTACAATCAGCTCCGCCTTTCTGTGGAGTTCATTAGGACTTCATTGCAATGGACATCACCTCACATTACGTGTATTTATGTTACAGAAAACAGCTGACCATATTAACCTATATGCTGCCTCTGGCCCAAGCCACTGAAGTGCTCTGAGAGCTGAAAGACTAGCAGGCAAAGTCTGAGTACATAAATCTGGAAATTAGACTTGGAGAGTGCCTCCTCAGCTGTCAGATAAGCTGTAGCCTTAACTCTGGAGAAGCCCAAGTTTGTAACCTTGGAGTCTATAATGTCAAACTGCAGTAGTGCAGTCTGTAACACCGTGCGAGGCATCCACTCTCTCCTCAAGGCAGCAGCTTCAATCTGACACTCACAGGCTTGTTCACTGATGACTCCAAGCAAGTCAGTGAAGGCCAAAGTTGTGCTCAATACAGCTTTGCCGGGCTCTTTGGAAAATCTGTCAATTAAGGGCGAATCGCCTTGTCCTAGGAAATGGAAATCCTGCCCCTGTCCATCCCCACACCACCGGGAGAGCTGATAATGGGACTTAGCCATAAAACTCCACCATCATGGAAATGCCTTCTAATGGTGTCAGAGAGGAAGGGACTTAATGCTGCCAGCTTGACAGAGAAAAAGAGAGAGCCATCAGGCCGCAGTCTGCAAACCACTCATACACCACAGAGCCATGGATGGGGTTCGCATAGTCATATTAAAGAGGCAAGCCTGTAGCACTTTCAGCTGCAAAGCTGGGTTGAGAGAGAGAGAGGGGAAAAAGAAGAAGAAAAAGAAAAAAGAAAAAAAAAAAGGAAAAGGAAAAGTAAAAAGGTTTTTAAAGAAAAGAAAAAAAAAAAGAAAAGGAAAAGAAAAAAAAGATTTTTAAAGAAAATAAAAAAAAAAAAAGGAAAAGAAAAAAGATTTTTAAAGAAAAGAAAAAAAAAATAAAGGAAAAGAAAATAAAAAAGATTTTTAAAGAAAAGAAAAAAAAAGGGTTGTGAGGCACTGGAACAGGCTGCCCAGGGAGGTGGTGGAGTCACCATCCCTGGAAGTCTTCAAAAGACGTTTAGATGTAGAGCTTAGGGATATGGTTTAGTGGGGACTGTTAGTGTTAGGTTAGAGGTTGGACTCAATGATCTTGAGGTCTCTTCCAACCTAGAAATTCTGTTATTCTGTGAAATAAAAGGAAAAGAAAGGAAAAAAGAAAAAGAGGAAAAAGAAAGAGAAAAGAAGAAAGAGAAAAGAAAGAGAAAAAAGAGAAAAGAAGATAAAAGAAGAGAAAAGAGAAAAAAGAGAAAAGAAGATAAAAGAAGAGAAAAGGGAAAAAAGAGAAAAAGAAAAGAAAAAAAAAAAGAAAAAAGAAGAGAAGAGAAGAGAAGAGAAGAGAAGAGAAGAGAAGAGAAGAGAAGAGAAGAGAAGAGAAGAGAAGAGAAGAGAAGAGAAGAGAAGAGAAGAGAAGAGAAGAGAAGAGAAAAAAGAAAAATACAATTAGAGGGTCTGTCAGTTGGAAACATAAACAGTAGACCAGAGAATTTGACTGGGATGGTCGACATTTATTAAAAGTTGATTTGGGAAGAGAAAGTGTCAACACTGCAGAGATGAATGATGGTAGCACAGTGGCATTATAGTTACCAGGAAGGTGGTGAGACTAAGGCTGTTGCAAACCTCTTTTGGCTTTTGAACCTCCTTTTTAGCTATTGAGCTAAAAAAATCCTCCAAGGCAACACATCAACTAGAACATTACCCCCAGAAAATATATAATAGCGGCCAATCTTGAATTTGACCTCCCGGATGTATTAGATGGGCTAAAATTATTTTCCCCTTATACAGCTTCTGAGTTGTTCTAATTCGAGGATAAACACATACAGATGGGAGAAAATCATGTTGACATGTCAGCACGGAGCTTCTTCCAAATACACACAAAAATAAATAAATAAATAAATGATATCTTAAAGCTTCACGGAGAGCTCTTTCCCAGTGTAGCAGCTCCCTGCTGTGCAAAGGGCCACACTCAGTGAATAAGTTGATCGGCAAAACATGTCAGCGATGCAAGCAAATCAGTAATGACCTTGTCTTGAAGAATTAAAGCTTGACTGCGGCACTGCTGGCCTAGGGCTGTCCTCAGCTCCACCGAACTGCCCTGCGGTAAGGCCGGCAGGCTTCAAAATACACCCACACTGCCAGTGCGCCAGCAGCAGCTTGCAGATTGCAGAGCAGGGACTGTTTGTTGGTGCCCTGATCCTTCCGAGCACCCTCCCAGCTGGGCCTGGCTGCCCACCCAGCTCCTGCTGTGCTGCTCAGCGCGCTGCTGAGCTGGGCTCTGGCAGAAATGCTTCCCTTCGGCGTGGTGCCAAATTGCCGTGGCACCGGGTATCCCCTGGCTATGTGAGTGCAGCAACAGAGGGGCCAGCTCTCGTCTGCACTGGTGGCAGCGTCCCCATGTGCCCGCAGTCACCACCCAGCCCGACACAGACTATCTAAGAGTCAGACAGGATAACCTGACCCCCCTCAGCTCCCCTCCCCATACACAGTGCCCTGAGCAGGCCATCCATCCCTACCACCTCCCTTACACAAACATCGTTGCTGCCTGCCTTCTTGGAGACCTGGTTCAGGGCCGTACATGGGCAGAACACAGACCTGCAGTCTTATTTTCTGCCCATTAAAACCCCCAAACCAGGTCACCACGTGGGCAGGAAAGCAACACTGCAAAGGAAGGGTATCCATGGAATAAGATGCAGTAATATAATTGTAACTAATTAGAACAGAAACGTCTTGGACTCAAGCATTAGTAAAATTAATACAGAGAACGATAGGGAAGGGAAGGGAAGGGAAGGGAAGGGAAGGGAAGGGAAGGGAAGGGAAGGGAAGGGAAGGGAAGGGAAGGGAAGGGAAGGGAAGGGAAGGGAAGGGAAGGGAAGGGAAGGGAAGGGAAGGGAAGGGAAGGGAAGGGAAGGGAAGGGAAGGGAAGGGAAGGGAAGGGAAGGGAAGGGAAGGGAAGGGAAGGGAAGGGACACAACTCCATTTGTTTGGGAGGTAACTAACCCCAGGGCTGGCTGTGCACCATGCCCTTGCTGGTGTGTATGGCAGGGTCTGGTAATCCTGACAAAGTCACCTACGGTGCTGAAAATGCTGCGTTCATAATGAGGAAGAAAATATTCTGCTCCGACCTACACAAATGCCCTTTGCAAACCAGTAGCTTAAATATAATTGTGCTGGAATTACTCCGCTGATTTTCCTTTCTAAGATGACCAGCTTTGTGAACAGCGAGCAAGTACAAAACCAAATAAATCTATAGCTGGCAATTACTCCAAACACCTGCACCAACCAGGCTCATTAAAAGTAATTGAAAGGCATGTAAATGATGCTCTGCCATTAACCTGGCTCAATTATTCAGAGTCGGGTGTGTCAAGCTTTTAACCAGCCCCAAAGACAGCATTGCCGGATGCTTTTTGTGAGAGAGAAATGGAAAAGGGGAAAAAAGCAAGCTGCCATGTGGCTCCTTGTTGTGCTAGACCAAAAGGAGCAGAGAGAGAAATGATCCGGAAGGAGTTTTAAAAGGGGCTGCTCCTCTCGTCTTGGCAAAGGTCTGGTTTTGTACGCAGGGGCTTCAGAGATGCAGCTCAGCCGCCCTCTGCTCTGAAACCCATTCAGAGACCAAAGGCAATGAGAGACCAAAGGCAATGGGTCACTCCAGGCTGGGGACACCTCTGCCTCTCGTGTGCCTAAGGGGAGTTGGGAACCAAGTGCCTTTAGGCCTCTGAATATCCCAGGCAGGGGCTAGAAGACATTTTCTTCCCCAGAAGCCAACTTGGCAGCTTTATACATGGCCTGCAACAGCAAGGTGTTGCCAGGAGGGTTAAAGGTGTGCGTGTGCGTGTGTGCACATTAAAATTACCTTTACTGGGAGCGGTGTCAGCCTGACTGGCTGCAGCTGCTCCTTCCCAGCTCTGTTGCTGTATGCAGCACTTTCTGCCTGGGCTCCAGGCAGCTCTCATTTACCCTGGTAAATGGCACGACCTTAATTTCTGCCAGTGCAGCTCCGCCAGCCTCCCCGAAGTAGGTCCAGACTTGATCTGAAACAAGGGGAGGATCTGATCCTAACTTTTCAAAACCAAATGAGTTTCCTGCACCCTGGGAATTTTCAAACATGACACATCCATCAGCTTTCCTTTCTGACTAACGCTCGGCAAAATGGAGCTGTCAAAACTTTTTTAATTCAGACCCAATTGTTTGCTGGTTGTTCCGAGCCACGTCTTAAATGTCAGTGGGAAAAGTTTCCACGCAGCCGTTGTGGGCACTCACACACATCACTACTCAGTGACCTACACCGAGGGGCAGCCCTGGGGAGGCTGAAATCCTCCGGGCACAGCGTGAGGGCACCACGGGGCCCAGCGGCTCCTGCTGCTGCAGCAAATCCTGCTCTGCCCCCTGCAAGTCCCTCTGGTCCTGAAGTCTTTAGAGGTGAAATCATCAGCTCTCCTTCTCAATAAAAGTTCTTTTTTGGCACTAAAAATACCTCTGAGGCAAGGACAGGGTGGCATATTTTCCCTGCCTGCCCATCAAGCTCTTAAAAAATTAAGTTATTAATCATCTAAACATTCACCTCTGCAGCACGAAGGCTCTCTGGCCAAAAAGTCCCATAGGCAGCTGTTTCAAATATCACTCTGCTCCTGCGGAGGATTTCTGAATTAAAAACACAAAAGTGAAGCATGGACAAACGCACCTTGCGACAACTGCTGCCCAGCACTGTGCTTTTAAAGTGGTCAGCTGAGTTTCTAGTTCTTATTTCACTAATTTGCTTACTTGGTCCAAAAAAGGAAAACAATAATAACAAAAAAAAGCACACACACACAAAACCACAAGCACACCAACCCCACGTTCATCATGCAGTTTATCTGAGGTCTACAAAAACAGCAAAGCTTTGCTTGCAAGAAGGAAGAGAAGTTTGCAGCAAAAATTGTTTTGTAGCAGATGTATCAATGGAAAAAGTTAGTAACGGGGAGTGTTCCCTCCTTCCCTGTCTCTCAGTTGCTATTAGTGCTGGTCTTTTGGGTGTAGCTTTCCTCTTGGGCTTCTGTGTTTGTTTTACGTATTGCTTTCCTCTTCCTTTTGGTCAGGAGCCTTTTTATGATCAGGCAAGATAATACTGAGCAGCGGCACCGAATCTGCAGGACAAAATGAGCCTTTGCTTGAAATATCCAAGAGACAAATGGAGGTAAGTAGGAACGAGCAGCTCAGTCTGTTTGGGTTGGGGGGTTGCTGTCAGCTCGTTATTTGGAGGTTGCTAACGACTGGTGCATTGGACTGGGTTTGTTTTGTTTCTTTTTCCCCTGCAATTTGACTGCAATGTGAAGAATTTAAAGTCTGGCTTGAAAATATACTGAAGTAGTGATCTCATTCGGGCCTTTGGTATGGATTACAAAGAGTTGGTTAGGATAGAAATCCTTTAAGCAGGGTTTACTAGGCCTTCACGGCAGACCTTAAGTACATTTTCCCTCTTCCTTTCTTCCCCATCTTGCAAAGCATCTCTGTATTTCTGATTCACAGTGCACACTATAGCTAATCAGAGAGTTTATCCTGCTCCTATTATCTTCTTGTATTTCATATATATTACAGAGGTTGTATTTGCTCAGCTGTACTGAATCCTATTATGAAAGCAGGGTGCAGAGGGCAGTTTCTAGATGCACAATGAATCTCTGTAACTAATAAAATATAGCATTTGCTCTGCTGGAAATATCAATGTGAAGCCATAATGCTAGCAGAGAGCTGACAGGGTAAGTGATCCCACTTCATAATCCTATAAGGTTGATACAGTTTGGTGGTACCAGCATAAAAGAGATACTTAGAGCTAAGCTGGACTTTGAGATAAATTGAAAATGGTGTCTTTAAAGGAAAACCATTCGGTACAGGATTTGATGACATGCAGATCTTTCACCCATAGGGTGCCATACCGGGCAGCTGGGTGGATGAAAATAGTCTGGGTTATTGTGTTGTACAAACGTGGCAAAGGTTTACCAGGAGAAAGGGGTTTGCGTCCAAGCAAGACTACTCATGTGTGTCAAGATCAGGCATTAAAAAATAAATATTGATACCCTTCTTTCTGTTTTCTACATTATCTTTCAAGTATCTTGAAACTTACTGAGATGTAGGGGGTTTCCACACTGTTCAACAAATACTTCTGAAAAATCATTCCTTATCTGCAGACCGCTTCCAAAGTCAAACCCCGAGTCACATTAGTTCTGCATGCACACTTACAGTTTATTTTTGGTCTCCAACTGCATTATCATGATTTTTAGAGTTAGGTTTCCAGACTCAGCTGCCGAAAAAAGAAATCAATGTTATTTACTGTGCTCTCAGATGTGCACAAAGGTAGTTCATGTGTGAAAGAGTTCCCAAAATATTTTGTAGCATCTACACACTTCCTAGATTAGTTTATTCTCTTCACATAGACCAGACACAACACTCCTACGTGTTGTGATGTACAAGAAAGCAGAGCTGCATTTTGTTGAGTGAAGGATGTGTAACTTATGAGAGGACTTTAGTTCTGCAAAGGTCTTAGGACAAGGAGCAGCCTTGAACTGGGACATCTGAATCATCTTTGGGTCAGTCACACCACCTCTGGCTGCTCTTGTTCACTTCCTGCCCAATCTCCTCTCCCATGTAGACCCAAAAGTCCTTAAGGCAGGAACTTTGCCTTACTGGGTGTTCATACAGTGCTTCTGTGTCTTGCTGTAAGTTAGATAGCAGCATTGCACGGACGATAAATCAAATGTGCTGGCTTTATTCTTCCCTTTTCCACAGCAAAAAGTTCACTAAAGCGGGTGGAAGTTTTTACACGGCAGTAGCAGACCTCAAGTTATGACAGTCAGTTCATCGGTTTCATGGAAACGCTGAGTTAAACTGCATTTATGTTGGCAAACCCATGCCCAGAGGGCTGAGTCACTCTGCCCGAAGCAGCAGCTACGGCTCCTTTGAACATTTGCTTTTTCAGAATACAACCTTCCTCCTCCACCAAGGCCTCCAGTATGCTTCTTGCTACAGATGTTTGCTTTTTTACAGTGCACTGAGACAGAGACAGAGTCAGTCACACTCCCCAGCTACAAGCCTGGTATCCAGGGAAGAGAGAGAAAGCACAGTGTGAGGAGCAAACACAGAAGGAAGACAGCTGCGTTATATTTATAATCTTAAACCACTGATGCAGACAGAAACAGGGATGTACAATCGTTACTAACCTATACAGTTATTTTCATAGCCTGATTTTAAACTCAGTTACATGAGGGATTATTTCCACTGCCTTTCCAGTTTTTCTTTTTTACACAACTTGAAGCGCCGCTTCCAGCCTGTGTAAAATCTGAAGGAGCAGATTCTGGCCTCCTAGAAATAACCTGCTGGTTATGCATGCGGTCAGCAAGGCCACGTGAGGTACTGAGGGAGAGTTAGGACCAGCCACCCACTCTCTCCTGAGCTCTCAGCTGGAGCACAGACCTTGGCTTTCTGCTGTGAGCAGTTCAGAGTTACAAGTTCCTCTGCTCCTCACATTTTATTCTAGCTGGATTTCTAAAAGAGAAAGGCAGGATCTTGCTAATTGTAGAATCCAAAGTTTAAGAAAAATAAATACACAAAGTACACAAAACAATAACCACCTGTTATATAAAAATATGCTGAGAGTCAGTGGGGAATAAAGAAAAAGGAATACTAGTGCAGCCAACTAGAAGAAAAACAAACAAACAACAAAAAAAAAATACATAACACAGGGAAATTAAAAATAAAATAGAACTACTTTGAAACATCTAAATTGGAATACACCATTAGAGAAGAGGTGACTGGTCTCCCCAGAAATCATCAGAATGGCATACTGAAGTTAGCAGGCAAATTTGAACATAGGATATATATATATTATAAAAAACAAACAAACAAACAAATAAAAAACTATTCTATAAATGCCTGAAATGTTAGAAAGTAAAATACTTTCAAAAGCAAAGCATTGGGATTGGGCAAAAACAGAATTTGAATATCTTCTATTCAGTTGAATTATCTACTAATCGATGCCAAATATTTGACAGCCATTTAAAATCATTTCTCAAGCTCATTAAAAAAAAAGTTGCTTTCCCATCCCCTCAATTAGAGAAAAATCATCACATCTTTTTATGCTGAGAGCTAACTGATGTATGTCATGTCACATATCACTGCCTCTGCATCTGACAGGAATCAAAGCAGAGATTTTGAAAGGCAAGTGTCTTTGAACTGCAAATTATGCTTAACAAAGAAAGTGTTTCAGTTGTTGTTTCTTAATGAAATTTCTGCTTTTACATAAAAGATGTGCCTGACACTTTATTTCCTGGATGGTATGAAGCTATGCTGAAACCAGCAGTTATCTATTTATTTCTGATTATACTGTAGTGTTTAAAGAAGTGGAAAAAATGTCCAGTTTATTACATATCCAAAACTTCTGGTGATTTGTTGAGAACTACTGGCAACATTTATCTTCCAATAGATATTTTGTTTTGATGCGTGTGCAGACATTAAAAAGTATCTGAAAGTTTGGGGTCTTACAGTTTTAGCTCAAGTTTTCTGTGCCCAAGAATTTCTGCTCATACTTTCATCTTTCTGATTCTTTTTCTGGGGCCTTGTTCTAAAATGGGTTTAAAATACCCAGGCAAAAGCTCTACTCAACCAAATCAACACAAAAAAGAGCAAAAGTCATATGGAGAAAAAGAAAATGCAACCCCTCAGACCCTCAGATCTTGACTAGCCTCCTTGTTTAAGTACAATGCTTCCTAAGCCAGGCCGGAAAGTGAAACTAAGACAAACTCTAGGAATCCTGGGTTAGGAAACAAGTAATATATATATTTGTTATTTTATATATATATATATATATATATATATATATATATTTATTTATTTATTTATTTATTTATACACACACACACTACTGGGCATAGGGAATTTTAACTACCAAGAGAAGAGTTTTTTTGTATGTTGACCTAACACTGCTTTGCTTGATATGCAAGAGTGAAGAGAGACTTCTTGCTTGGTTGCTGAGACCTTAATGTGTGCAGGTAGGAAAGCAGAGCATACAGGATGTAACAGGTTGGAGGGAAACAGAGAACAACCAGCATCTGATTTGTTCTGGGATAAGTTCCAGCAGCTTTATTCACTCACTGAAGAAACCTAGGCTGAGGGGATCTGACTACCTTGTAAATTAGGAAGCTTCAGGATAGGAAAATACTGGAATACGAGGCCACAAAAAGCCAAGGTGTTGCAGAGAGCTGCTGGTAAGTCAGGAATTGATGGTAAAACCTGCAGTACCTGGTATGGGTAAGCAGGTTTTAGAAAGTTACTCTGTATCCCTGGAATGAAGGAATTTCACAGTATTAAGCACAGCAGATCCAGAATTGTTATTATTTTTTTAAAAATAATATTCTATGGTTTACGTTCCTTAAACTGAAAAAGGGAATACCCATTTTGTGTGAGTTCCTCAGACTGTGTAGAACAGCACAGGTTCAAAAGGGTTGATTCTCATTTTCCTTGAAACTGCTTTGAAAAAGCTTTTTACATTCAGCCTGAGTGTAAATGGCAGTATGGCCTATTAACTAGCTTACACTTGCTCTTTTCCATTACCGGTTTGTTCCCCATCTTTCTGTGAATTATGTGGATTTGGAAAAAAGGCTTAAAAGATTTTATGGCTAGTACAATTCAGAAACTGCATAGGTGGTAATGTCCAAGAGTCGCTTGCTCTTCATCTCTAGCTGATAAGGCATTCAGAGATGCTGCCACGCAGCAGAGCCTGGGATTAGTTCTGAATTGCCTCATTTTCCAGGGTCATTTTCCAGTGCAGCGACACGGCTTTTCCCAGCTACAGCCTGGCACCAGCGCTGGTAAGGGGCAGTGGCACAGCAGGCAGCCAGAGCACAGGGAGGTCTCACCAAGACCCTGCAGCTTGCAGACTCCCCTGTTGTCTCACAGTTCCTGACCCACCAGGTCTGGAGAAGGGACAGAAGAGGACGACGCACCAAACGCAGGATGTGCTTCATCACTGTACAGCCCAAACGGCCTTGGTGTGTTAATTAAAGGAAGCAGCCATGAGTGCTGCCTGTGGAGGCTGGAAGCAAACCTTCCCATCCCCTTCACAGTACAGCCCCCCTCGGATAACTGTGGCTAATCATGTTTGTTACAATTAAAGGCAACCACATAAGTACGTTAGTCCAAAAAAATCCCATCTTGCCAAAAATTTACCCATGCAGATTACTATCAACAACCCCACAGGCAGAAACTAGCACGTGTTTCCCATTTTCCAGTGCTAAGATCCGCGTGTCTCCACAGGATCAGCGTGTTTCCTTGGAGCATTAGCAAACCACACAGATATTTCAGCAGTGGATGTTTCCTACATCAGATCAACCTCACAGAGAGAACCCATTAGCTGCTCAGCTATTAGCACATCTTTTACTCTTCTTTCTGTTTGTGGGTAACTCCAGAACCTGCCCTCACTGATGATTGTTGAGAAGAGGTTAGAGAAACCAGAGGGAATTAGCGTAGGTAAGCTGGCTGCGCCCTAGGGCAACAGATGGACCAGGTGACTTTAAGGGGTTCCCAGGCTCCATTTTCTGTGATTTCTGTAATTTGATGCTTCTGTTTCACTGACCAGACAGCTGGCCCTCCATTAGTAGACAAGTAACAGCAGCGATGCAGGGTGGTTTAGATGAAGCCAGTTTGGAGTGTTTGCTTTTGCTTTATGAGCAGTCATCCTGCTCTGGAGGGGAGCTAACAGGCTACACGCACAGCTGCTCTTTGTGTTTTCAGACATCTGAAAAGCTGAAATCCTTCCCAGCAAAAGAAAGGTTGTGCATGCAAACACTAACCATTTTACAGCTTGTTGGAAGACACACAGTTGTCCACAACAGAGCCTGCGATACCATCTCAGAGACATGTATTCCTCCACTGTATGGATACTCTTATTCCACCTTTTACCTTCTAAGTGTGTGAACAGACTGCATCTGGATGTTAGGAGGCAGAAGTTCTGAAAAACAGAACAAACTTTAGCAGTTGTGGACCTTACTCGCCAGATGAGCCCCCAAAACCTTGATGTCTTATGAAAGGCCAGTATTGGCATAATAAAATATAAGCCAGGATAATTAAATTAATCCTGAATGTCTGACAGTATCCTGGCCCTGCCTGTTTTTCATCTACTTGGATTACCAGTTTCAGGTACGTGGGCCATTCGGAAATGATGCAGCACTTGGCTGTGTGTTACTGGGAGAACTGTGAGAAGGCAGGGCCTTGCTGTGCTGGAGAGGTATCAGCATCGAGTCTGCAGGGTTGGGATGGGAATTGCAATACTTGCAAACACTTAAATATGATCTGTCCAGCCTCGCAAACCTCTCTTCCAAAGGGAACGCCTGCCTGCCGCTGTCGGTTCTGAGAGGCACCAGCTTTGAACTGGGTAGCTCAGGAGTGCATCTACATCTTCCCATCATAGCACAGCTTGGGTTTCTACCCATTTTATTGGACTGAACTTCATGCAGCTGCCATAGTCAGCCTCAAACCCACATATGTTGGTCAACTAAGCACTTAAATATCCAAAAAGTTTAATATTTTCCAGTGCATTAACTGAATACCCAAACCTTTTTGGGGACAGATTTGCCACAGCTCCAGATCTAGTCCTGCAAATACAGGTCCTGCTGCATCTGCTCCAGGTGCTCTGAAATTACCATGTTCCTGTCCTCTTAAACATCCCAATTTCATACTCCTTTTCACAGATTTTCTATTCTCTTTAGCAGATATACAACTGGTTTCAGTTTCCCTGAATCCTGTGTATTACACATGCATTCAATACTTTCAAGAGTTTTGCTAAGAGACTGAAAGACCTGGGTTTAGAGCTGTCTGTCTATCACAAAGCAAATAATCTGGAAAACATGCCTGTATTTGAGCAAGGAGAGCCAAGTCCTCACGTACCAGGAGGGCTTTCATCTTCCTGCAGAAGTCTTTCTCCAAATTTGTAATCACAAATGTACACACAGGGAAACTTAAGATTTATCCAAGTCATAAAATGTCTGGATTTTAATTCTTTCACTGCTAGGAAATATGTACAACTGCTTGCATTATTTCAGAGGTTTGTTGTTGCTGTTGGCTTTTTTTTTTCCCTTTTCTAATCACTTTCTGGTCTCTTTTTAAAATACATTTCTTGAAAGGCTCCTATTTTTGTACCTTAGGCGTTGTAATAAATTGAAACCGATGAATGCAATTCTGTTCAGATTCACGTTGACTCACGAGTCCCTCTCGAGTACTCGTACTGGAGAGCGATAGGCAAAGCATGTCCATGTAAGGGGATTGGCAATAGCTTTGGAAATAGCTGTCCTCCTTCCCAGTCTGCACTCATGAGCCATACTTCCAACTCCCCCTTTTTTTTTTTTAAAAAAAAAAAAGGCAAATAAAAGCTTTGCTACAGAGACAATATCTGATGCCTAAAGACAATCTCTGTATCAGTGTTATTCCATGAGATGTTAAGGGAGGCTTAGATATTTGTTATACCCTTGGTGGCCTGAGCCTTACATCGTTAAGATTCATGGCAGTACGAGAAGGTCCTTTTTTCTCTTTCATCTTTTTCAGTCAACACCAGCTGAACAAAGCCAAACAAGCGGTTTGCACAGTTGTCATCCATCATATACCTACTCTTTTATTATACCCATGCAGCATGTTAAAAATCAATGCTAATATCTTGTCAGTTATTATTAAACTGTTTTTCAATGCTCTAAATCTCCAGAATGCCCGAGCTGACGAGGTGATCAGAGCCAAACCATTCCCAGAGCTGCTGGCTCAGAAGCACGCTGCCTTCCCGGGTCCTGGCGTGCCTGCCCTAGCCCCCGGCTACCACCGTGCCCCCACCCTGCCCTCAGCTCTGTCCACTTTGAAGAGTTCACTTTGCTGCCTGCAGCACATGTCCGACTCGCCTTTTGCCTCTTTTTACCCAAAGTGGATGCTTTCATGTAACTGCGCGAGCTGTACTGCCCCAGGGAACCAGCTAGGGACTGCTTTTTGCTGCTCTCGCTGCGTACGGGAGCTTTGCAGTCCTATCGCCTAAGCCAGTTAGAGAAGTGCCTGGTTTCTTCCCCGTTGTGTTAGTGAGGTGTACCTTATTGTGTGTTTTGTTAAGCCAAAGGTGTGACAGGGATCTTAGGAGGCCCCAGGCACAAGCACTGATCCAGCTCCTCATGTGACGGTGAAGCAGTGCTTGGGCAGGGCAGGTTTTCAGATGTCGACGGCCTCTCGTATTTCCAGGTCCTAGCCAGGAAAATGTGTTGAAAAACCATTTGAAACAATTTATAATCTAATTTTGTGGACTTGAACAGTTCAAGTAAACATTTGAGCATGTTTGTTAAGGGAAACAAACTGCCACTCTGAGCAGCTGGAGGTTTACCCATCCCCAGAGCAAAGTCCATCAAGCCTAGAGATGCAGCAAACCACCAGACAGCTGCATGTGTGTCATTTTGATGGTCACACAGGAATGCCCTCTGGGCAGGAGAGGATTTATGAACACTCTCTGAAACCCCCAATGTCTCATTTCTGAGCTTCCCATGGCAGTATATTTCTTCCTCCATTTTCACTTCGCTCTTAAAGCTTCACTCTCCATTTAAACCCTCTAAGGAAACTCCCTGCAAGATAGATGTACATTACCCTTTCAGAAGAAAGCCAACCTCTTTCAAAAAAAAAAAAAAAAAAAAACACACAAAAAAAAACCCTGAAGTCTATTTAATAATGTCCGTCATGTCTCTCTTTCTCTCATCTTCTCTAAATATTAGTTCAGAAAACAGCTTTCACTTATAGCAATTTCACTGCCATAATCCAGACAGTATGGATTATTTTTGCAGTGACAGTCTAATGCTAATTTGCAGCAGTAGAAGGCAATTTGCTATCCTAATGAATTACTTTTGTCCTTGGATGAAACCGACAGCAAAGACGGTGCCCCTGGTTAATTGGAACCACTAGATAGATATCCATAATGTTCTATATGGGAAGCCCAGCGCTGGAGATGTTATTAACATTCAATTTAACTCCTACGGAATTAGAACTAAAGCACTATACTCATTTCTAAGCAGAAACCTCCCTGGAAATAGCTTGACGCACTGTTTTGAAAGATGTCAAAAGATCACGTCTTTGTAATGACCAGGGAGACACGGACCCAACACAACTGGCTGTACGGCCGATTCTTCTCAGAGCTGTATACAGCACACACCAAGCTCATTAAAAAATAGATAAAATTTAAAAGTTATAATAATAGAAAACTTTTCCATTCACTCTGATTGTGGGATATCGATGTATCGTGGGGCCTAAGTTCAAGTCCGGCCATGTAACATAAAAAGCCAGTGTGTGAAGCACAAGATTTGGTGATTCTTCCCCTAACTACACTACCACTTAGGCACCCTCAGTGTCCAGACCCTTCAAAGCCCACTTGCTCATGTCAATGCCTGCAACACTGCTGCCTGTCCGGGTACTTGGTCATGAAGCTAGGAGTGCTTAGAGCCATGTAGGTAATCCCTGCCTGCCAGAAGGAAGGTAAAACAAGGAAAAAAATCTCTTCAAACCATGGTATGATAAGAGTGCCACCCACTGAGCTAAGACAGCTAATCGGCGGGGGCACAGGGAGCAGGACCAGGGCATGGAGACAGGACAGCAGGACAGCTGCACCATGCACAGCTCTGCCAGGGCTGGGAGCACAGCTCTGCTCATCACACTCTGCCCAGGGCCAAACAAACTCTTCCCTGCCCACGAACTGCAGAGCCTGGCCAGCAGCAAGCAGCACTGCGTGCAGGTCCAAGCCAACACGTGGAAGCACACCTGCCAACATATTTGCATGAACTGTACCCACAGCTGAGTTCAGTACAACTACTATTTGCTGAGGACAGAAAGTGCTTAGCATCTAGCAACTGGCTCTTGGTAGAGTCACCTTCAGACTAGTCAAGCACAGTCCTGCTTAATCTGCCCGTGTTTCCAGAGCGCTGCTCACCATGTATCTTTGCATCGCTGCCATCCATCACACCACCAGTTCTCATCTAAATACTGCCAGCAGCACTGTGAGTAGCTCAGCTCTGACACTCCCTCCTTCTCCCTCTGCATCTTATTATTTAAGTTGCTGCTGGCAAAGAACAGGAAAGTGGCTGTGTCCACAGTGACATTAGCAGAACTGGCAGCTTAATCAATGCTGAGCCATCCCCCCTCACCTCCGCTTCTCTGCTGCTCCTCTTTGAGGCAGAAGAGCCCTGTAAAATCACCACGGCACCCAGTCAGTCAGAAATACCACTTATTTTCCAGAAAGCCTTCTGTACCCTCTCTGCCTCCAACTGTACATGCTATGACCCCTTTGCCACCCAAGGTCCCTAATTGGAGCCACTGCCAGGACTCCCGGAGCACAAACTGCTCCCTTGGTCAGCAGGAGCACCTCTGGCAGCAGGCAGGCAGACTGGGGAGCCCTTCTGCTCCCTGCAGGTTCATCATGGGGCAAATAGGATTACAAGAGCACTAATGGCAAAGCAGGCCACCAGAAAGGCTGGGTGCAACTAAAGGAACTTGTTGAAAGGTTTTCCAAAACCTTGGAAGCTGGGAAGCTTGTGAACAGTCCCCAGTCTCTCCCATTCCAACAAACTGTGGCTTTTCAGTATAAAAGGAGCAGGCAGACCTCTGGTAGCGATACAGCTCTGCTCGCTCATTGCCACCAGTCCATCACTGAGTGAGAGCACAGCCTCTGGAGGGGAGCAGAGCTGCAGATGCTTCCTAATGTGCACAGCAGGGGATTCACCAGGACACGATCCTCCTGGACTCCAGGACCCTCGCTAAGTCAGGCAGCCCTGGCAGGCAGGCACGTGTGGGTACAGGGCAGCTGCTGCCCCTACAGCCATCATTCTTCCAGTGCATCAGTGTGCTTCTCTGACACCACCTTCTTTGCAAATAAACTCAAAAAGCATTTAGGTACCACGCTGTGCAGGTTTCCCTAATGTGTTACTGCATTTCAGGGGGAGCAGTTCCATCTGGTCGATATTTCCACTGTTGTAGCTGCAGGGAGCAGGTTGTTTAGCATCTCTAGATCACAGTGATATGAGCCTAATCAACTCTGTCTCAATTTTCAGGTCTCATTGAAAAGCATACCTTGTCTCCCTTGTCAGTACTGCTTAATTTTCCTCTTCCGCCAAGCTATTATTTAATTCACTGACAGTAGCTGGCACTGACAGGCAACAAACACAGTTCGCAGGTCTGATCTAGGCCACACTCTGGAGCTGAAGGACTCTGATCCTAATGGTCACAAAAGTTTGGACAAAGTGTTGTGTCCCAGTTTCCCTATCTTCGACATAAGAACAACGTTTGTACTCCCAAGGGAGGCTGGAATGAGTATACTCTAGAAACACTCAATGCTCAACATTGCTACCAGCCTAATTATCATGTTTATAGTGTAATGGCTTGCAGAAGTAAGAGAGTAGAGGACAGCCTTATAGGTATGGGGTGAAACGGAGTATGGGAGATCCAACCTCAGTTCCTGGCTTGTACACAGGTAACAGGAGAGACCCTAGCCAAGGTCTGGGCTTCAAGCCTCCCCCTCTAGTATAGGAAATAGAACTTTTCCCTCTTGGGAAATTCTTATTTGTGTTTGCAAAGCTACTTGTTACTGTCATTTTTTAAATGAATAGCTGCTTGTGCAGTTCTAGTATGGATTCCATTTATAAATAAAGGACAAGAAGGAATAACTGCAATTATGAGAAGCTTTGCAATACTCAATCAACATCTGTTTTTTTGTTATTTAATGAATTCTTGCACACCAGAATTAATTCAACAAGGGAAAAAGCTTTCACAGCCAATGCTGACTTCAGTGACTTCAATAGTTATTCACAACATTGAGCGAGACAGCAATTACTTTTGCCCCTTTCACTGCAAATAAGGAGAGCACCATCAGACCCAATAGCTACTACAAAAATCAAACAAGATTACTTACAGTCTGGAAAACAAACCACATGCTTTGTGGATTTTTCTGTTAGGGTAGTTTCTAGACAAGCATCCCTACCAAAGTTCAAAGCATTAAAGCAGTGCCACGCCTGATACAGCAGCATCTCCACACAGGTTTAGTAGGAACACACCGAGGTCCAATAAGTGCAATTAGCGTCAAGTGTTGTGTGCAGGCAGCATCCATCCCACCGCCCCCCCTGCCCATCAGCTGTTCTCCGTGGCCACCTCGATGTGCCTACAAAATCCTTCTTCACACGCTGTGTTTTGCTTTTTTCTGTGTTTCCCGAGGAAATGCTCAGGCAGCTCGTCTCCATGAAGCATCTGGCAAGTGGAGCTCTGTGGGGCCCTTGGTTTGCAGTGGTTTTCCCCCTGTGGCGCACACACACACATTTCTGGCCTTACAGTCAGTGGCTGACCAACTGGTGCAAATCAAATTCTGTGGAGTTACACTGACACACAGCAGCTGGCTAGCTGGCCTTATCGATTTTCACAGGCCTTGATCCCATGCACACTCATATCAATTTATTGGCATTTGCAAGATCTGGCCTCTCTGCAGACCAGTGCCTAGAGCTGCCCAGACCATGTTTTTATTCCAATTATACAACTTAGTCCACTGGGAACATCTTCCCTCAAACCTCTTCATCTTCCATCTAGGCCAAATTTTGTTCTAGATTACAGGGTGTTTTTTAAACAGATTAAGAATATCTGCAGTAACAAAGATGCTCAGCAGGATGCTAGCTGTATGCTGGCACTTTAGGTCCAGTGGTAAGGACAGCCTTGTTACAACAAAATGTGCCTTTGGGGAACTGGACAGGCAAGAAGATTGTGGTTTGAACTATGTCTCCTCTCCCAGAAGTGGACAACCAGTGACAAAGCCCAGGGTCCTGTGGGAGAAGAGCTAATCAGGGAGGGGGAATCAAGGCCTCATTCTACAAGTTTATCACACTGAAAGTTGGGAACAGAGATAAACCCTTGCCTGCATTATGCTGCCCTCTGGAGCAAGACAGAGGGCTCCCGATAGTGCTGTTCAAGCAGGAGAGTAATCAATAGTCTCAAGTCTGCCTCTACATTACTGTTGTTTCCAAAACATTTTCCTTGCACGGAGTCTTATTCATGAGTATTAATGATAAAATTGCTTGCTGGTGTGCTTAAACTACAAAGCTAATTGTGGCAGCCTGCTTGGCTCCACACACCACTTCCTGCTGGAGTATCAGGCTTTGATTAAAGAAAGAGAAATTTGTAGATTTACATGATGTTGCTGCTCATCACATGAGAGCAAGGTGACTTGGATGTGCTCCTTCAATAACCACACTCAAACATTCAAGCATGACCCAGCAGCATTCAGCCTTCCCCAGGGCCCTCTGTGGCCAAAAGATCTTTTTCAAGGTGGCAAGGGGCTGCCAAAAGTACCGAGGGAGATTGGCTGATGATTCAGTATGGCCCCAGGAGTAAGAAATGTTCTATGCTTAGTTGGGGTGGTGACCAGCACGTTACAAACCTGGAAATGAAAATGCAATCACCATTACAAGCCCCGACATCTAAAGGCACTACCTTTCAGCTCTCTAGGACCGGTGAGAACAGTGATGAATTAGCTTGCTAGCTTGATGGAGGCAGGGTACCGGGAAAAGACTACGTTTCGAAAATACCTGCATTGCGTAAAAGCTTTTGTATAGAATATAACCACAGCTTGCATAAGCTGAAGGTAATGGGAAATGAAGGAAAGTGAAAAAGGGTGAAAGAAAGCACCTGGTTGTAAGGAATGGGTAAAGAGCAAGGTGACTCCAGCATTGCAGTGGTGAGGGACTTGTCTCACTTGTGAAAATTATTTCCATTCTTCTTTCTCTCTGGTTATGTCTCTATTGTCTGTTTGCCCATTTTATTCCAGGACTGTCTTCTAATAAGTATTTACACATTCATCAAAGATCTTGTGCAAAGACAACATGACTATAAGCTACATGTACACCGCCTAAACACCAGTATAACAGCACTAGAAACACCTGCCACCAGCCACAGAGGGAGAACCCTGGGTGAAAAGGATGTCACAGAGCCAAGGCCCTGTCTTAAGGGGTGTTTTTGTCCTTAGCGTTCTGTCTATGCAAGGATCAGGCCTACCTTAAAATATGATCAATAGGAAGGGTTGGAAAAACAGAATTCCACACAAAATGTTGCTCTGCTCCAGTTTGTATCAGTCTACAGATGTATTGCCCATCTGTCCCAGGCAGAGCCCTGCCATCAGCTCAGCTCTCACTATAGCCAGCCACTGCAGGAGCTGTGCAACTCAGGAACGGCTCAGCCCACAGGGTTAGAGGATGAACCCACTGTTGGCCTGGGCAGTGATAGGCACAGGCAAGGTGAGGTCTTCATGTACTCATCAGCTTTCCTAATAAACAGACGGAGTTTCATCCTTATTCTCTTATCCGTCTCATTTTCCCCAGCAGACACGTAGCATGGCTCTAGTTGCATACAGCCCTCTCATCTCCTTGTCTAAATGTTTGACACCTCTTTCCTTGTCCAGAAAGTAATTGCAACCTTAAATCTCAGCCATATGCCCCATCCTCTTCTGAAGGGCTGGACTGGCCTGACTCCCCTCCGATCTCCTCTTGTCCTCCTGATTTCCACCCCTTTGCTCAAAGCTTCCCCGCCTCAGTGAAAACAAGCATCTCTCCAAGGCAGACTGACCTTCACAGCTATATTAATAAGGGAATTAAGACTAATTGGAGGAAGTGGTATTGCCTCCATACATAGCATTATACTAAATTGCTGCACCTATTTCTAGCATACATATTTTCTCGTGAATGCTTAAACACCAAAGCCAGTTTAGAGCCATAATAATGGCAAAAAGACTGTAGAGGACAAATCTGTTTCTTAGCTTATCTAACTGCTAGAGTTAGATAGAATTAATTTGACCACAAAAGTAGTTCTATGAGGAGAAAATATCAGTCATAAAGAACTGTTTAATCTTTCAGGAAAAGGTGTCTGGGAAATGTCTGGAAAAGGTGTTTGGAAGCAGCCAGCAAGAAGGGTACCTTCTTCTAATGACTATTAATGTCAGCATCCATGGCAGATTTCTTTGGCAGACCAAAACAGGATCAGATGACATTCATGACCCCATTCTCTCCCTTCATCCCCAAATCCTCAGTGCCACTGGGAAAACTGCACTCTGTCCTCAAGCCCCATAATTTTGCAGGCCCTCGCTGGGACCCCCTTTCTCCTGCCGCCCTCCCGCAGCACCCAGCTGCGAGCCCCTCAGCACGGCCTCTAGGTGCTGCTCTGCCACCGCCATGGGCAGGCACGGTGAGGAGGGGGTGCGCTGCCTTCCCCCACTGTGGGAGGAAATAACAGCGCTCCTCATCCCCAGAAAGGGCATTTTTAAAGCATCTCCATCGCCCTTGTGTAAACGAACACAAAGGGCAAGGGTATCCAGCCGTAGCCGACTGTTTTCTGCAGGGATTGCAGCAGAGGGAATCAGCCCGAGCGGCGCAGCCTGTGTCACGTTTTGAGTCTGCGACAGCTGTAGCTTAGCTCTTCATGCTTCCAAAGAAAAGAGGTTAAACTGAGTTAATGGCATTGTCATGATAGGAGTTAACCCTGGTAGGTCAAGAGCAAAGATACAGGTGATTTGTCTGCCAGAGAAGGAAAGCAGTAATGCACAGGAGGCTGATTCTTGAAGGCAAGGCTTAAAGCTTCAGGCATTAACAGATTAACATTTTGCATAATTAGACAATTAGACATTGATCGCTATCAAAAAGCATAGTATGAACACCACCAGTTTATCACCATGCCCTGACCAGTGATGGAAAATTTGAACATGTACCAGAAAGCCTATTAGTTGCCTCTCCACGAGGAACTTTGCTCAGACATTTGGCAAAGCTGCGTCTCATCAGCCGCTTTGTTAATGAGCGACAAACATTCCCTTGTTTCCAGGGGGCAACCTGCTCAACACAGCCACTGACTGCTCCCATTGCCTGCACATTACTGCTGTAAACCTACAGTTTTGATGGGTTCCCACACAAAAGTGCATTTTGCAATACTTTCCCTCCAAACTATTTCAGAGCCATGCTGTTAACCTGCCTTTTGCCAGCCACCTTCATTCCTCTGGGGTTTCACAGAGAAAACTCTTCCTGTTTGAGTGGATATAGAGCCTCCGGGCAAAACTATCAGCAAAGTACAGTTTCCCAAGTGTTAAGCAGGGAAAAGTATCTAGGTAATCCATCCTGATGCTGGAGGTATTAGTGCCAGCAGAGATATAAGGCCTCCACCATATCATGCTGTCCCTAGGTGGGTATTGCTGCAGTGACTCACCCAGCGGCCACCACTGCCCAGGTCCTGGTGAATAGACAGGTTTTCAAGAGATGATTTTGTATGGAATCAAATTTGACTTCTTACCTGTTTATCCACATCCATGCACTTCCCCCTGTGTGCACATGCATACACCACAGCTTTCTTGCATTGGGAATTGGAACGTTATTTCTGATTTTTATGGTATTTGTTGATATTGCTGCAGGCATTTGGGTTTTGAGTGAAGAGAAGAGAAGGCAGTGTATGCTTTTCAATACTGGCATATGCATGCGTCTGTGTGCATGTTCTGCATTTAATGCAGTGTCTCTGGTACCTGGTATTTTGGTGCAGGAAAAAGAGTGGATACCACACATGTCTTTAGCACTGTGAGCATCATCTCTTGCCCTGTTTTACAAGACCTCCTGTAATTAAGTTTTATGTTAGAGCTCAGAGGCCGTTTTCTGTGTCAGACAATGCCTCAGCAAATTTTGGCTAGATCGAGGATTAGTATCAACGGGAATCAAGCCAGAATTTATAGCAGAAGCACAGATTTTATTTTTCATTGAATTGAATCTTAACAAATATCAGTGGGTGTGATAATTGATTTGTTGGATGAAATATGTTTTAATCATATCATTTGTTCCAAAACACTGTTTCTAGTATTTTTGTATGGGTTGATTTATTAATACCACCTTGCAAACTGAGAACTGGGGCTTTTCCCTTCCAGACTTTAACATGGATGAAGTGCTGTGTTTGGGATTACTAACTCAGACTCATTGTAATCTTCCCTAAAACACAGAGATAATTATCTGCTTTTATTGCAGCAGATGCTCTTGCAAGGTCTCCTGTAACTCTGTGTTACTTGGGGCCAGCGTACCATGAGCCACATCACACTGTCAGGGGTAAGGGCTGTTCTGCAAGCCAAGCTGCCCTCCTCTAAGCATCAGGGGCTGAGAACCAACACTGCAGAGTCCAGCAAAGGAAAACCTGCTCATAGGCGAGCGCAAGCTCTCCGTAGCTGGAAAACACTTCCAGTTATAAGTACAGGCATTGCTAAAAATGGATTCAGGTCAGCTTTTTCAGTGCTCTCTCTCAGATAGGATATTCAACAAGTTGTCCTAGTCTCCAAGTGCGCTTTCTCTACCCAGTGTGGACAGGCTGTTTCTTTATTCAAGTCACCTCATGTCAGATGCATCACAGTTGTCTTCCTGGCCCCTTTCCTCTCCTGGATTTACTTTCTATTTAGGTGATCCTTAAAAATTCTTCTCAACATAAAAATCAAACAGTTGCCACCACCACAGGGTGATGTTTAGGTCCATTTTAGAGACAGCTGCGCCTTCCTTCCCCCCTGCCCCTTCTTCCTTCCTTTCCACTCTCTCCAGCTGGCTCCGTAGCCTTGCACAACACACCAGTTCAGTTTAGGAGAACTAGGGAAGGAGGTCAAACAACACAGTCATTGTTAATAAGACAAACTCCTCATTTTCTGGGGACAGAGATTACATTTAGCACTGGCAGGAACCTTTACTGTGGATGTGTAGGATGCTGCAATGTGCACTACAGGTATTTTAGGCTTCTCAGAGGCCTTTCCCACATTAAGTATTCTCATCAGCCCAGTCTGCCAGCACTGGCCTAAACCAGACACCGTACCACCCCCAAGTCACAGACATTTTCTGTCAAATACCTGAGATTTGTACATACTTAATACTGGTGCATAATATTTATGCTTAGGCATGTTTTCTTATAAATTATTTCTTAGAAATAAAGCACTAACAAATGGGAATTACAATGAAATGAGACAGCAGCGATAATACCATTTGATGTATTTGGAGCAATGATTGGGTTAGATCAGATAATGAAGGTGTAAAATGGATAAACACTGGCATCTCTAATATTCGTAATAAATTATAAAACATTGAAAAGACTTCATGATATCAACAAATAACAATTCATAACACTAATGACAACAACCTCATACAAAAAGTGATATTTAGAGTGCTAGTCATTGAAGCAGTGTCCCAAAATGCAGAAAGTATCACAGGACTGTATAAAACTGATCCATCCAACACGCAAAACAATCAGAACAGTTCTTGTCCTCAGCTTCTCAGCTCCGTATCTCACAAGGCACCTTTTGCTCTTTTGGTTTCATCTTCAGACATGCAATGGGGGTGATCACTGCTAATGAGAACAGTGACTTTAATACCCACTGCTTTAGCATTAGCAAATACTGTACTGGTTCTTCTACCTGACAGAGAAAAAATTGCTATAGCAAACTGTTTTATGCTGCCTATAAGTCCCCATGTTTATAATGAGGGGAAAAGAAGGAAAAACATACTCTGTACCAAAGCCACAGGGAAGGGTCTGGAGCACCATCTGTGGGGATGACGGTGCTGCTGGTAACGCCCTGGATCAATTTCCACCTTCTCTCACCCAGCATACATGTGCCGTGATGGAGGCAGCAGAGGTGACTGTGGTATATGGCAGAAAACTGCAGCATGGGCCCTTTGGGGTAGCAGCCTTGCAGGTCATGGCTCAGGTAGCTACCCCATAGCTGCACCCACCTCTACTGCTGTGCAACTTGGATCACACTTCAAGTGCAGCCCTGTCAAAGCGAGAAGGTTAGGCATCTCCTTTCCCAACTGATTCTCGCTTCTGAATTCACCATCAGGACAAAAATCAAACCCAGCAACAAACCTGCTGAGGCCAAACAGCCCGCAGCTTAGCAATATGTTGTAATAAGCCATGAGAGCTCTGCGGGGTCTGGATGTCACTGGGGATAAGGAGCAGCGGCGTGACACCAGATATCTGTCAGCATTAGCAGACTAATAATGTCTCACAGAAGGTAGGGCTGTGGCTTCTCCTTCAGGATTTCCTCATCATCTCACAGCTAGGAAGCCAAGGCATAATAACCATGTTTGTACAAGAGATTCCTTTAGCCATAAGATCATGTTCCAGCAACAGCTGCCCCTGCGAGAGGCACTTGCACCACATCCCAACTTAATGCCATGAAACCAGACCCCGCCACAAGCTGGGTTTCATCAGCCCCCCTCCCCTTCAAAGGGCAGACAAAATATCCTCTGCTGTCACACCGAGCTTAGCCTTGCAGCAGATGTGGTATGTTTGCAAGTGATAGCCATTCCTGTCACTGGTTGTCATATATTGAAATTAATTTCTCTGACAAAAATCTGCTGTATTGGAAATGAAAATGAGCAGCAGCCACATCACCACAAGCACAAGCGTGTGGCCAGCAGGGCAGCCACAAAAAAACAGTGTTCCCCACTCTTTCCTTCCCCCCATGTAATAACTTAGTTATGGTGCCATCCTTCCAAGCCAACTAAACGCACACATTTTTCTCTTTGCAGTTGACTGCTGCAGAGTGGCTATGCTTGAGAAAATTAGTTTTTATCATTTTAATCATCTAATCTTCATAAACCTTTTAACGCAAAAACAAAAACTACTTAATGCGCAGCAAGATAATTAATATTGAAAATAGACTCGGCAGGGGAACTGTAGTACCTGCTGCCTTGCATTAGGCTCTCAGAATAATGAATTAGCCAGGAGCTTTAGGTAAGGCTGTGAAAACAACATAAACAACACCAACACAGACACTGCTTCCATTCACTTTCCATATATCACAGCCAGTACCTACAGAGGGTGGTGATAGCCCACCACTGACAGTACCTTCACCAATGTCCCTGCTCAAACCTTAGTGGCTCTTTCAAAAAAAAAAACTTTCATTTTCAAAAATATCACTTTATATCTGACAACAGAAATGTAGTGGTTTACCTGGTCTGGAAGAGAAGAGCTAGCCTTTTCCCCTTAACCCAGCCAGTCTTCACCTGCGTGATGGGAAGGATTTGCAGCTGGACCTTGTTAGCTTGGAAGGGGTCAGACTTGGTTAGCTGGTTAGGAGAAAAGCTTTTCAGCTGGACCAGGAGCCCAACAAGAGGCTCTCGGCTGCCCTAAGGGACAGTGGACCTAGATAGTCCTTTCCCCCCAAAACAGCAAATTCCAGTTGGAATTTCAGTCAAAACAGTGTGGAGAGAGAGAGAGCAACTAATCCTTTCTGCTAAGTGCATCTCCTTTAAGCAATGTCACATAACTCATTAATACTGAGAACTGTGTACGGCCCCACAGTCTGAAAGGACCCCAAAAAGCCAAAAGTAATGTGCGTGCTTAATGAGCACTTAGCAACTTCAAAGTGCTACACAAATATTAACTACTTTTTTGAGGAGCTAATTACTGAGGGAAAGACATTTATTGCTTTTTGGGAGCATACACATTGCGTGCATGCCAGGTATCCTTTGAAGGACCCCACTGAACTTCCTGGGGCTGGGGCTTGCTTTGGGGGTTGTGGCTGGGACCTGCCTTCTGCTTGCCTGGTTTGTAGGAAAACACTGAGCTTAGGAGGAGCCGGTAGCAGTGCTTCCCATCCTGACCCATCACTGCAGCCAAAATCCACAAGGGGCTATTTCCAGATTCGCTCCTTCCAATCTCTATGGCAGTCTGTGCATAAATCCGCTTGACTAATCAGCATGCATGAAATAATTGTTATATCCCACAGTCACAGTGACTTCAAAAGGTGCTGCTCAAAGATGTGAGCTGAAAAAACCTGCACAGAAAATAGGAAAAGGTGGGGAGGAAATCAAACGCGAATACAGATTCATTTAAAGCTCAGTAAGGAATGGATAAGGATAGCAAAAAAATTCAGAGTGAATTAATGCTGCCAAAGGATTTAAAGGGAATATGAAAGATACTTATTACATGAGCACTGGGGGGAGGCAAGCAAAAGTTGAAGAGAGAATGGATGTCTATTAATTAGTAAATTGGGGTGGGTGTGGAACTAATGATGGCTAGAATCTATCCTTAATGAGACGGATGAAAGAAATGTGAACAATTCAGAAATAAGGAAAAGCCAATGAAATATCTCTTCCTAGTCAACATGTGGGGAACTACTTGAGGGAAGATGAGCCTATAGATAAACCCACTGATATGGATGAGCCCAGGAAACTGGGGGAAGTGGTGAAAATACTGTACCCCACGTGATTCTCTCTCCTAAATTGTGAACATAAGATGTGGAGTGACTAAAGTATATACAGATGTGTAGAAAGAGATACAAATGATCCCCAAAGGCTACTGAAAAGTCTACCTTTCTAAAATAAAGAAATCAGCATTGTTTTGATATTTGGCAAAGGTGAGGAATACAAAGGCAGTCGGTGCAATCTGCCCCCCAAAGGGTCCCCACAGCGGTCCCTGGGTGACTGCAGTCCCCTGTGACACAGGCCACTGCTGCCAGGCAGCTCGCTGCTCCTAAATCTGTCACCAGGCTGCAGGCAGGAGGTCCCCGTCCTGGCCAGGCACTGTGCCACCACGGAGAGAGCCCTGGCAGGGAGGATGGTGCTTTGCAGATGGTGCTGAGAAAGGCACGCTGCTGCAGGGCCTGCTGAGGCACTTGGGGTGACCTTGCTGCAGGACACAGGGAGTTGCTTTCAGCAGGTGGAGGCACCTCAAGCCCTGGCTCCAACCCTCTGGGGAAATGGTGCCCCAGGTCTTCGTGGGGGATCCCATCCTGGGCTTGATACTGTAAAGGCAGAACTCCCAATTAGCTGAGCCCACGGTGTAGGACTACCATAACTGTGACCCCAAACACCCATTTTTAGAGGTGCCCCTACACCCAGCTGCCTTGGAGGCAATTCTGGTCATGGATGTTTGGCACGCCTGAGAGCTGGCCCCGGCAGCACGAAGCCTCAGGCAGTGTCGGTCTAGCAAGAATAAATCTCTCCAGACAAACTTGATTGCTTTTTTGATAGAAACAGAAAATTAACAGATGCAGGGAATGCTGGAGCTGTAATATATTTGCATCTGAGTAGAGCGTTTGATACTGTGCCTCATGAAATCTTTCTAGAAAAATTAATTTAAATCAGCTTAGAAATGAGCATTGCCTTCTTGACTGAAAACAGGCTGGAAGGCTATGGAGAGAGTGGCAAAGCACGGAGCTGAAGATGAGGAGTCCATAGAAGAACCACAAAGCTCAGCTTTACAAGAAATTTTAATTTGAAGTTTTCACTGTTCATGTAGAAATGGAGGAGGAGGCAACATGTTAATAAGGCATGCAGATGAGGTGACATTAGGAGGAACTAAAATCCTCCACAAAGGATGTGAACAGGTCCAGAGACAGAAGCAGCTGGGTAAGGACACTATAAAATGAATTTGGGGTTGGTTACAGCACAGGAGAATTTGACCAGTTTTCCTGCTCACTGGAGCAGAACAGATCAATCAGTTTTCACAGGCAGGAGGGAAGGAGGTTTCGGTTCATAATTCTGCCTGCCCACTTCTGCAGGTGTGAATATTGCCAGTCTGAAGACATAGGAAAATCCGCTTGTATCCCAGCTTCCTTCCTAAACAACAAGTTCTGAATTACTCATCCAATTATACAATTTGCGTATTTGCTATGTTATTGACATAAGGCAGGGTTTTGACTTCCACACGGATGAGGGATGATGGATAAATGATGTTCAGACTCCACACTGCAGTCTCTGGGACAGATATGCAGATCCAGAATTACTCATTAAAAAAAAAAATTAAAAAATCTAGCATTTTAGAATCGGTCTGCCATACAGCTGAAGCAGAACAGTAGGTGAAACTTCATCTTCTCCCTCAAAACTCATGGGGACAAATCAGACCCAAGCCAGAAATGAGGCAGGGTGGTGGGGAGGGCAGTGGTGCGGGGCAGCCTGGGTTCAGCCCACCTCGATGGTGCTGTGCTGCTGCCGCACCTGGAACATTGCCTTCAGTCCTGGGGAGCTCGTTAGCGAGAAGATGGTGAAAAATTGCAGGGAGTTCAGAGAAGAGCAACAAAAATTATCAAGGGGATGGAGAGATTCATTTGTAAGGAAAGATTAAAGGAGCTAAATCAGTACTGGAAGGACTGAATTTGTAATGTACTGTCACTCTGAGAAAAATGGCTTTGGAGAGACATTGCAGGCTAGAGCTGAACGATGTAAACACCAAAGACAGGGAAGAATTCAGTAGCTTGGAAGGGTGTAAAGGAAAGTACAAGAAGTCAGAAGCAAGGAAGGAGATGTACAGTGTGATAGCCATAAACGTTTCCTGACAGGGGAAGCCTTGTAGTTTGTAATGCTTAAACTTAAAGTGAAGAAAAAGCAGATGTGCAATGGGGATGCTCGCACCATGCCCCAGGAGGGCCAGAAGATCACCGTGTGTCCTGCTGCTTTTGGTGGGCAAGGCACAGGTCCCTAGCTGGGGGTTACACGACAGCACTGGCTGTATGAATATGTACGAGGCTATTGTTCGCTGTGAGCTGTGGTGACAGTATCATTTCCTCACATTATTTCAAATTTCCTGTAGTGAGCATTTGTTCAGAACTGTCTGGATTCAGGTCTCTGAGTCTTTTTTTTTTTTTTTTTTTAATTTTCATTGATTGTCCGAGAGCTTTTATGCTTGGTGGTACTGTGAGACCAGACGCGCGCACACAGGTTTCCTCCCCTGGTATGCACATGTAAAGTTTCCAGCTTAATCTCTCCCACTTGCAGTCACTTGTTAGCGCTCTGCAGAAATGCATCTTTATGTTCTTAAGTGCAGCTGCTCAGTGCCAACAGCAACAAGCTCAGGGCAGAGATCCGTAATGCCTTGTCCAAGTTGATACACGTTATTCTTCAGGATTGCAGCCTCGTAGGGATTGTGTAGCTAATGCAACACAGCATCCTGTTTTTCTCATTTATTTTGTTTTACTTCATACTCTGCATTGCTTTCACCTCTCAAATATTGATTAAGTCAAGTCAAAGCCTTGTACTAATCAGAGTAGCAGGGTGTGCATTGTTATACACATGTACCCATTATAAGTCGGTTTTGTAAAGTAGTTTGGGAGCTATCTGTTTCCAGCAGTAGACAAGGGCTGCGTGTTTTAGCTGAGATCAGCTCTCGGGTTCAGTACCACCTAGGTTCTCTTTCACTAGTGATTTTCTATGCGTTAGAAAATGTAGTCCGGTCCTCCCCTCTCCTCATGATGGTTAATTAGAGCAATTCACGTGAAGTAAATCAACTTCCACAGGTGATTAAAGAAAGGGAAGGATTGGGTAGGTACCTAGCATCTAACATAGCATCTAAGCATTTAACAATGTACTATCTGAAAAAAAACATGGAAAGAAATGAAATTGAACCTGTTTGTGAGTACTGGTTGTCCCAACCCAAAAAGCAGCAGCCCAGGAGAAGACAGGCACTCTTGTAGCACTGAGAGCTAAATTCTTCTTTCACTTATTTTACTGAAACTCCTTGAAACGAGCAGAGTTTGCAGAGAGCGTACCTGGAGGGAGGGCACAGACCCTGCAACCGATGGGGCGACTTCTGCCTGCCCGGCTCCTGGCAGCTGCCGAGTGCGGATTTCTAATCTCTGTACAAAGCTGGAGATGTAGTCAAATGCCTCGGCATTAGTCATTTGTATTCTGCCTCCAGACACTTTCATTCCTCTTGCTTTGAGTAATATTTTTTCAACCTTGTCTTCTCATTAAAATTTCCTCTTCATTATAGAGCGTTTCAATATAATTTCCTCCTGAACTGAGCTCAGGATACAGCCCAACTAATAAGAATTGCATGATCCGCATTATTATGCACACATAACCCATTATAATTGAATCTTATTCCACTTTAATTGCATGTGTTTACAAACACTGTATTCACTGCAACAGATTATGTATTTTAGTTGATTGTGCCATTAATGATTGAAAAGCCAGTGTCATTTTGCATTGAAACCATTTTTTGCTTGCATAACAAGTGACAACAGAAAACTTGTGCAGAGCCACCAGATACGTTTCTAACTTTCTCCTCTTTATTTTTAACTGTTGAACAGAGCTCTGCCTCAAACTGAAGCGTACCTCCTCAGAAATGCAGCAGTTTGGATCACTCAAACTATCTTCAGGCTTCCATGGCATGGCAGGATTTTGGTCAAATACTCATTTGGGGTTGAATTTGGAGGCCAGATTTATTTCAGAAACAAATCCTTTGATGCTGTCAGCACTCTACATCAGCCAGGCAAGCCCAGCACCTTTGCGCTCTCCAAGCAAAGCTTTGCACCCCGAGCTCCCCCTTCTCCAGTGTGATTTAATGCCCCCCCAACTGCCTGGTGCTTTGGTCAGTGCACTCAGGTCAGCAGATGCAAAATGATTTTGGAAATGTTGCTCCCGAGACTTCAGGTACTGAAGAGCATTGGAAAATTTGGCAGCACACTGTGCTGCTTTGGTGCAAGGTCAGTTAGATAAGGTCAGTCGGGATGTTAAATCTAGCCACTGCCTAGTTTGTCATCAGGTTTTATAACAGGAACAGGAGAGCCTGATAGACCAGAGTCTCCAGAAGAAAAAATATTAAAAACAAACCAGTATTTTAACCAAGATTTATAGAAAATGTACTTGTTTTTATGTGCCTTTTCTCAGACACATTTACCCTGTGTAGCATTAACTGAGATATATGTGCTACATCTGAGCTCTGTTCAGCTTTTTCCTTGCATAGCTTTATCCTGCTGCTCTCCAGGAACCTCTGCAGGGCACAGACTGCCCCTGAAGCTGCTCTTCAGCCACCAGTAACACCCTGCTGCAGATGCTGACAGGCCCACCAACTGCAAGCAGCTCTCAAAGAGTCCTCAAAGCTGGCAACGCTTTTTGCCACCACTGCATCACAGGTCCAGTGGCTTTCCTGTGAGCTTCCCCTGTTACAGCAAGTCTGTAACTGGGAGCTGACTTCGTGGCCCCAAACGTGCACATTGGCTTGTTAAATTTAATCATCATTGAATGAATACTGTTACACTAGTGGAGGAGAAAGAAGGGGTTTGTCTTAAGTGAAAGAGGTTTTGGCAGAAATCAAAATGCAGGTGATGTGCTCAGCATCTTCAGGATGCGACTGTTTATGGCTTTGACAATAAATAATGCATCAGAGGCACTGACAAATGGAGCTTCACAAAACCCCGCGGAGTAAATCAGCAGCTGTTAGCCAGGGCGGAGAGGCAGATGGGGCATAAAAAGGTTAAGCAACTTGACCAAGAGGATGGAGCAAGCCTGGGACAAAGCTCCTGTGATGCCCAGATCTCCGCTGGTAACCCCAATCCCATTTCCTTCCTGATTTTCTTCTGGCTGTTACCACCTGCTAGGAAGAGCCACCAGTAATGCATTTGGATGCTAAGTTGTCAGGAGGATGTGAAGGCAGGAGATAAATTAATGATTTTTGTGTTCTGTGTATGGATTTACAGAGAATCTCAGGATTTAATTTGGACACTCTCAGTTCTGCCATGCCTTTTTGGTTTCATCTATTGGATTTTTGATAACTATAAAGCCCTCCAGTGGGAATGGGGATTTGAATTGTTTTGGGGTGGAATTAAGCAATATAGCGCAATTCTGTGTTTATAGCAAGAAGGCTTTTGTTTTCTGCTTATAGGGATTTGGGCAGTAACTGTGCTCTTGTTATTAATCGTTGTGCATTATGAGTCATAGTAAACTTACTGCATTGTTTAAACTATTTTCCAGGCATCATAAAATGCTTAGAGGCTTCATATATCTTCAAGTGTGAGATATTGGCCACTATTACCTGGTTGTGTAAGGAGGGATGGCGGTAAGATTATATATCAGCAGGTGCGCCAATAATGTGGAGGTGATCTTGCAGGCTTTTGTTTACTCTGATTTATGTCAGTTTGCTGCGACTTAAAAATGCTTTCAGCTGAACCAGTTTAATTCACGCAGTCTGAATTCAGTGCAAGCAGGATCTCATCACTCTAGCTGCCTTGCCCCTTCTTCCTTCCTTGCACACTGTCTGTCCTGCTCGGCTGGCCACGCCATAGCAGGCAGGTGAGGTTTGCACTTGAGTTGAGAATTTTTTTTTTTTTGCTTTTAGGGTCGAGAATGCCCCACACCTCTCTTTTGCAAAGTTATTCCAAGCCTGTAGGCAGGACGTAGTGCTGATCCAATGCTTGCTGTCTTGTGACGAGAAGTGTGGCAGAAGTGAAAAGCATCACTGTTATCCCTGTCCTTTGAAACGTGGTCCCTAGGGGAGCTGACATTTGAAGGGTTCTCGCTATGTGGTGAGCTCTGCTGTCAGCCTGGGAAGCCAGGATCCAGGAATCATGGCTCGCAGGTACTTTGTGCCACGCACTGAGGAGGTGAAGCTTTTGTCTGGGGAGCACGGCTCTGCAGAGCTCTGGAAGGAGCTGTTCATGTGGCTCCAGGAGAAGAGGTGGTACAAGGTCAGAGCTTTTAGAAAGGGCAGAGAGAAAACAAACCCTGCAAACCTTGCCTGTGTGTATTTGCATGCATGTATACATATGCAAGCAAGTTTGTGGATATAATTAACTCCTAGGTGTCTGGATGCATTTGGACCCAGCTGAGGAATACGTTTTCATCTTTGTGTGAATGTGACTGCATTAACCTTAAAAGAGGAAGGAGGAGGGATTTAAAGCACTGCAATAAGGCTGTATTGAGGATGAATCCCTTGCAAAATTCTTGTGCTAAATCAAACTCAGTTTTAGTTACATAAACTCATAAACTCTTGCATCACGCAAATGATTATCTTTACACTTTCATTACTGATAAATGGCCAAATGTGTCATCATTGTTTTTAAGCTGGCAAAGATATTTGCTCTCAGCCTGAGATGTTGTCTGCCAAGCTTCGGGACTGAAGCAGCTTTTTATGCTTGAAGCTTTGTACACACAAGCCTCTGTGCAAAAAAATAAAGAAGGGTTTATCGCTGACAAGTTGGCACAATCTTAACTAGCGTTGAGCAGCTGGAGAATCTGGAAAGCACATCAGAGTTGGAGTCAGTGGGGAAAAGAGGAAATTCTGCAAACAGTCACCAGATTCTTGCCATAAAAGGAACAAATTAAAGGTGAGCAGACAGTGCACTTCAAAGGTGGGACAGCTTGCAGAAGGCACAGCATGTTGGTAGGACCATTAGAAACCAGGTTGCAAAGTGATTAATGAACTGGAGTTGCTTTTTGGTTCTTGGGACCAGAAATCGATTGCATCCCAACAGGAGCACCAGAGATCTGAGTGCAGAAGTCAAGCTACCACTGAAAATCTGCACTCACAGCCCATGCTTTCTAAGCACCCTCCCTTCTTCCAGCAAACACATAAATTGAACTTTATAGCCAGGCTGCTTTACTGGGTTTTTAGTGGGGAAGGCTGGTGGAGGAGGAAAAAAAAAAAAAGAAAAAGAAAAAGAAAACCAGGAGAACAGAATCAGTGGCATGCAGAGCTTAGAGCTTCAAGAAAATGTGTAGAAGTGCATCCAGTGGGATGCTGGATGTGAGGAGAGCTCAGCTCCCAGCCCCAGGCATTCCCTGAAATCCTGGGAATGCCTGCAATGCAAACCTCCTGGCCATGGTGAGGGGTGACATCTCAGCACAAATGTTTCCCATTCCTGCTTTGCTGGGTGCTGCTAAGCTGCAGAGTGGCTTGGTGCTTTAAGCTGATGCTCAGAAACAAATGGAGGGGCTTTCAAGCACCAGAAATACCCAGCGATTAGCTCAACAGTGGCTAAAATAAAAGCAGCATCATGCATGGAAGAATATTTGGCATTTTTCCAGGCCTTCGCAAATACAACCCCCCGTCAGTCTAAAGAAGCATTAGGAGTTTATGATGTGGAAATAACTGGCTGGTGTGTGACGCATTTCGAGCTTATGGTGAGCCATCTATTAGAAGAAAATGTTTTAGACATTCTGGGGCTGGACTCAACCTCAGTGCTGCAGGCCAAATGCCATGAACATGAGGCGAGCGTTTCAGAAAGAGAATAGCCTGCCATGCGCAAAGAGGGAAGAGATCAGGAAACATTAGACATAATTACTCCTCAGCTATTTAATACTCAGATGAGCTGATGGGGAGAAGTCTTCTGTAATAGCTGAGTTCGGGCAGCTTATATCTGCTGGGTGTCATCTTTGCTGGCTTCTCTCACTCTGAGGCGTCTACCAGATGGACAGAAACCTTTTACAGTTTGACCATTTGACTTGAAGCAAGCTCTCGGAGTAAAAGGGAATCTGCCGAAATGGCAAAAGTGAGTGAACCATTTTCAGTGCATCTATTTTAGCAGCAACAACAAAGGCAGCTCCGTCATGTCCAGCAGTCAAGGTCAGCATGACCTTGGGTGTGAGCAGCAGCACCCTGCCCATGCCAGTGGGGCCGGGTGATTCTGGAGAGCTGGGGATCTCCAAGCCCTCCACAGACACCACCCGGGTTTACATATACCTTCAGCAACAGAAAAATATTTGTTTTACAAATGAGCAAACTGAAACAAGGAATAGTCTTGCCCAAGAAGTCAACCAAACACTCAGCGACCACAGAGACTGCGGCTGCCAGTGCCTCTTTTAGCTGCATTCCCCCTGGGACCAAGCCAAGAAGTATCAGCGCCTACATTCACAGATACTCCTCAGTGACAAAAGATGGCAATGAATCCTCCATTACCAGAGCAATCCCAAGTGGTATTCACAAGATCCTTAATCATTTCCTTAATGAGCAATTTCTGGTGTGCTTCCTTTCTCCAGAGCAGCTCTTGGAAGGAAGCCTGGGGCAGGTTCAGGAGGGCAGGTCTCCCCTGTCCATAACCCCAGGGTGCAGGAGCTACCCCGATACCTGCCCTCAGGGTGGTGATAGCACACCCCACATTGCTCCTCTGATCCAAGAGCTCCTGGCATTCACATAGAAAGTGAAAAAAAAAATATGAGCCAAACCTCAGTCAAACTGAAAAATGGGACTGGCCTTTTTTTTTTTTTTTTTTTTTTCCTTTAAATACTCACTGTCTGTCCTCCAAGTACTTTTAATTCTTCTACCTGCTATTTTTGTCAAAAGACAAGATTTGTGCTCTTTATTTGACAGAATCTTTTCAATGCCTCTAGAAAAAAAAAAAAAAAAAAAAATGGAAATATCAATGCCAGCTACAAGGGACTACAGGAGTGATTCAGTGAAGACCTCTCTGTTGGAAAGCCCTAGTAGGTGTCACCCAGCCAGAAGGAAAGGATGTTTGGCCCAAGCTCTTCACCCCTTGGAAACCATCTCTCCTGCCCTGATTACAAATCCAGGCTTATTTTCCCATTTATAACCTGTGACACAAGCTTCCCAAAAGCAAATACTTCTTCTTTCCTGAAGCACCCGGTAGTTCTCAAATGCTGACAGTACCTGGACACTCGCTCACACACTTTTATTTTCATTTCAGACAATACCAGCTGCCAGTATGCCCTGCACAGCCTGAACTTGTTAAAAGAAAGCACACAGACAGTTCCAGGAACAGCAAGCGCCCTTTGCTTCCTGACTTAATTATGATAGCATTTTTATGGACTTTCCAAGTGCTTCTATGCCCAGAAGACTGGGTCTGTTGCAGGATGAGTTGAGAACATCCTTGCTCTTTGAGCAAAAATTTGAGGGGCATCTTTGGTGCTTCAGTCACTTTTAAGAAAATGTGTCAGGAGGCACTTGCATGCGTAACATCACATCTCAGCCTTGCTGCTCCTTGCCTAGCCTTTCTGACATGAAGTAAGGAGACATCTACTTTATGCCAGTAGAAAGAGAACATTTCTCTGTGTTCCATGAGACTTATATTATTCTGCTGTAATCCTGCTACCTGCTGGGATGCGTCATCGTGGCGTAGAGCTATGGCTTTTTTCAGCAGACACGAGCAAGCCTGGTCAAAGTGCCAAGCCAGCCCCAGGACATGCAGAGCATCAGCCGTGCCCTGCCCCACCACTCACATCCCCGTGTCTCGGTGGTGCCATCAGCAGGAGGCCAGAAATGGTCCAGCCAGAGCCGTGCAGGTTTTGGTGCAATTAGGCTGGGGTTAAAATGAGTGACTAATGCTCTGTTTTCCTGGGAGGCGAGGCTCAGACCTGCTCTATTTCCAGGATTTAGATAAAAGTTGCAGGCACACATCATGAATCCTTCAGCTGCAAGAAAGCCTGACTCCTTTTTGGCTGTGGGGCAGGGGCAAGAGTGCAGTCACTCTGCCGTGCCCACCGAGCACAGCACTGCCTGGAAGGGGGGCCCAGCACAGAGTTCGTTCATCCAGGGGCCAGAAAGCTGCTGACACCCACAAATGTACTCGTTGGGGATATTCACACATGGTCTCACAGAGCTGGCCTTCAGTGGGTATTTTCTGTGCTCCTGACTGGTGGAAAGGCTCTTCTCTGAGCCCTCCTCAGCTGCTGCCTCGCAGGGGCAGGGTTGTACAGAATCGCTGCCAAACAGATCTGATGGCAGGAAGGGAAAGCAGAGGGCTGGGAGGGGGCTCTGCGTCACTGAGCCCAAGCCTCTGCGATCACAAGCCACCACGTCACAAGATCCCTTTCAAGCAGCGGTGAGGCTCTCTGTCTTAGAGCTAGTTTTTTTTTTTTACCTTCACTTCTTTGTCGAGAGGACTGATCTGGTGCCTCGTTCTTCTGACGGCTGGAAATCTCAGAATTTCCAGCCTAAGTTTATCCGTGACCCATTTATACCCATTTGTTCCTGTGCCAACACTGGTCTGCAGTTTAAACAGCTCTCCTCACTCCCCAGTGTTAACCCTCCTGCCCCCTGCTTTCATAGACAGCAATCACATCTCTCAAAGCCAAATAAAGGCTGCATTTGCTGCACTTCTCTGCAGCTGATCCTATTTTAACACACCTTTTCTGAGGTTGTGTGCCAGGACAGATTACCTCGTATTCCAGGCAAGGTCTCCAGGCCCTGGCTCCAGGACAGCTGGTGTCACTTCCTTCTGCATCATTTCAGAAGATGAACCCCATTTCACAGAAGTAACGCAAGGCATGATTCCCATGAGAACTGTGAATTCCCATGAGAATCATAAATGCAATTAACCCCTCCAGCCAACCCTAAAGGCACTCCAGGGGCAGCCACTGCACCCAAACTTTCCCCAATACATCATTTACTCTCCCTAAGTCTCCAGTCATTTCCTGCACAATGCCACTAATCCCTGTTTTCTCCAGTTTGACTGATCTTTTCACTATGTCAAATACTTTGTGGAAGTCCAGAGAGATTAGATCTACTGCACTGCTTTTGCCAAGAAAATCAATTATCTTATCAAATAAAACCATCAAATTCATCTGACACAATGTACCTTAGGTAAAGCTGCGTTGCATTCTCTCCCCCAAGGAGTCATTTTCCTTCGTAAGGCTTTGTGTAGCATTGAGGTCAGACAAGCTAGCCTTTAGTCACATCGACCATATTCTTCTCTTAAAATATACTAAGCAGGTACTATACAAAGGGGTGACAAGAACCAAGGCCTATCTGGATATAGATTCCCTACCTATTGGTGCCATCAGAACTACAGCAAAATAACAGCTAACCTCTAGTGCTTGCTTTTCTGGCCATTTTTTGTTTGTTTTGTTTTTAATGTTTGAAGTGTTCTACATGCATTGCTTCAGAAGTGGTTGATAATTGGATTTTTACAGTGCCAAAGATCAGAATCTGTTTCAGGAAACCAGCAGACCAGGTTCTAGAAAAGCAACGTAGGCCCTGTATTTCCGCATGGCCAGTGGAAACAAGATGCTCTGTCCTTTCCCGTGGAAATTAGGGAAGCTGCTTTCTAAGACAGATCAAAGAATTGTAAAGTACACAGGAGCAGGTGATTGGAAATGAAAATAAAATTGAGAATATTAAGTGTGTTTTGCTTGGGTTTGCTCCAAAGCCTTCTGAATGGTGCAGCCAACAGGCTATTAGGCACTCACGGCTTTCTGGCTGGGGATCTAATTCTTTAGCGACTCTACATCCTCCGGTCACTCCTGGAAAAGGACCTGGATCTGGGGACCTGATAGGTTCCCATGTGCTATGTTAAGGAGTTATTCAAATTAACCTCTTTTCACTCCCTTGTTCTCTGTCTTCCCTTCATCCCACCCGCAAGGAATTCCTAAACAGCACCAGCTTTTCACAGATCTCCTCCAGGAGGAAGCCCTAATGAGATCATTAGCCCCCTTGAAGTGCAGCTTTAGTGAGGGAGGAAGATGGGGGTGGAAGGTGAGGAGCTGGAGGAGTTTTGGTCCCAGGTCACGTCACATCATTATGCTTCATGATGACAATATTTTGAGCCTGCCCCTTACTGAGCCTTCATTCAGCACAGCCCTTGGATGGGCTCCGAGTCTCGCCCAATCCTCATTTTTAGGCACATTTTTGGCCAGCTGCAGTGGCACTAAGGCCATTTCAGTAAGAGCTCATGAGACAGACCTCCAAGCCGTGTTGTATGGGACTGAGTCAGGCATTTTACTGTTGTAAATAAAGTTGATGAGTTAATGAACATTAAGAAAACCAGGACACTTCATTCAAACTGTTCCAGGACCATCTCAAACAGCCTTTGATGGACAATTAACCTCCTGCTCCTATTACAAAAATAAAATGAATGGATGGTAACTTGAATTAGAAAAGAAAGTAAAGAAACTTAAACATGGTTATTACCAAAGATGAACCCTGTAAGAATACCAGAGTCCAGTTGAAAATTCAGCCAAATTTGAACTCAGCTGCAAAGAAAAAACACAAAACGTTTTTATGAACCTAGTAAGGAAATTTTAACAAATCTGATTATGCAGAGGAAAAAAAAAATTAAAAAAAAGCTCTTGTCATAATTAATCCAATTCAAAAATCAGATGCCAGCAATGGGGGAAATCTCCTTCTCATTTATCTCATTTATATTCCTGTAAACCCACTGAAATCAAAAGGGCTTCAGGAATTTTTAAGACTTCCTTTGTAAAATTATGCTGCTTGACAGTCACTGGGCTCATACTTATGTTTAGGTGGCTCTACCATCGTTATTATTTAGTGGACAAAAGATCTTGAGAGCAAAATCCCACTTCAAGATTTAAGTTTTTAAGAGTAAAATGCATTTGTACATCTAGAGTCAGAAACTGTAGAAGACAGTAGTAATTATACAGTAGAGAATATCTATCATGCCAGGTGTGTAAGCGCAGCGTTGATCCTCTAGTATTAAAAATGGCTATATGAAAAATTAATGGCATGAAATTTCTTCAGAGTATCTCAAATATTTCATGTGGTCCAAGGAATGTTCTAGTAGCTAAAATGCCAAGAGGCTACTGAAATTAAGCACCTGAATAATTTTGGGCAGGCAGTGTCTGTTCAGTGGTTGTAGAGCCCTTGACACAACGGAGCAGTCCCTGACAGGGAATCTTGAAAGGGCCAAAAGAGCCAGCCAAAATAATCAATGCACATGATTGATTTCTTTGTGAAAGAGAGGAAAGATAAAGCAGATATTCAGTTTTGGGATGCCAAGCTTTGTTCACAAGGCTCCTGACCCTGTCCTACCGGCAGATATGCCGGGTCAGAGCAGGGGCTGGCACAAGAGGGACAGGGGTGCTCTGCTTCTAAGGTGGATCCACACCTGTTAGCATCAGCAAGGCAGACAGAGGCCTGTAGTGCTGGCATGACTGTTTCCATCCTCACTCCACCGACAGCAGGAGGTGTCTGGGGAGCCGGGCAGGTGCTTGGAGGAGTCACCTTTTCCTTACAGAGCAATCACATCCAAGCTTGCTGCTGGGGGCTGAGCGTGGCTGAAGCCCCCAGACCCAGCGGGGACTGATGAGCCGCCGAGCACAGCACGGGAGCAGTGGGCAGCAGGGGCAGCCAAGGGCCAGAGAGGATTCAGTCCTCTCTGCAAAAATAACAGCAACTCTGCCTGGGAGAAAAAAGGAAAAAAAAAAAAAAAAAAGGAAATATACACGTTGTGTGAGACAGATGGGACCCCAGGGATATTTGTTCCTGCACTACCAGATCCGTCATGCTTCCCCCGACAGGTACGGCATGGCCGGGGATTGTGGTTTTTAACTAGTTTACTGTACCAAGGGGTATTTGAAATATAAACATGAAAACTAAGTAAAGAAAATACATCTTTCTTGCTGTGGCTGTGGGTAGGAGGAGGGTGGATTAGAGGAGGCAGCCAAGGGTTAGCGATGCAGCCTGCATGTGTGTGTGTGTGAGCACAGGTAGTGGGGCTGAAATGCATCTGCAGAGCCTGATCCTGCAACACCCAGATGGTCTCGCTGGAGCTGAGGCATTATTGGAGGAAGTAAGGACTTTCCGGGACTGATTTTCTAGATTTGTTCTATTCACTCACCGTTAACACAGCCAGTGCCTGTGGGCTGAGGCTCCAGCTGGGAGCCCCTGCAACAGAAGCACAGGATTTGGGTTCTGTTGAGCAGATCTGTGTGCAATGCTTTTTTTTTTTTAAGCATTTGGCCTCTCACAACAAGTAGGGTTGTGCTCCACAGCTTACAGAGCATCTTCTGTGCCTACCTTAGAGTCCACAACTTAGAGTCAAGGTTATTTCTAAGAGTGCCAAAGTAGAGCTAGTACAGCCACAGGAATTTAGAGAATTCTCAAAACTTCCCAGAGCAAAGAAAAGGTCAGATTACAGGTGAATTTATGGACAAGCTGTTCCTTTTTCTTTTTTCTGTTTTTAAAGTTACCCAAGCGGAGAAATGATGAAACATTACCTCAATAGGTATAATGAGTATAAAATGATTTCAAACAGATGTAAACAAATAACATTAGGTAATTAAAACCAGAGATAACTCACTGGCTAAATTCCTCTGGAGTCCTCTTTACTGTGGCCTTTGGTGATACATTAATATTTTATATGCAAGATTGAAAAACGTATCAGAGAGAAGCACATATTTCTCTTATCAATGGAAAATGTGTGTTTATGCCAAAGGAGTACCCCTCTAGCCTGTGATAAAGGCAAAGCTTTATCATTCTGCCTTTCCTCTTGGAAAGCATGTGCTTGGTTTTCAAATACCTTTTTTTTTTTTTTTTTTTTTTCCTGAGTCATTTATCCATGAACTCATCCAGTGTCCGCAGTGGTTGTGATGACAGGGAATAAATAGGTGGCAGCTTTGTACAGGGACTGTAATTTTTTCGCAGGGGGGAGATAACTTCGTACACAACCTATGTATCTTTGGAGATGTACGTTTAACACCAAACATTGCTCTCTGTGGTATAAATCCCAAATAACTCTACTGCAGTAAATAACAGTGAAAGCTCACTGGTCACTCCCAACTTACACAAGATAACGGAGAGATTTGGACCCTTGGTGAATTTTTGGTAATCACACCCAAGAAATCCCCTGCTAGTCACTTCGGTGGATGCCCCACACCCTGCACCCGCAGCCCCGGTGTGGGCTGAGCCCCTCTCAGCACCAGCAGCAGGCTATGGATGGATAAAATGACAAATTGGCTTTTTGTGAAGGTTTTCACCCACCCCCACCAGCACATCTTTTCTCCGAAACAGGCTGGGCTGTGTGATGGCTGGGAGGACACTGCAAGGCCAGCTGTGCCTGCAGGAGCGTCTTCATGTGACCAGCGACGTACAGCCTGAACCTCAATGTGTAGTACAGAGGCTATGGAGGCAGATTTAGGCACTTAGTAAGCAACAACATAACTTGACAAGGCTGAATTTCAGCTGTCCTATTTTAGTTCTTGGCCAAAGCTCACAAAGCACTTCATAAAGGCAGTGCAGTGCCATTATTGCTGCCTTACAGGTGGGGAAACTGAGGCACAGCACTACTAAACAGCCCCTCCACAGTGCAGATCCCAACACCCATGCTATTTAGCTGCTCCCACAGCACATCACTCCATTGAAAATGGCCTTGCTGGGACACAGCAGTCACTTTCCCTCCCTCGTGGCATGCTCTCTCCACAACTTGATCCTTCGCACCTGGAGAGCAGAGCTTAGCACACAGCACCGAGTCATCAAAGACACCAAAACAGGCACTGCACTGATGCAAAAGACCTTTCAAAAAGAGAGAGAACAGAAATAGAAGCATGAGCTTCATCAGAGAAGTGACTATTCTACCAAAGCAAAGCAGCAGCTGAGGGAAGAATAAAAGGAAGAAGAGATTAAAGGAGATACTTGAGTCCTGAAGAAAGGAGAGCACTGCATAGCAAATGATTTGCAGGGGGGTGGGAAGAAAAAAAGGCAAGGGAAGAATTATCCAGCAGTATCTTGCTGAAGTTGCTGGAGAATTAAAATTAACATAGGAATAGGACGGTGTGGATAGCAAAAGCCGGTAAGAGTTGGCAAAGAAACAGCTAAACTGTATATAAAATCAGAGAGCAACTAAGTGGGCAATTTGGTTTTTCTGTGAAAGGTGAATAATACAGTGAATTATCCACCACAAAGCATGGGAAGCGTAGCGGTGATGACTGGGACAGTGCTTGAGGAAATTATCGACCGAGGACAAAACACCTCTGATGGTGGCATTCCAGGAGAGGAGTACACTTGGAGAATTGCACACAGAGCTTAGACCAACATGTGCTGCAAATGTTTGAACAGTAATCCATTGCTTAACAAATGGGAAAGCAGCAGGCAGCAATTGCTGCTCAGCAGAACCGTTCAGAGCAAGAAACAACCCAATAGCTGCACACAAAATCAGGCTCTGAAAGCGCTGGTACTGAGCCCCACGCAGAGGAGAGTAAAATCACCGAAGCATGAAATCCTGTTGGAATTACTCTACACACGCCTTGGAGACTGGCCCCAGCAGCTGGGTGTGCATCCCCAGATACATATTTTACTAGCATTTAAGCAGTAAACATTCCCTGGGCCCAGCGAGCAGCATTGTGCAGGCAGCCTGTTCTGCTGGATTCTGCTCTCTTGCTGTTCAAACTTACAGTCAATCTTCGGTGATTTACTGAGGAGGATTGGGCGCAGCAGAAATCATTTAATTTCGTCATCTCTGCCCAAAGAATTCAATAGTTTACACTACCCATCATTGTGAAAGATGCTATTTGAGTCTGAATTTCCCCTCCAGGTAATCATAAAAGGATGCCTGACCCATATCCGAGCAGGAAAAAAAACAGCGAGGCACTGTTTACACCAGCAGAAGCAGCCTGAAGAGGGGAAGAGGGGAAAAGGTTTATTCTGCTGTCTTTGCTGGTACCTGTCTTAGGCACTTCCCAGTACCTGCTCCTCAGTACCACTGGGTGCTAGGCATCATTGCAGCATGTGGAAGCTTTGCTGCTTCTGAAAACTAGCTGTGCTTTATGATAGCTTTGCTGTGTGCAGCATCCCAACTGGCAAATATTAATTAACTTGCACATCTGGAAGCGCAGTAAGACAGCAAGCTTTTGGAGATGGGAAGTGAAGGAAGGGTTAAGCAGTCTTTATTTTTGCCAGCAAGGATACATACTCTCTTCCCCATCCACCCCCACCAAGTATGAGGCGCAGCAGATGTTTTGAGAACAGCCAGCCTGATCTATCAGCCTCTACATAAACGAAGGTTGAGTTAGCGAAGAAGAAGGCAAAATAATGTTTACAAGAGAAGAGCAAGAAGATTTCCGACACCTGGGCAACTTAATGATGGCAGATGGCAAGAGCTGACTGCAAAGAGAAGGAGCAGTGCACACCAGCAGCTGTCGAGCAAACAGGGAGGAGATCGGCTCTGCCGAAACAGCGCAGGAAGGATTTAGTACCAGCAGTGAGAGGAGGGTGATAGCCTGAATATGCAAAAACAGAGGAGCCTGTGTTTTAACTCCTCAAACAACTATCGTCAGAAGTACCCAATGGGTTGTCAGCCAGGGAGATTTTCCCAGCAAGAAGCAATCTATTTACATCAAACAGTGCCAGCCTGCAAAGTGGCCACTTCTGGGTCATTTAACAACACCCCAGCTGTAGATGTTTTCTCCTAGGCGAGTGGCTCAGAAAGGGCTGTGTGAGGAAAAGACAGACGGCTTATAAAGGGGGACAGCCAGGCAGCAGGTGGAAGTGATGAACTATTCTATGCACCATAACTCAGATGGGGACAGCTTTGCAGGATGCCTGGGTGTCCTGTGACCGTCAGCATGAGAGAGGCTGCAAGGCTATGGCCAAACACGGGGCTGCACTTCACCATCAGGAGACAACTGATTTCTGGCTTTATGCTAGAGCTGTAGGCTGTGCCTGGTCAGCCAGGACAGCCTGGCTGAGTGTTTTCCTGCGGCACCATGTCAGCTGTAGCACCTCAGCATTGTTGCAGGCACAGTGCTGCCTGTTGCACCCCAGGGAAAGGAAGGGAGATCTGCCAGAGCTGCAAACTTGGGGACTGACGTCAAAGGCTTTCTTGAAAATTTGTTCACCTAAAAGCCAGGGGTGGGATTAAAACATGTAGCCAATATCACCATTAGAAGTTTATCAACTCCCATGCTGGATTCGTCCTTTCTATGGAAATTTTGCCAGAATCTGCAGAATTCTGTTCTCAGCTCAGGCTCCACAAAGCCCAAGAGTATCTACTACATATATAGGACAGGATTTTGGCCTACCTCATTTTAAGGATCCTTCTCCTGGCTAAGACTAATTTCCATTTACGCTGTAACTACACATTCTTGATACAGCCTGTTCCCTGCCATGCATATTGCATCTGCAGCTCTGCAGGCTAACGCCATGCTGACCACTGACACTCTTCAGAGAGACCCCAGGTGGAAGAGCCATCGTTCAGTCACTCCTTTAATACCCGAATCACACCGACTATCTATGGATTAGGGAGGCTCCCTGCTGCTTTCAAATGCAGATCCGTTTTGAAAAAGACTCAGCAAGCAGGTAGAAAGAGTGCTGTCTGCTAGGTGTGTGACTTCAAAACAAATTCCTAATGCTGCTGGAGAACTTATCACCACAGGGGAAGAAAAGGTTATGGTACGTGTAACCTGCAGCTTTAATTATACCGTGTACTTCCCTGTGCAGTTAGGAGTGTGTAACAGATAGTTACACTTTCCAGTTATGTATCTATCAAATTCTCACTATAATTAGGATGACTCATAATGAAATTAGGCGTTAGTCGCTCCATTCATTACATTGTTTGACTTACAATCAGCATACAAACTACAAATCTCCTGAATTCACAGGCATTATAAAATTGCCACAGCTCCTTTGCAAGTGATGGGTTTTCTCCAAGAGGGTCTACTGCAGGGCTGAACAGCAGCTTCAGCAGAAGTCACTAGCATTTTGCTGAGGGAAAGCCAAGGGAAAGCCAAGTGAAAGCACCCGTGAGCCCTCTGTTTCCCAGAGCAGCTCTATTTCACAACACTCCAGCAGCATGGGAAGGTAGGAGATTGCCATACCTGACCAGCTCAGAGCTCATCATTGTATCGTGTCTCCAGCAGGGAGCAGACTGGTGCACCAGAAGAATGCACGGGCAGCAGAGCTGTGCTGTGGGTGGGGAGCACACATGAGCCCCATCACTGGTGGCAGCTGCTGTTGCTGCTCAGTGATTAGAAAAAGCTTGAGAAAAAGGTGTGTAACTCAGAGTATCACCCTAAAATGGAACCATTTTGAACTACCAACCCCTAGAAGATCTTTCTGGTCATTTCCTATCACCTTACTCCTTGAATAAATTACCCCCCTTTCAGTTACCAGCCAATGTAAGTACATCTCCCTGTCTGTTGGATCCCACAGCTCTCACAAATAGTTGTCACCTGTTGACCACCAAGGCTGAGTGGTTTAACTTATCACAAAGGACTTCAGCATTTGGGATCGCTGTGGCAGCGAGGTCCAGGGGTGGTTTGTTGGCTGCGTAAGGGTGATGGCAGCTGGGGTCATGCATTCTTTATGAGCCTCATTTTGTTCAGTATGCATGGTTGGGGAACCGTGGACATAGGTGGCAATGGTCACCTGCTTTAACCTGTCAGGGAATGCTGTTGTGTCCACTTTGGTACTGAAATCTCTGAAAGATCAGCAACAAAGTTGGCGCCCCCAGGCCCATCTATCTTCAATAGGAATCTGCCCAATGCCTCTTGATCTGCTGTGTCATCCCACGCACAAATCAATTGCATGGTGAGCCCTGTAGTGAGACACATATATTGCTGAGGACAAGGAGAATTCTTCTTTCTTTCATTTTTTCTTCCCCTTTAAAGTGATGCCGGGTAGGTGGCAGGAGTGGAATTCTTTAAATTATTCACAAAGCTGGAATGGTCCAGGCAGCTGTACTAGCAGTGAGCACGTGATTGTTGCCCACCCTTAGGTTCATGCCTACCAAGTTCAAGGTCCCCTTTGTTCCCAATTCTGGGAAAAAACTTAAGGTGCTAATAGTCCCCCACTGTAACCAGAACCAAAGCTGGAGCCCTGAGACCTCCCTTCCCACACTGACTGTAAGGTGCAGGGGACAGAAAGGGGAAGAGAGGACCTCAGGTGCGGGAGAGCAATAGCAAGCACAGGCATGGGAAAGCACTGGGTGCGAAGGTAGCCCAGTTAGGAGTGGTGTTGATTTGGGGGCAAATGTCATGCCTGTAGTGGTCTCAGGTGTCCCCGTCAGCATCTGTGGGATGTGGCTGTGCACGTTAGCCTTGCTTTTGCTCAGTTTGCATGAAGGCAGATATGGGAGTGCACACTGTGATCTTTGGTGTGGGCATCTTCTGTGTTGGTGGTCAAAAGAGAGGTCTCACTCCTTAACTCACCTTCAGTACCCCTCAGCTCCCAGTTATTAAAAAAAAACTAATGTCCATTTGCACTTTTAGCCCCTTCATTCCTATGGTGTGAAGCAGCCACGGGTGGGTTTTGGCTGTGATCTGCCTTCCTCCTTAGTCCTCTAAGTGCCATTCCTTTCCGACGTGTCTCCATGCATATTTTCACTTTAATCCAAGGGTCAGACTGGGCAGTATGGAAACACCAAATGGGTGCTGAAGCAGCAGCCCAGGTGCTAACTGCCCCCTTGCTCCCTCCTAGCCTGCCCTGGCCCCAGCCTGCCTGTGCGCCCCCCAGCCCCGTGTGCCATGGCTGCTGGCAGACACGTTTGCACTGGTGGCTTTTACATTTGACCACTAGGGACCACACTGGGATCAGCAACACGGAGCTGACAGCAGACGTTAGCAAGCTTTGGTCTGTCTTGACCAGGGCTGGTCATGAACTGGCAGCCAAGGAGAGGAACCCTACCAGATCCCGGCAGAGCACTGGTGTTTGTGACCAGGATCAAGGGATGCGCACAGGTTCATTGAAAGCAGCACTCCCCAGCAGCATCCTCTTACAACACTTCTTCCCCACGTCACAGGCACTGCAAATACCACAATTCACTTGTGTTTCCTCAGCTCATTATTATCCTGGATGCTGCCAACTTGCAAATTTGGGTTGTGAGACCCTCCTGTGTGCAAACTGCACTTTCCCTGTAGGGAAGCACAGCCTACATCTGTGACTATAAACACAATACCGGCCCGGTCCATACATCCCCCTCGCTCCCCTCCTGCCACGTCTGCCTCAGAGTTTTGTGAACTTTCAGCCCCAGCCACCGCTCTCCCCAGCTCCTGCGGCAGCCCCAGCTCGGTGGGGACGGATGCTGCCGCCTGCATTTCGCCGCTCACACCGGGCACGACAGCACCTTCCAGCCCCAGGAGGAATTCTGTCCTTAGTTTCCAAACAACGTGCGAAGCCCTGTTCTGCAGAAACAGTAGCCTCAGTAAGTTTAAGGATGACTGAAGCTATTTCCCCTCCCGGGGAGGTTTAAAAGCTCCGGAGGGATGAGCGGGGTTAGAGCGATCGCTGCGTTTCCAGCAGCCATCCTATTACGGCACTGAATCACGGCAGGAATGGCACGTCTAGCCTAATAAACCCTCCCGAGAGCGTGCCTTACAAACACGGCGAAACAGCCTTAAGTGAGCTCGAGATAACTAATTTCAAGCATGGCTGTCTAGTGTGCCTGTCATTCCTATTGTCCTCCCAAACTCTTTCAGACATTTTGAGCAGGGAGCACTCGGCTATGAGTTAGCAGGGGTTGTGACACTAATGGTCCAAAAAGGCTGAAGCGCCGGGAGGGGACGATGACAGCGCTTAACAACTGGTGGCACTTTGGAGGATACCACTGGATCCCGGTTTATTAACAATTAGGCTTCGCCTCGGAGGAAGATGTGACAGCTATCGGAGGTAGGATTTGCATGCGAAACAAAGGGAGCTGTTGCTGCTGGGTGCCTTTTGTTTGCGCAGCCAGGTGGGGGGCCAGGGGGAGAAGCCGCTAGCCCTGGGGTTTATGGCAGAAAAACCTCGGGGACCAGCGGCTCAGAGCTCGTCCCTGCTGAGCGTGCATTCCCCGGGAGCAAAATGCATTAGAGGTCATGCAGGAAACACTTTACCCCTTAGCTACCGAGCCAGCCGGGCTGCTGCTGGGGTGGGAGAGGGGAGAGGAGAAGGTGCCCTGGAATAAAAGGGGAAGGGGAAAGGCGTGGAGCCTGTCAGCTGAGGGAGATGTGTTATTAGCATGTAAAACGTGCCTGGGTTGCCACTGCTGTCCTTTGGAAAGGGGAAAATAAAGCAGGGGGGGTGGATTTTCTGGGAGAGGAATTCTTTGAGTTATAACCTATTGGGAAAGAAGAAAAAAAAAAAACAAACACATAATGTGTCCATCCATTTTGCACTATCAAAGCTTCCTCTGCGCTGTTGACATTGTTTTGCTTGACAAGAATTGTAGTTTCAGACTGAAAAAGGTAGGGTTTCCTCCTGTGCCACCGCCAGCCCCTGCCACCCTCCCTCCCTCTGAGAAACAACAGCATGGGGAGGGATGTAAACAGTGTTCAGCTGGATGCCAAAAGGGCTGGGAGCAGGGGCTGGGGATGGAGTAAACACTCAGTAGTGTTACAGGAAAGCTTCTCCTTGGAAAGGCTCGATTCTCCCCAGCCAGAAGGCCAGGAGGTGGGATGCAAAGTTGGGAGCATCACGTACTTTTTGATGCTGCGCCTGTTTGGTGTGAGAAAATGTCCGAACACCAGAGTCCGGTCTGTACGGCCAAACAGGGCAGCACGGGCTGTGCATGGTCCCTGCTCAGTGCTAGGCTGCAAGTTTGCATCTTTGTGGTTGCATACGGCCCTCACCACAATAAGCAGCAAGAAATTAATAACCAAAACTCTCATGTACATGCATATGGAGCATCATTACCATTCAGGGTGTTTGATCCAACTGCGATGTTCCCTGCGTTGATGAATTGTTTCTACTTGGGCATTAAAGTTTCATTTCCAAACAAGAGACAGACTTGAGAGCGAGTGGTATTTAGTGACAATGAAATGTTCTGCTGGCGGAAGTACTTCTCACAGGAGCTATTAAAAATGCACTTAAAGGAGCTGAGAGTCAAGTCTTGCAGTAAGAGATACGGTACCACTTGCCCTGCTAACTACTAAAATTAAGGTTATGAAACCATTTTAAATCTATCTTAACGTGGGTGTCACTAGGCATACGCTACAATACTGTTGTCAAACGCTCTCAACTTGGAGAATTCAGTTAGACTGATTGTTTTCATTACATCCTCAGCAGAAAAAGAATTCCTATGTAGCCGAGACTCACCAAGTAATTTGAATTTACTCACCCTAACAAGTGTTCGTTTAAGGAGAATTTCAGCGTATTATAACACACTGTACTTGGGTCATGCTGTAATTAGTTTAGTAACAATACATTGATGGCAATTTAACAGCAAAAGTCAAATGCCTGCAGTCACAGTAAATAGAGGTTGTACCAAAAGGAAGCAATACTGGACCAGGAACAGTAGGAATTGCTCTTAAGAAACACAACTTATAAATATTCAGCATTTGGTCCAAGCAACAACTTTTCAGTAAAGTGTATTACTTTGCATTGCAAACTAGGGGGAAAATCACTTCAACCCATGTCATCTGTGCTATGTGGTACATGACGATAACAGTGAAAACTTTCTTCCAAAGAAAATGTTTCTAGTGGTTTGCAGGATGGGTCGAGGAGATATTATGTGGAGATATTAAACCTGTGTCAGAAAGGAGCAATGCATGTGGAAATCAAGCACCTAGCTTTTCTTCTCCATCTCTTATTTAGAAGCTTGGGCAATCTTACTTTGTTTTATTTCTCATTCTTCATTCTCAGTGGGTGCCCTTACAGAGGAAAGGGGCTGACGGGGTAAGACCACAGAGTGCAGGAGGCTTCGCTCAGCCTGCGCCCTGCCAGGGGCAGGCGCAACCTGTACGCTCCTGGGGATGTGGACAGACCCTGGCCTCTTTGCAGAAGGGGCAGGGAAGGGTGACAGCCCTGCTGGCAGTCACTGGGAGGGCAGCATTTCATGGGATGAAAATACAGACAGTGCTGCTCAGGTAATGAGGCTGAACGTGGAGTTCTAGAAAAGGGAAAACAAAAAGCAAACTTCTGTAGCATGAGCAGGTTCATGTCTCAAGCATTTTGGGCTGTGAGTAAGACATACTGCAAATCCCATCATCCAAGACTAAATGTGCTTTCAGAACTATCCCAGACAAATTTACCACTTAGAAAAACTTCTGCCAGCAGCAAACATCCATTCGACTGAGAGCCTGTCAGAAGTGACTCCAAATCTCTCAGCACTCCCCTCGCTCCCTCAATGTTCAGCAGATAATGAAGTAAGCTGCATCAGATTGATTCACTGTGCTGAGAAACAATTTCCCCCTTTTCTTCAAAAGCTGAATGAATAGCTGATGCCACGAATCTCACTTTCCCTTCTGCTTTATGAATTGTCTGCGGAGCTCGTGTAATTTTCTAATTTATTTATTTGATATTATTTGGGAATTTCTTCAGTGAATAACACTTGGCTTGCAGATCTTTTGGGAATGGCAAATGTTTGCAAATTCATGCTGTGTTGCCTAGTTCAGTCATGTGGCGTTCCCTGATTAGATGATTTGTGTAACTAACTCACACAAAGCGAATAGCAAATTCCTCCACCAAGTGTAGAGTTTCACACTGGATTGCCATTGCTGTCTGAGCAGTCAGGTTTAAAATTCCTGCCTTGCGAGCAGCCACACGAGCAACACATCAGTGCTGAAGTGCTCCCACCAGGCAGATGTGAGAGCCGGGTTAAACAGCTTTCAGATTCATATACATATTAATGGCAAACGTCTGAATTCTTGCAGCTCTGTTAGGACGTACAGTCAGCACCATCCATCGCGCACGGCATGGGCCCATCTCTCGCAGTGCTTGCCATGCCCCCCAGCCTCCCTAACTTGTGCACATCAATCCATGACACCTGCGGAAACTGTTTGTGCAGCCAAAACAACAGGAAAAAAGACAGCATGGAAATTTCTGAATTTTCCATGGCAGCTTCTCCTGTTGCGGGTCTTGCATGTAGCAAGACATGAGCAGAGGCATCAGGGAGGACAGCAGGAGAGCACCGGCAGCGGTGCAGTGGCTGCAGGAGAAGAGCACAGAAGGAAGGAAAACCAAGGTGGCCCCCACGGGCACAAACATTACCAGACAGGGACTGACGCAGCACGAACAAATAAATATGCCCAAATAATTTTTAGCACGAATCTGGTGAATTGGGGTCATTATCCTCAAGCTTTATGGCCTCAGCAGACCCAGTCGAGGGCAGGACCTGGACTGTCAGGGCTGTCACCGGCCTGCAGGCGCCACGCGGTTGCTCGCTGCGGGTCTCGGGGTGATGTGGTTTGGCCTTTGTCACGCCGGGGACTGACGGCATGCCAGGGAGGTACGGGGGAGCTGTGGAATAGCAGGCAGAAAAGAAACTATCCAACATCTGGTGTGTGGCTTAGAAGCAGCGAAGTGCAGTTGGGTGAAGAATTTCTGTCAAGTGTTTTTTCTCAGACAGAAAAAAAAATCAGCTGTCAAAACACCAAGCTCTTTTGACTCAGAAACAAATGAAGAGGAGAAGGTTATAAAACAGGAATATATTTCCCTTTTGAATTATTTTTGCACTGTAGTTATGTCAAATAGGAAACCTCAGGTATCCTACAGAGTAATTGTATCATCCAACCACTTCCCACTTCACATAGAATAAATCAGGTGTGTGCTGAATCAACAGGGTTGTTGTGACCGCATGGAGCCGACCAGCAGCATTACACCCCCAACAGGTGGCCCTTTTTGCCCTTTCAATGATTTTAAACCCCAATGTTCCTTGATATCCTTATTTATTCTAAAATTAGAAGTGGGTCTGAATCGCACACAGCAAGCGAGTCACACACCGAGAGTCACTCTGGGCAATACCCATATGTTCGTATTCCACCAGGGCACATGTAATGCCAGATTAATGCTGCTTGGGGACAGCAAGGGAACTAGAAGAATTAGAGGAACCAAAATCAAAGCAAACATGGAGGATCTTTGCTAGGACAAAAATTGATTCAATGTAGCCTGGGATGAAATCCCATCTTAAGACTCCCCTGGATACTGCTAAGTCTGCTGTTAGTCTCTTTCTTCTAATGCTACTTTTGCTTTCTTAATACAAAGCTGTCCTATTGCCCATGGTGAACCCCCATCTCTGCTTGTTCCAGGTGGAACAATTTTGTATGGACCACTTTTAAAGCAGTAATTCATTTTTGAAGAGACAACACAGAGAAAGCCAGATCCTGGCTTTTTCTGCCCATGTTGCTGTCTGTCCCCTTGGTCTGTGCTTTGCTGCCTCAGATGCTTGGTGGGGAGCAGAGAGCGTCGGAGGGGAGAGCTCCCACTGGCAAGCTCTGCAGGGACACCCAACAACATCTTGGAGCTGCAGCATCCTCTAAGATCCTTGAAAGACTGGAGGCAGCAAGGTGGTTGTTAGTGACCATGGGGGTCCCTGCAGTTTACTTATCAGCCACTTCTACAGCTCTGCAGGAGTGACCTGGCAGCTCTGAGGCCCTCAACAGTCTTTCAAAAACTACTCCAGTAAATGCACGAGCTATTTAGGTAACCCTCTGTGTTGCATAACTGGCCCAAACCTCACCAAGCCTGCACCAGCCTGTCCTGCCTGCTGAACCTTGGCATCGGGCTGCACCTCAGCTCCCATCACAGGGAGCTGGCAGATCCCAAAGCAGTGGGGCAGGTGTCCTTAGGGGAGAGGGGAAAAGGGGAAGGCAGCTGTGGATGCTAAGAGACTCCAAAGCACCAACAGGGCTATGGCTGGGTCCCCAGACAGTGGACATGATGGGCATGGAGCAGCCAGGACCCGCTCCTGTCGCGTTAAAGGGGTGTAGCTGATTAACCGTTACGGGCCCGGTTGGATTCAGAGTACTGAACCAGTCGGACATTCACCAAAACTGGGGGTCCGTTCGGACATTCACCAAAAACGTAATAACCACCTGGGGGTCCGCTCAGACATTCACCAAAAACGTATTAACCACCTGGGGGTCCGTTCAGACATTCACCAACAATGCATTAACCGTCTGGGGGTCTGGTTAGATTCAGAACACTGAACTATCACAGATAACCACCCTCACCCTAGTTGCATTAATGAGAGCTATCACAATGCAATCAAGTATGGTTTATTACAGCAACAGATAATCAGGTTCTTTTGGATTGCCGGTGGTAGTGACTATCTGCAAAAGCAAGCTAGTATGCATGAAATACACAGGTGTTACAGGTGTTACAGGTGTTCTAGGTGTGTGTTCTAGGTGTGTGTTCTAGGTGTGTTCTAGGTGTGTGTTCTAGGTGTGTGTTCTAGGTGTGTGTTCTAGGTGTGTGTTCTAGGTGTGTTCTAGGTGTGTGTTCTAGGTGTGTGTTCTAGGTGTGTTCTAGGTGTGTTCTAGGTGTGTTCTAGGTGTGTGTTCTAGGTGTGTGTTCTAGGTGTGTGTTCTAGGTGTGTGTTCTAGGTGTGTGTTCTAGGTGTGTTCTAGGTGTGTGTTCTAGGTGTGTTCTAGGTGTGTGTTCTAGGTGTGTTCTAGGTGTGTTCTAGGTGTTCTAGGTGTTCTAGGTGTTACAGGTGCGCAGCCTAGAAATAAACGCGTTAAAAGGATCAAAGACTCTATAGAGATTTATAAGCAAATATTCAGATCTCACCCAAAGGCGTCCCAATGGGGGGGGAAGAGAGGCTCAGCCCGTCGACTGATCCCAGGAGTCAGGAGGTCCTAAGGATGTTGTATGTCCTTGGGATGGTATCTCCCCTGACGATGGTATCTTCCCTAACATCCCCTCTCTCTTGGGCCAATTTATATTATTTTCTATCTTTTAGGTGGAGCTTGAGTGGCTCTAGTCAAGCATATCTTAGTTATGATTGGTGTAAAGTTTTCCCGTTTCCGTTTAAAGTAATAGGCTCCGAGAAATTCAGAGCGCATGCTCAGTGAGGGGTGGTCGCACCTTGGAGGCGGGTAGCTTTTGGGATGGAGGTGTGTTTTGGTATTATAATGATATTATAATGAGTAAAAAGTACACTAGGGTACAGCATTTGTCAAAACATGACAGGTCTTTGGCTTAGGGTGGCAAAAAGCGCAGCTTTGTGCACAAGAACAATCGAGGCCCCACCTGATTACAGAGCCTAGCCGTGGTGTCTCCACTCCACTCTACGCTCCGTGGTGTTCCTTAGGGCTAGCACACCAAGTTTCCCCAGCGCGATAGCATCTAAGGTTGGGAGCCTAGGGAATGCTCAGATAATGCAGTTATGCCCTACCCTGAAAGCCTCTTCAATGCTGTACCTTTTCCTTAAAAGTGTGAATGTTAGTTTTATTTTCCTAGTTACTTCAGGCATTTACACCACAGCTCCCCAGCCATCCCCAGGCACCCAGGGGTTCTGCCTGAATTCAGTGTTCCTCCCACTCTGCGTGCCGCCGCCTTGTCCTAAATCAGCCACCGCCAGAAGGGTTTTGAAAGCCAGAGGAGACAAAAGAGCATTTGTCCCATTTCCCCACTTCCCTGTCAGTGCCTCAGAGATCAGAGAGGGACCAAAGCTTCTGTTTAAGCCCGATGTGGTTCATCTGCCCAAGGTCACCGCTCCCCGGACGGCACTGCCCCTGTGTGCCCGCTGAGGCACGGTACCAAAGGAGGGACAAGATAACATTGCCTGTCTTAAAGAAGTGCTGCAGGAAACATTCAATACACTTGGCTGTACTTTACTTGCAGGCAGGCTATTTTCCACCTCAGCAGAGTGGTACTCTTTGCTGACAACCATTAGTTATTAGCAAATTTAGATGGGCCTTATAAACGTCAGGCTCCTGAGTGAATAAATAACGTTTCAGAGCACTAACTTGAAATAAGTCAAACTAGGAATGGTGAGAAGACCAGCAGTATGGTCCCTTCGGGACACACTCCTTACCACTTCTAATTAATATCTGGTACTTAAAGCATCACAGGCCATGGTTAAATCAAAGTCAGAGGAAACAAAGGAATATAAGATCCTTCTGGAGACTCGTGTCCCTTTCCATCCACAGGAGCGGGTGTGCTCCTCAGTGCTGCTGCCAGACAGACTGACAGTGACCTCAGGAGTACACATTTTTGGGAGCACAGCCCAGGGGACCGAGCAGCCAAGCTGCCTTTGCATCACCCCTTGTTCTGCTGTCTCCCCACTCCCACCCAGCCACCACCTCCTGCACCTTCACCTGGCCCTTGGGGAGCCTGTTCAGCTCACCAAACCTTCAGGAACCTGTGCTTTGGTTTCAGCTGGCCAAGGGATGCCAGCTGGGTCTCAACCAGCACCAGAGCTACCGAGATATTGGGAGCAATGAGCAGTGGCAGTCCTGGCACATCACGTTTTCTAGCTAAACGCCCCTAAATTCCTCTGTCCTAATGACCCAGTGAGGCTGCTGCAGAAACAGGCTTCAGATAACCAGGTCTTGATCACAGCAACGTGTTGCAGAGCCCGAGCTATAAAAGAACTGAAGGGCAAAAAAGGACACCAGTCTGTGCTCGTTGCTCTCTGATCATTGTGGCCCATCTATCTATTGAGGAGCAATTTTTAAACTTGTCTGTTGAATTCCAGAGCTGCTGTTGTGGCGATAGGGCAAGAATTGATTTGGATTGAAAAACAGTCCTTGTAGAGCAGGTGTAAGGATGTCTGTTGTGATTTGGTCAAGTTTACTGATCCAGGAAACGAGCATTTCAGACAGAGAGCCTGAGTGGAAAACATCAATGCAACTAGGCCATCATTCAGTTCCTTCAACAAAGCTTACATACTTCAAGGCAAAGGAAGCAGTAATCCAGGAAGGGAACAAAGGAAGTTCGTTTGTAACCATAGCATTTATTAACTGCAGGATCTGGGGAAGTTGAGTCCTCTGGCTTTTGAAAACCCATGCTAATGATGCATTAGGACATAGGATAAACTTCTGACAAGTTCTCCATCTTCGTTTACTTCCACATAAGACGTTGATCTTGCTGACACTCTGCTCTTTGAAAGCTCTTCTGCTCTCCTAATCTCTAACTGCATGAAAAGTGCATTTTTCCCTCTTGCAAAGACCATCACAGGACTTACCGTCTGGATGTGAAGTATCCCAAGAAGTCCACAGCAACATCTTTTTTGGTAGAGCTTAATTAAGATGATCCAGCAATTTGTATGCAGCTGATTTGGAAGGATATTGTCACAGGTAAACGAGTTTTGGAAAAATTGCTTTTATCTCTTCTTGCTTACTGTTTTAGTCGTATTTCAAGTGGATTAGTATAATCTTTCCTCAGCCAAACTCCACAGCCAGTCTATTCCATCATTGTTCTAATTTTACAAAAAGAAAAATACTGAAAGCAATTAATTAAAAATCTCTTCAGAGATGCATATGTGGATGCGCTTATTCACTAAGAACTCACAAAATAACTCTGCATTTTAAAACAATTTATCTGGTGCATTAAGCGTGAACAGGATGTCTTTGTTAAGTGCACCATCCTTTAGATGGTTCTCTAAATGAATATGCTTGTCATGTAGAGATGTCTGCAGTAACTCAGCTCAGGCAGAGAGGATCTCCTTTCAAACAAGGTTTGGGTTGCTAAGTGGGTTTCTTTTTCATTTTTCCTGTGTGACAAAGAAGCTGATGGATTTCAAGTGAGAAGATTTTCCCTGTTGGGACCCAGGCTGTCAAAAGCCATCACAGAACTTGCGGGATTCTGTTGTAACACCACAAGTTCTCATTCAGCTCCAGAGGCATTGGGGTTGAAAGAAAACCCCAAATAATTGACAATGGGATACTCTGCCAGGTTGAGACATTGGTTTTTGCACACACATAACAGGATGGCACCCAGGTGGGGGGCAGTAGTACCACACAGAGCAAACTGCTGACATGAGAGAAGTTGGATAAGTAGATATGTGGTGTGCTCCACCTGTTCTTGGAGCAGAAAATCTTGGACAAATGGGTTTCTCTGGCCTTCGTTGTTATTGATCTCATTTATGCCATCTTCAGCCTTCATTAAAATGTGCCTGTTTGCCTGCTCACCCTGCTCTCCGTTCTGTTTGTCTATCCTTACAAAGCCTCCCGCATCATAGCCTGCTGGTCACTAGCCAGCTATCCAGATGGCACTTATGTACCACATTGATAGGTGCCTCAGAAATATCAGGGAGAAAGGAAAAAAAAATATCACTGGAAGACTTCAGATGCTCTTTTTGATAAATGGCAATAGTAGAGCTAATTAGCTTGTTCGCTCCTTTGGAGAAGCTGTGGAGGCAACAACAGTTGCAGTCCTACAGGGGACCATGTGAGGATGTGCCTCTTGCTCTCTGATTTTGGCTTTCCACTCAGAAGAGCATCAGGCAGGAGGTCCACCTATCCATCCCTTCTTTGAAAGACACCGGGTTTCCATCTGGGTTTGAGGATTTCTCTCCATACCCATTATTGTCCTGCCCTAGCACCACTATATGCCAACTGCTTCTGTATAGAAAACTGGTTTCTATAATAGAGATCAAACACTGCTCACCTTAATTGTGTGAGTATCCCTCTGGCAATAATAAGGCTAATTGCCTCCGTAAAGCCAGCAGGATTTGGCTCTAAATCAACCACCAAAATTATTTAAGCGTAAGTGCTCGAGTTCCTTTACAACCCCAAGGCCCACTCATTAAACATTATTTACATCACAGAAACGCCGCTTTTCTCTCTTCCATTTGCCAAGGAGAGAGACAGGAAGATGAGGTTTTCAGGAATACCCATGTCAGCAAGGGGCTGAGCCCACCCCAGATGAAATGACCGGGCAGAAAGCTTGCCTTGCTGTGGTGAAATGCCCTCAGAAGTCTGTCCATGGGACCCCCAGGGTACCTAGGGGTGCCTCGTGTCCCCACCAGCCCAGCTCTGTCCCCCAGGGATGGCACGAAGCCCTCTGGCTGGGCAGCTGCAGAGTCCCCTGCCAAGGAGGGAGCCCTGCCCGAGCCTGCCGTGGCTACGTGTTTGACTTCAAGCACGAGACACCGTAATCTGCAAACTATTCAGCTTGCTCCATAAAACTGATATACATGTATGTTCTCTTCACCTCCAGAAATTTCTAGGCCACTTTTATAAATCCTATTAAGCCAGGGGTGTGTATCCTGCTGTAAACATTTTAGTACGATAAAGAATTTCCAGAAGCTTTGTTTTAGCAGTTGGCTCTGGCAGGAGGGAGGAGGAAATCCCTCAGAGCCAGCAGCGTTGTGCTGGCTGCTCCCCAAAAACTGGGTGCCAGAGCCATGTGCTGGCAGGGAAAGCGTGTGGTGACCCCTCCACCAAGGCTTCGGGACAGGACCCTTTGGAAGAGCCTTTCTGTGACCCACCTCAGGAGCAGCAGCTGGCACTCATACACAGCCCTGAGCCTCTGAGGCCTCAAACTGAAAACCCAACATACCTATGGAGCTTAAGGACCCTAAGGGCTAGGCAAGAGGCAGGCAAGGTGGTCAGGGAACCTGGTTTTGCACCCAAAATGCTCTTTGGATCTGCTGGGCTGTTTTTCTCTAAGCAGTCCCAGTTCATTGCCTCCCCTCACGCAAAAATCTCCATGTGTCCCTAATCATTTTCACTGCCAGTCTCTGCGCTCTTTTTATATCTATTAGAGACTTTATGAAATAGGATAACCAGAAATGAAAAAAGATTCTGAGAGTAGAGCATGCAATTGATTTATGCTAATGACATTGTAATAATATTTTCAGTAGTTGATTTCTTTTTCATTCTGTACACAGCTAAAACGTTGATTACTTTTCTATTCCTCTCCCACTTATCGAACAGCCACTTACAGTTGGGCTCCACAAATTTATTCTTAGGTCTGCCTCCAAAGTGGTTAAAACATAATTAATTTAAATTCCCCCAACACACAAGAAGTTGAGCTGATTCTTTCCAATCAGTCTTACTAGAATTTGTCAATGAGCTTCACCAGCTGTCACGCTGCTCATGCATTTGTCTTTGCAAAGTTCCTCCACCAGCTTTGACATATTTAACAACTGTTAATGCTAAAAAAATCCACAAAACCCTGTAATTTCTATTGAGCCTTTCCATAAGCCTTAGAAGTCCCCCAGATGTGCATGAATAAATATCATAGTCACCTGTGGCAGCATCCTCAATGATTTTTGCTTTTCTTCACACTGATAACTTTCCTCTCTTGTGCATATGTCAGGGATATAAAAAGCTAAGTGTGCCAAGAGGCATTAGGAGTTTATAAAGGCAATCAGAGAATAAACGTTATTGCTGAATCTTGCCTTCTTAATACATTCTGCCTTGGAAACCATATTAGGTGTCAAATTGCCTTACCCTAGAGGGATCAGAGTATAAAAGTGTCCTTCAATAATGGAGGCAAAAAACCCTGATGGAGAGTTTATGATGGAGTTTGATAACCCAATAGAAGGGATTATATAGCATAGTGCCAGGGACAGCCAGAGACCAGGTATAAAGGCTTTTTCTAGCCCTGTTATCAACTAAAGACACACAAACTGGTTTGGACAAAAAGCAGCCTGATTCTTGTCTTAAAGGTGAGACAAAATCAAATACGAACGTTTCATCAGAGGTCTGACAAAGCCACTTGCTCTTCTTTTCATTATGGTATGGTTGTGTACCGCCTTATGTTGGCTGATGGGAGATAGAAAAATGGTATCACAAATTTGGGATCTGCCAAAAGCTGCAAATACCACCAACACCATCACTTTGTCTTCAAAGAACACTGCCCAAATTAAGGGCTGGATTTTCAAAGCACCTTGGCATCAAGAGCTCCTCTGGATTTCCATGGGAAATGGAAAACAAGGCAATTTATCTTTCATTTTCAGCATGCCCCCATAAAACAACTCATAGGTGTCATATCTTACAGGTTAGAGAGTTTGTAACAGTGTCGTTAGTATTGAAAGTCTCAGTGGTTTTTGGTTTTGGTTGGTTGGTTGTCTTTTTGTGTGATGAAGCACTCAGGTTGTTAGCTGCTTCAAGCTGAGGTGCAGGAGCAAGTCCCTTCTATAAGATCAGGATGAACACCCATGCATTTGGTTCATCCACCTAACATAAGGCAATTTTTTGCACACCTCCATTCATGATGCATGACCCAAAGTAGTTCCCAAACTAATCGCATCTAATTGGTATATTTATTATTGATGCGTGTGACACAGTAGCTGCTGAAAGCCTCAGGTTGTGCCAGGTGGTGGACAAACACACAGCCATCAAGAGCAATTACCTGCCTTCAGAGGCAGCACATGAACACGACACTGGTGAGACATCAGATCCTGTAGAGATTCCCCATGCAGCGGGAGCAGAGGCAGCAGCTTGTTGCTGCCACCCTCCCAAACATGTTGGGTGACTTTACAGAGAGCTCCTGGGGAGGGTCCCATGCAGAGGGGACCCTGCTGAGACATGATCCCAGCAGCGCTGGAGCCCATCAGTATCACACCAATTTGTGACCCACTGCCAGACCCTCGGCTGAGTTCAGTCCCCAAGGCAGATGGAGCCCTCCCACAGGAGGACAACCAGTGTTTGGTGTCACCCCCAATGCCCCAGACTTTTCCCATCTCTGTGTCAAATCTACTGCAGTCTGGCAGCTCCGAGTGCATCCTTTAAGGAGGAATTAAAACCCTGAATGTATGCACATTTGCTGTGCAAGATTTGCACCTGGATATGTTTTTTGCAGTGTCTCAGAAGGGCACAGCATGGAGCAGGACAGCGCTTAGCTGGCCGTGTTTGCCATGCCACTGGCAACGTCCTGCCAGCCACTCTGTCCTCCCCAATCCCAGCAACGTGCCACATGCAAAACCACATGGGCTCTGAATGAAATACTGTATGTACAAAAGCAATAACCTCTGGCCAGCTTTCCTGGACCCTTCCTCTGTCATGCTGCTGGTCCCCAGCATCATGGGCTGCCTAGGAGCCAGCACAGAGCCCCCTTGGCCTTCCTCGGGTAAGGACAGGGCAAAGAGCCCAGCAGTGAGACACACACACACACCTTCTCCCCAGCTGCCTCGCTTTCCTGGAGGCCTCATTCGTATTTCTGAACTGTTCGGTGTGAGCAGCAGGGAGTGATGAGGGACTGGGACAGCAGCAGCTGCAAATGGGCTGCCACATCGCAGGAACCGAATGTTTATTCTGTGGCTAGCTGAGGCTGGCTGTGCGGTAGCTGATATCCCAGGGCGGGCAGGAGCACAGCAGTGCTGGTCTGGCTGGGGAAGAGCAAGGTGGAGGGGTAACTACAGACCACGCTGCTTTTTGGCTCTTTTGGTCAGAATATTTTTTTCTGGTGGGGGGAAGGCTGTATTTACAGCATCCCTGGAACCAGGCCATCATCTCTTCTCTGAAAGAGCTTGTTGCCTGCCATTGAATTGCACTGTATAAAATCATAAATCCAGAAGAACATTTTCATTCATGAGGTTTCATAGTAACTACAGAAGCACATCTGCCCTTTCCAAAGCAGTATCTGCAGCTCAAATTCTCAGATACGCATTTCCCTGGACAGTATTTTTTTTTCCCATCCCCTCTCATGTGTAATATTATGTGTGATATTTCTGGCTTTCACATGCACATAACTATGAAACATTGCTGATCCAAAGAGAGTTCCTCTCCTCTCTAACTCATCTTTTTCATCTCTAACTTATTTCCAGACATGAGAAAACAGTTACAAATTATATATGACAGCACCTTCCCAGCTCCAGAGATTTCAGACGTGTCTTGCTCAGTGCTATCTTTTTCACTAAATTTGGATGAATAGGACAAAACATGTGTTGCAAAGAAAGCATTTTATCATAAATTAACCCTGATTTCTTCATTCAGATTCTAGTGATATTGTGAAATTACTTCACCTTCTGCTAACTCCTAGCTGTCTTTACTTGCCAGCCTCACAATTTAAAAACCGAATAAACAGGCTATTATGCGTGAAAAGTAGCTTTTACTGCAAGAAAATGAAACATAAAAACAAAATGTGAAAACCAATAAACTTCAGAAAATGCAAAGCTGCAGCTGTCATCCTTATCACTGAGAGTGGCAACAGCATCACAGCTAAAAATCAAAATCCTCGAATTCAATCAGTGCTCCATGGTTGTATGGTACCAGGCACTAGCTGCACAAGCCCATAGCAAGAGCAGATTCCTCCCCAGCAGAGAGTTGGTGTTTGGACTGAAAAGGCAGGGGAAAGTGGTATTCTCTTATGTGAAAGCAGAGGCACAGAAAATTATGTGCATTGTCCAAAAACACAGAGGAAGCCTATACCAAAGTCAGCAGTCAGTCTCCCAGCACAAAGGATAAACCCCATTCAATATCCTTTACGCCCACCGTGGTGGAATTATGCCCCCTGGTCACCAAGCCTAGCATGAGAGCTGCCACCTGTGCCTGGGGACAGCCCTGTCCCCAAAGCCAGCCAGCAGCAGGCTCCCAAGGGAGGAACCAGAAATTCCTTAATTGATAAACACAGGATGATCTATGCCAACGAAGGTCTCGTCCTGACAGAGATTAAGCCCTGAAGCATGAATTTTTATGACTGCTCCAAAATCCAATTTATTAGTGCTAAGTATCATTAATCAGAGCATTCACGTAACCCACAGAAATGGCCCCTCCACCTCAGGAATTGCACTCCCACACCGAGCCGGTTGCTTACCTACTTCAGTAACACAATTTTTTGTGACAGACATTGGGGGATAACACAGGCCCATTGGCCTGGCAGTTACTGACAACTAAGTTAGTGAAGGAGGAGAGGAGAGAGGAGCACGGTGTGCCTTTGACTAGCTCTGGTATTTACAAGTGAGGTTTCCAGCTGAAGGTAAATAGCGCTGAAACGCTGCCAGGCTCCTTGCTCTGCATTTCTGAATGGTTTCCCCTTCGCCGCTGCCGTGCCAAGTTTCAAATTTGCTTTGTGCCAAACTTCATACAAACAAATTTGCAGAAAATTCATTTCAAAGTCTGACCTAGGCTGGCATAAGTAAACACCTAAGGTGAAGTGAGCACGTCTGAGCCTTTGTGCTACGGCCGCTGCGTCTGTGATCACTTAAAATGGGAAGGAGAATCAATAAAGCCAGATTTGTTTTCATCCTGTCACTACTAAACCCTACGTTTTGTGTCAACAGATCCCAAACACACCTAAAATTCAAGCCCAAAAATAAAAGTTTAGCTTTGGGGTAAGGAAGGAAAACTTCCTTGTGTTCTTACAGGAACACTTTATGGTCCCTTTTGTTTGTTTGTTTTTCCAATTAAACCTGCCAGAAACTCACATAATGCTCAAGATGGGATCAACAGAGTGAGGCAGCTGAAGGAGCTCTGGGAAGAGGAACCTACATGGAAATAACATTATTTTTAAATGCGTATTTACAGAGTTTATCAAACCAGTGAGATCTAAGGCAAGATTACAATGAGACAAGGACAGAGGGAATGCAAGCCCAGCTCCCAGTCACATTGCCCAGACCTCAGATAGTGCAGCACTTCCCAAACCTCCTCCTTTCCAACCCCAACACAAGACCAAGCTGTGTGTCATTTACACAAAAGGCAGCTGCGGCTCACTTGGAGGCAGCCCAGTTTTTCAGATTTGCCTGCATTCATGGACATTTAGCCTTTCTGCAAACAGGTAATGAGCTTGGGGCAGCTGGGGATGAGCCAGGGCTCCTGCCTTGTGCATGGCCTAAACGCAGCCTGGGTAGACCCAGAGGCAGTAGCTCAGGTATCACCGCCTTACAAAACAAATACAAAACCCCCCACAGTTGCCATGTTTTTAAACAGAAAGGGCACAATCCCTTTCCTCAAAGGCAGCCACCTACCCCTGCTCCTTCAGTCCCCTCTGCACAGCACTTTAAAAACAGCAAGGCTTCCAAGCAAATACCCAAATACCCCACCTCTGAACACACTCACTGCAGCTCCCTGTCTTAGCTCATGCTCTGGGAGATGTTATTTAAACATGCTTGCAGTGATGGTGCAGCACCAAGGTAAAATAAGTCTGTTCTGGTTTTCCCTTTATAAAGCTTTTAAAAAACCACAACAGCTCAGAGGACCATCAAGGTGGGAGCTAGCCAAGAGAGTGTTTTCCTGCTGGCTCCTCACCCAGCTGGTGATGCTTGCTCAGCCTGGCTACACTCGGTGTATTTTCATTCCTCCTTTTAATTCTCTGGCCCCATGGCAGACACGGTGGGGAGCGCCTCCCAAGCCAGATTGCAGACTGCAAGGACAGTCCATCAAGTCCACCCCCGGTGCTCTTTGCTTCTGCGCTAACCTGCTCTATGGGATTTTGCCATACTAATTACTCTGCAGGCCGGTGGATAACGAGTTCTGGGTAACACAAGCCCTGCACTTACCGCTAGGTGCTTGCAGCACATCGCTCCCACACAACCAGCCCCACCTGCCCATGGGACTGCTCCTGCTTTGCCCTGCTCAGCCATAATTCAAACTCATGGGCACTTTTCTGCTCTGCCGTACCAGTCTGAGGTGCAGGTATAGTGCAGGTCAGTTCGGTAAAACGCTCCTCCTCTTCAGTCCCATTTCCCTCATTACATCCTTCCCCTGACCGCAGCAAGCCACAATCTTCTGTAGCACACGCCCTGCAATGGTGAGCGGACACCGACCATGCCACTCAAGATAAGGTAAAGACTTATAATCTTGCAACAAAAAAATAAAGCAGCTAGGCAGTGCACTGACTGCATGGTGATGCACAGGATGAGCCGGGGCCCTGAGTGCTCTCCTCCCTTTTTGGGCTGACCACATCTCCTCGCCCATGCAGAGGCAGGGGCAAAGCATGCACACTAACGGGCTGTGCTCCACCATAAGAATATTCATATTTTCCCATAAGAATAATTGCAAATATGGGATAGCTGAAAAGTGGAGAACTGACAGCATGAAAATGTCAGTTCGGAATTCAGTGGTAAAAAATGTAAATCACCGCTCACTGTTAAGGACATGGCCAGTCTCAGTAAGAAGTATATTTAAAGTCAAACTATCAGGACTAGGACGTAGAAAGGTCAGTTAATCCTTTTACTTGGAGCATGCAGTTTTTCCCTAGGATGTATTTTCTCTTGTTCCATGCAAGTCTTTGTGTCATGGGGGTCCTAATCTTCAGCACAATTAGGAGTCATTGAATTTTCGTATTCACAGTTACTTTGATCTCATCTTGCTGGGGGAAATGCAGTTGCTAGCCCCAGTTCTTCACGGTATTAATTTTTCCATTGGCCTTACGGAAGCTATCACTTAATTTAGCATCTGGCTCTTGGCATGATTTAAAAAACATCATCTCAGCAACGTTATTATCTTCCAGCAATATTTCACAGATATTGTGCAACTGGTTTATACTGATATCTTACTTAGCATCGGGCTGACAGGACAATTGCAAGGAAACATTGCAAGAAATATAAGACCATTTTAAAATAAATAATGAGCTTTAACATTTAATGGTGTGTTTTCTTTAGAAGGGATTCATAGCAATGTTCCTGTCCACAAAATTGCTGCTTTCCATAACAAGGTGGAGGTGGAAAATACCCCTTTATGCGTGAAATAAATCCCATCGAGTGGCTGAGCAACAGCTCCATTCTGGGCTGAAGTTTTCTATGGGCTTCTTGAATTATCTAATTTGCCAGAAGTGAGTGACTGCTTCTGGGAGTGTACGATAGCTAATAACACATTCTGGAGTCATTAAGTTTATCATGTAAATCTCTATTTGAGTGCGTTTAAAATGCATATTACTTTCTTGATAAACTATGATGGCTCCTTAGGAGCCGTTAATACGAATTAGGGTGCGTACCATACATAGTAGAAAGCCTTATGAAAAGCAGTTATTCCACATGCAGGGTAATCAGCTTTTAAATTATATTAAATACTGCAGCTGTAATGTTTCCCACCCCACTCTCAGGGAGCAGATTGCTTTTATAAAAAATATTTTTTTTTTGCTAAATTTCATTCCCTCAGATAAAAGCCCACTTTTGAGTCGTGCCACCATGAGGTGAGAAGCTGGAGACTTACAAACAGCAGGGAGGGAAGGATGAGCGCCTTTCATCTGCACCAGCTAAAAATCCCCAGATACTGTTTTGTTAAATAATTTCCATTATCTAAACAACGTGTTGGTTTGGGTCAAAAAATTCTCATGTATATGTGGAGCAGACTTTCTTGCTTTTTGTTCTTACCTTTGGGTCCTTACTTTTGGTGTCTTTTCAATGTGCTCTGACTACCTTTGCCCCGCATGGCGAGCTCAGTGGGACAAATCTCTTTTCTACAGATATAGTGGCCATTGGTGTTTATTTGCCATGCTCTAACACTACTGCAAACATTGTCCCCATCTGTAAAACCCTACCCTGATGGATGTTAAATGAATGGGAAGAAAGAGAGAGAAGTTGCATTGACTTCAGTCAGAGTTGGGTCAAGTCACAGCATCCCACCTAGGCCTGCTCTGAGCTTGTCCAAGGCAAAAGAAGGAGAAATGTTGGGACATGGAAATGAGATGGTTGCTGGGAGAATGGCATAAGCACTAATACAGACATACTTACAGACAGTATGTCTAAAGGAGATCTTTGGCTTAAAATGACAGTCAAGAAAATCTGAGTAGAAGCCCCAGGATTTGCCCTGTGGTGCATAAAGCGACCTTGTGATCACAGACAGGGCACATGATCCTTGCGGACTAGTTCCCACAGGTCAGGGACTCCACCTGCATATTGTGGCAAATAGATTAAAAAACGCCTTAATACAGGAGAGAAAATATATATATATATATATGCCTGGCATCAAAACAGCTCTGAGGCAGTGATAGGAGGGGACCATGGGGAGCAGCTGCAGGCACTTAGGGAGCAGGATAGTTGTAAGCTGCTGTAGCACTTATCTCTTCCCCACAGGGTCAGCTAAATTAACTTAACAGGGTCTATAAAACCAGGGAGAAAAACTTCTGTGTGTTCAGAAAATGCTGTTTTCTGATCATCAGTTACAATTTTTGTTAGCTTTGGTAGCATCACAATTTGGTACCAATTACACATTTGAAGATGACCTGCTGGCAAAAAGCTGTTAGCTTTCTGTTCCTTTTTTTGCTCGTTAGAAGATTGCAACAGGCAGCAAAGAGAATTTGCTTGCGTGTTATACCTTCAAGTTTCTGTCTACAAAGTTCTTTATTCCTTGGTAAAGTCTTTCTGCTGATACTTCTGGTGTTGAACACGTACTGTATACACATATGTTCTTGACAGTCTAAGACAGGGAGGATTCGGACAGAAATTCTGTTTTTCAGCATTTCTGCGGATGATGCCCCATCTCCATCATTAGCACGTTATGCTTGAAAGCTTATGGTTTCAGACTTCGGCAAGACCTGTTGAAAGCACCATCACTGCGATGTGTTAAAGCCTCTTTCAATGGCTCCTTTGTCCCACATGTTCCATGATGAAATTTCTAAAGGATTGTTTTCCTTCCCTGCGGCTCTTCCCTCCATTATTTCCACATAATCAAGCCACTTGCTTTAAGAGCAAACTTTTACCTTGTCGCATCCTTTGCGCTGAAGAAGTTTGTTTTCACTATGGCAACTGTGCATCAAAGGTAGGATCCTTTCACACTCATGTTTTTCTCTCTCCTTTGAGCACGGACTGACGTGTACGTGGCAGCAAGCCTTGTGAAATCCAGTTTCTACAGATGTCGGTCTGAGCCATTGCTGCGTTTCCGAGGAGCACTGGTCAGAGCAGGCAGATGCGGTGTCAGATTAGCTCTGCTCGTCTCGCAGGTGCGGGGCAGATGGCTTTGGATGTGCTCCAGGCACAAGGGCCCCAAGCAGAACGGCTGTCAGAATAATGTTGCACTTCTGTTGTGTGAGGCGCAGTGTGAAGTACCGGGTTCCTCCTTGCTCCTTGCACAGCCAGGAGCAGCGTTAGGAAGGGCTATAGGACAACCAGGAGGTATAGAGAAGGTGATAATTTATACGATAACATCAGATGATAATGCATGGGGTATTCGTTCCCATAAATGCTGAGACACTCTCGGAGTTTATCACTCTCTGCAGTTTTAGTCTCTACACAATTACACGCTAAGGCCTTCGGTAGCCAGGACATGTTGACATTTCTTTTCTCAAACTGAGCAAGCATTTGAGCTGTTTTCTATTAACCCAGGCCTAGGAGGTGGCTTTGGCATGGGATGCTCCTGTTGCTGCCATATCCAATGCCTCCAGCCTTTGGCTTTGTGCCCGGGTCTGACGCGACGCAGACAGCAGGGCTGCGCGAGACAGACAGTTGTAGGCCGCAGCCCGGGGTGCTGCAAAATTAACACCTCGGTGCTGGGGAGCGTGTGAAAGCTAAAAATACTCGCTGAGTGCCTGCAGCCAAGTGTGGAGCTCAGGTTGGCCAGGCTGTTTCTGCCGTTCTTCAGCCCAGCTCCTCCCAGCAGCCGCGGCAGCACTGGGCACTCACTGACATAGGTTGTTGGGGTCCTCTTAGAGTGTGGCGCCAAAGCTGCTGGCAAGTTCAAGAGCACTGACAGTTACTTTTCCAGCATTTTCTTGCCTTGCTTGCTAGACATCTCCAGACAGATCAGCAAGAGGCCATGAAAACACACAAGTCCTGCTTTGACTCCAGTCCTTTCCTTCAGTCCAGGAGCTGCAAGAGCAGTGGGAGTACCAGAGAGAGCAACAGAGGGAAAATTACGCTGAAAAACATCTGAGATGCTAACCATTTAATGTATGCAATCCTGCTAGAGACTCTCACAACTGTGTGCAATGGGCTGTGCTCTCCCAAGAGCATTTTCTTTAAAGTGTTTACAACATGGGTGTGTAACTACTGAGGGGCACAGACAGGTACTGCCGGCTGCATTGCACTGGGGCTGCTCAACAACAGCAACGAGGCACCAAGAGAGGTATAAACTCAAGGTACCAATCTGTGCAGACAACAGGCAGAAGTTAAGCTCCGTGCAGAGAAAAGTGTGCTCAAAAAACGTGTTGGGGAAGCATTGTTTCCTTCCTCTACAGCACTGCTGTGCCTTTCATTTAAAATAATTGAGAGTTGGAGTTAAAATTACAAGCAGAAAGGACGTAGGAAAAGTTGATAATAGCTATGGGCTCAATCTATAGGGATTGACTGAGCCAGAGATTGAGCTGTCTTCCATTAAACAGCTGACGACAATGCCAAGTGCTTGATTTACCCTTCCAGTGCTGGGATTTTTCACCCAAGCTTCCTCCCAGCCCTCTCCAGGACTGTCAGAAAATCTGTCCGTAACACTAAAGACTTAATTTCCTTGATTACTGGAGCAATCCAACATGCTAATCAACCAGATGCAGAAATCTCTTGAACAGACAGTCATGGTGACCAGAGACTCCCAGGGGGATTTTTTGATGAGTCCATGAAGCCAAAGAGGATTTTCTCAGAGCTCCCAGAAACATCCTCAACACACTAAAAACATTCTCCTGTCGGTCCCATGGGACCTGCTCATCACACCAATACCCAGCAGCCTGCATTGATTTTCCTGTGCAGGGGAGCTTTATTTCCAGAGGCGCACACTCCAGTTCAGGGGCTGGAGCTGTCTCTGAAAAGACACTCTTTTGGGAGGACAAAATGGTGTCACTAGATATTTCACACAGCTCTCCTCCACCTGCAATCTTGTCCTCCCATTCCTGGAAAAATTCTAGCCTCGTCAGTCCACTTGAGAAATTTCAACCTCTCTCTGACCCATTACTAATCAATTAACTAATTAAGAGCTTTTCCCCTCCAGCCAAACATAAAATGTTCAGCAGTTATTAGTTATTTTGAACCAAACCCCAAAACAAATTTCACACAGCCTGTTAAAATTTCCCTGAGGCTTCAAAGGACCTTGTTTAAAGCTGTTGCTCATCAGAGCTGTATTTAACCAGCTCCAAAGCAAGGTGTCCTCCAGCAGCACCTGCACAAGGAGCCCCAAGTGATGGCATCTGGCTTGACCTACAGCCACACATGCTGCAGGGCATTGGCAAGAGGACCACAGCTCCCTCCTGGGCTGTAGCTCAGACCTCTACCACATGCTAAAAGTACATTTAAAACCCCATATAAGCCCTGATACCGAGGGGTGGGATGAACTGCAGTGTTAGGGCAGAAGGCAGGCTGAGGTCACTGTGCTTTGGCCAGGTACACGCTTCTCCTGCTATGGAAATAAGTTGGGATGGCATCTGCAGGTTCATGGCAGGCCTGTCTTTTATAGCAATCAGTGCAGGCAAATGGTGGAAGTCAGATTGCAGAGGGACAAGAAATGAGTAAAAGCAAGAACTGAGACTAAGTATCTCTCCAAAACAACCATCACTGAACTTAGCTCTGTAGCACCAGTCTTGATTGCAGACAAAATGTGACTGTATCCTGGTGCACAAAGCAGTCAGCTAGGAAGGGGAAATTGTGTCAGCTCAGGGTTATTTATATTTTTAACATTTCTGTGTTTATTTCTATGTTTAAAATAAAATGCAAGGAAGAATACTACCAGTGCACTGAACTACAGAGGTAACTGGAGAAGTTTCAGACCTGGTTGAAACTGCAAAGAGAGGAGGACACAGATTTCATGAGGGGGAGCAGTCAGGCAGTTTAAGCCCTTTTACCCATGTTGTAAATCTTTCTCCTAGCAATTTTGGGACAAATCAGCAACAGATTGGGATCCTCAGATGTTGCTTAAGGAGCCTATATTCCATCTGATGAATTTTAGGTTAGTTTTTAGATTCACATCAGGAAAAAAAAAGCTATTGGCCACATGAAATATTTTCCATCCCAATTATTTTAGCAGTCTGACCACCAACCAAGGAAAGTCAGGCTAATAAAGCAGCTACCCTGCTACCACAGGAGAGGGTTCACACAGACACATTGGTGCAGCTGACTATGTTGTAGCAAGTAGTTAGCAATAATGAATAATTAATGAATAAAATAAAGTATGTGTGTCTCAATGCCCCAAGGTCTTTGGGCACCTTCACAGAAAATAATTAAAACAATAGATTACAAATAAAACGACAAGTCCCCAGACAAGTGGATGTACATAAAACCACTGAAATGCAGAAACAAAGAGGACGTGAATGTGATGCAGAAGCGAAGAAGTTCTTGTGCTCTGCAGACCCCACAGCTCCTGATCTTGCACCACACCCCAGCCCTGGGGTATGAGGAAGCCAAAAAGCAAAGGTGAATATCAGTCCTATGAAGTGATATTCATCCTAGTTTGCTACAGAAATGCCCAAATCCATGAGAGCAACCAGCATGAGACACAAGTAGCTCCTGGCCTTGTCTACAGGTGATGCCCTTTCCAGCCAATCCTCCAGACAGCCAAATGCCTTCAAGGTCAAAAAGCAATTCCTAAGAATTTCCAGCTTCAGGTTTCTTAAGTAAAACTGCCCATATATTACAGCTGCTAATAGCTGGAATTCCCTGGCCAGACACCACCATTAGCAGACTGCAGCCAGGCAGCAGTCTGTATGAATGAACATCTTTGATCATTGGGACAATCAGAGCCTTCCCCAAGCACAGCCTGAACGGGGAATCCAAGTGATCAGCCACCTTGTCCTGCTCCGCACAAACACGCACAAACTGTTTTCCAGCTCCTTTCACACCTACCTGAGTGACACAACTTCCTCAGCAAAATGCAACAGGCAGGATGTGTTTTTCTAAGTGACCTGATGAAGTTGCATGGAAAGTTTTCCAGCTACCATTTGAGATGCTGCAGGAATTACGTTTAACTAAAATAATCCACCAAACCGAATGGTGATGAGCAAAAAGCAGAATGACTCCGGGGTTGTTCCATCTCAGGGAGCACAATGGGAAAGTGGCTGTTTGCAATCTGGAACAACTCCATCCTTTCCACACAGGTGCTTAAAAATATATTTTCCCAGAACTTAATTTCTCTTGATGGTGCAAACATAAAAGTCCCCAGAGGCTAATACCAAATATCCAATTCTTCCAGTTGCTTATGAGCACTGTGAAGCCGACATTTCCTCACTTCAGCAGAGCAGCTTGGGTGTCACACAGCTCCATGCACCCAACCTGCAGCGTTACAAGCACTGAAGGACTGGGGCAGGGGAGACCTGATCAAAAGAGGCAGTGGCCACACATCCCCTTGTCCTGCTGGCACATTTCTGCTGCCTCCTTGGCTTGGCATTGGTTTGACCTCTTACTTTATCCAAGGTTTAAAAGGTTTAAGAACCTTTATTTTTTTAAAACTGTCAAAAAAAAAAATCAACATGGGGAAAAAAAAAAAAAGACAGTAAATCATTTTCTGCCAACTTACAGAGGTGGCCACTCTCCAGAAATTCGGCCACGCATTACATACTGCTTAAGGAAGCCCTGGGAGAGCAGGACAGATGGGTTGGTGGGCCGCAGGGGAGCACAGCAAGCAGAGTCAGCACAGCTGTGTCCTCATTCCTGACCCTCTCAGGAGGGTTTTGCCATGACCAGGACTCTGGATGTTTTAGTGGCAAGAGCTCTGATGTGCAGTTTGCCACCTCACCCTCTGGATGGGTCAGGGACACCAGCACCCAATGAGTGGCTGCAGCAGATGCCTCTGCCTGCCTTTGCCGCTTCGGTGTCTTGCCTCAGCAGCCTACATGCATCGAGAGCTGACTAAAACCTCCAGCATCATCCTGCTGGTAGACTGAGCACGTTCATGTGGACTTTCCACACTCCTTGAGGGAGCAGGAGCAGTGTAACGCTGATGTAACTTAAAGGCTGGCACCACCAAGAAGCACTGCACGTCTCTGAAATAAACATGAGCTCCTTCAGTAACAATCAGAGCAGGGTGTTTCATAGCCACATGCAGCAGGCTATGAGAGTAAAAACATACATCCAGACCCCACCTCTCAGGGCTATCAGTGCCTTCTGTAATCAAAGCAAAAGTTTACATCACTTCAGTACTATTTCTTCACCCATTAAAATCCTGTGTCAGCATCTGGTTCCAGCCACGCCAGCAAGGTGAGAAAGAAGCTGATACAAGGGGGAAGGAAGGAGGAGAAGCACACCTAGCAACCTGCTTAACACATTGATAATGCCCACCATGTATTTGAGATAGAAGGGGCAAAGGCTGCAGGTATATCCTCCAGAAGTCATATTGGGGGAAAAGAAAAAAAAAAAAATGTAAAGAGCAAAAGAAAAAAAGTGACTTACACCTTGCAAATCTGGAGCTTAGGAAGCAACAGATCTAAACTGGAAGCCCAGTTTGGCCCCTAAGGCATTGCTCTATTTTCTATCCATGGCACAGAGCTTCATTAGCGTTGGCACGGGGCTGTTCTCTGTACCTCCTAATTTCCCATTAATAGGTCAAACAGAAGCAAAATTTAACAAATCTGTTCAAACATTTGAACAGATGAAAGAAAATCACAAGTGATCCATCAGGGCCTGAATCGGTTCTGTCCAGGAGGTGTTTGAGCTGGCACCTGTGCATCCACATCCTGCTGTCACACCGCGTTGTACCTTCACTGGTACACTGCAGTTTGGCAGTCCTACAACTCCACTCCTGATCAAAAGCAGCCATCTCCCTCTGACTTTAGCTCACTGGTACACCTGAAAACTAACCCCATATCCCCCCAAAAAAAACAGTTCAGTTTGCCTCACGTGGTAATATTGGGTGAAGAAAGTGGTAAAAGCTGTGCACCTGGGAGTAGAGGATGGGACAGCTTCAGCAAGTTCCCACAGTTAGTTCAGCTTCAGTCAGTTGTGAAATTTCACCTTGATTTTCACTGCTTACCTCATTCCCTTCCCCATTACATTTGTAATTGCCTCAGAGAAGCTCATCACTAGGTTTCTCCATCGTTTCAAAACTTATCCCCAGGGCTCCACGCAGTGATGAGGAACGGGTGCACATCCTCGTGCATTAACACAACATTTGTCAACAGCAACGCTTCTCCAGCTCCTGAGGCAATGATGCTCTTAGAGAGGGGAGGAAGCTGTAAAACTTGGGTGAATACCCAAAAACCTGTACAGACAATTCAGCTGGGTACGTGTGTCAGTCCCTCTTGGTGACACCGGGCAGAACAGGGATGGGTGAAGGTTGCAGGGATGACCTTTAGTGAAGAACGACAACTTTTGGAGAGCAGACAGTCTCCCTTCTGCCAGGAAAGCTCAGCATAATGGAAGCAACTAAGTGGTAGGGTGCTGCTGGTTCCAGGGATTAGCTTATAAAACATAGGTTATCTGTCAATGCTCAGTGAATAAAAGCAACCCCAGCACCAATGAGCATCATGACATGGTGGGAATCTGGCCCCTGTGCTTTCTGCCCAAACCCTTCCTGCTGTTCTTGAGCACCTACAAGCACCCTACTTACCTGGGACCTGGTCAAAATTTAGGTGCAAACTTAAGACTTGCTGAGCTTCTGAGAAGGTCGTCATGTCCTTAGACCTGCTGAAATTTAAGCTTGGGGCACAACATGGCAGATGCTGTTGAGTTTAATGTTCTTCATACTTAAATGTTATTATTTTAAATTAATGTTTTATTGTCCTGGAGAACTATGCTCTGTACACGATAGCTCTGGAAGTGCATAAATAGTTATTACTTCAGAGCTGTTCAACCAGGCTGATTCCAATGAAATTTTGGGGGGTTGGGCTGAGCTTTTTTCATTTGTTTTTTTGTTTTTGTTTTTAAAACAAGTGTCAAAGGGTTATTTTTGTAGAAAAGAGCTTGGTAATTTTGAAAATGAAATGTCCTAAATCAAAGTCTAGGAATGTATTATTTCACGCACTAGCTACTGAATGATGAATTAATAATAGTATCTCAAATACATCTTCCATCAATATGCTTCTTCAGATGCCATCAGCATTTAATTAACATAAATTACATGACATGAGGAGGATTCAAACAGTCACCAAACCCCATATCTCTTATATGCTACAGAAATTCTTGCAATTTCTGCAAGATAGTAATTTTTTTCCCTGTAAATTCATCACAACTCAAGTATTTTTCACAGTACATTTAGGACTGCATTTGTCTTAGTTTGCTGAGGATTGGAGATCGGGTTTTTGGCTTTGGTTCAAGTCATCTTCTAAATTTTATGTCAAGCAATACCAGTCATACAAAGGAAATACTGGCAGTATCTAGCTGCAGAGGAACCTTCAGCAGTTCCCATAACCCTTACAATGAGGTAGGGCACCAGTAAACCACACAAGCTGTTTCTCACTTGACTGTCTTAAGTCACAAGAAAATAGTTATGACTGTCCAAAGAAGCTTGGACATTTGTTTTATCTCATAGCAATACAAAAGGTCTTGCTGCTCTGTCTTCCAAAGGTTGCAAAGGAATCAGACTGAATCCAGGAATGGGGAATTGGAGGTGCACAATCAAAATGTCAGCCAAATGACCAGAATGATGAAGAGAGAAAGAACAGCTGTAGTCCCTCAGCAGGCTGAACAGCATCCAAGTGCTCAGTTACAAAGAGGGGAACCAAGTGCAGAAGGCAAGAGGGAAATGCAAGGACATGCAGGCTCCAACTGGAGAACACAGGGATATTGCCTTTTCTCTGTGCCTTAAGCTAAGAAATGGAGGTGGCTGCTTTAACCTAGAACAAGGAACTAAAAGTTTTCTGAGTTAAACCAACAACAAAAAATCCATTATGTATAATATTAAAAGTATGCTTTGCTATTTTTTTTTTATAGCTCATTCATTTATTTAAATGTACTATTTTGTCCTTAAGCTTTGTTCAGTGAAAAGTTGATTCTGAAGTAACCTGACAAACCAAGGCATTTTATTAAATGGTTGTTCATTAAACTAGGGCAGAGGATTGGGGAGAAGTGTCCTGCTCCCCAGCTTGCTCCTCCAGGAGGACAGGGAGCACTGCGGTCCTGCACAGATGCTGTGGTGCAGGCTCAAATAGCAGAGCCATGTATAGGCCTGAAGTACCTTCTTCCAGAGACCAACAACATCTACAAAAGCTTTCAGATATGTAGTAATGAACAGATCCTCACCCCAAAAATCTTTGGTGAGTTCATAACAGGAGGCTGACTTTCCTTTGCATCACATGAAGGAGAAAGCATAGCATTATAAATAAATGGAGCTAATGTACTGCAAGTGGTGGGGAAAAGATTAGCCCTGCATTCAATTACACTGTTCTAGTCCATATAATCCACTCCAAATTAGTTAATATAGTGTTCACTATCCAATCGCCCTCCCTGCTATTGTTACGAGCTGCCATACAGCACTAAGCACCGCGCAATCCTGCGGCAAGCAGCTGTTCATTCTCCAAAGAGTTCACAAGAGACCAAATAAGCAAAAGAAAAATAATAATAGCACAAAGTGTCCAAGGTTACAGAGCAAGTCAGTCACGGTGGCAGGAACAGAGCCCACATCCTTCTTGCCCTTGCTGCGTGCAGAGGACTCCAAAACGTGCCTTTGGTCGGTTGGCTTCTTTTGATTTTAGATGGATTTTTCCCAGTGACAACCTACATTTAGCCTCATCTGCTGTGCTAAGACCTCAGTATTAATGACTAAATTTTCCATAGGTATCATACACGTCTATCAAAGCTGGCTAATAAACCAGCAAACACACAACATTGCCTTAAATAGGGCAGTTATTTCCTAAACTGGCAGACAGTGGGTGCCACCTGAAAAAGATCAAGAATTCACGCACTAAAAGCACTGCTGCAGGAACCTGTTCCCAAAGCATGCCACATTCACACATACAGGCAACGTAATTGTGAATATTTGTGAAACCCACCGCTGTCAGAGAACAAGTCTCTTTTCTTTGTTTTCCATTAAAAGAAATCATTTGCCAACACATTTGAGCTTCAGTGTTGAGCAAAGGGAACTGTGGCTGTCTAACTGTGGGAACCAATGTTTTTGTACCTCCATTCACCTCCATCCCATCTTTGTTCACGCCATTAATTGGCTTAGAAAAAAATCTCAATTGGCTAGAAAAAAAATTCAAAAGCAGTAACAACAGCCCTTGGTCGCCTCACCCACCTTAAGGTACAATTTCAAAATGGGAAGATGGAGCCATCATCCCTTCTTCAACCACAGCTGAACACTTCCCAGCTGCATGGTTACACTTCCTCCACTTCTCTGGGTGCTTGCCCACAGCAGCAGCAGCTCCCAGCACACCAGACAGGAGGCTGGGTGCAGCTCTGGCATTTTTACAGCAGTGGCTGAGATTTTCAGAAGAGAAACAGCGTCTGTGTCTGATTATAACCCAGTGCGAACTGGACTCCTGACCGCTTGGGTCATTTTCAAACATCCAGGCCAGAATTAGTAGCAAAAGCATTTTCTTTTTTATCTTTTCCTCTCCCCTTTGCTTTTGTTTTTCATTACACGACCACGAAGTGATATCGTGCTATGACAAGCAGTCAGAGCTAAGCTGAAACACTGCTCCTGCTACAATTCCTCGCTCAGTCACTCGTTTCCCTTTCTCATGCCAGTCTCAGGAGGCTTATTAATAACAACTAGGGAGACAGACCTTTTCCATCTCTGACTTCGTAATGGGCAAATTTTCCCTAGAACCTATTACTGAGATTTCTTCTCCCAGACATCCCCCTCCGTGCCCCTACCCAAGATCAGTGGTATTTCCAGAAATTAAGTTAGCTCCACTAACTGTGTTATGTACTCTATTCTTGACAAACCACCCTTCATTGCCTTAATGTTCTCATTATGGTTGATACACTGCATCGCTGTTCATTTATTATAGCATTTTAACTCAAGTTCAGATTGTATATCACTGGTGGAGCTCTCTGGGATAAAGGGCAATGAATACGTTAATTGCCTGATAAATTATTAAGGATGCTCCTTTAATTGGGTAATGTGCTGTTTACATCTTTGAAGCAAATACTTATGGAATCTACATGGGTGCAGATTTTTGCTAAACACACAGCTACCAGCCTCTCTCTCCCCTTGAGAATAACAGTTTTATCAGGCTATTAAAATAAACACCACGCAGGATAAATTGTACCAGATGCCAGGCGAGACCTGCATCTGGAGACAAGACGCAAACTTCCATCAAAGTCAGAGGAGGTGCACTGACTTACAGCAGCCGAGGGACTGGGCTTCTGCATCCAATGGATTTCACTCCAAGTGAGGCAACAGCAGCAGAAGACCTACATTTTACATCGCTTTAGCTAACCTAGTTCAAATGAGCTGAAATGGGTCACAGTGTACCCACACAAGGAGTTCAGCAGCAAACCCAACTTCAGAAGAGCACAGGGAAAATGCAGCTGGGGAGAGCAAGTGCACAGTGTGTTAAACAGAGCCTGTCGCAGCAGAAATCTGTTTTTTTGGCTGCTCTTGCAACCAGTTCAGAAATGAAACATCTCCTGGAAGGGCACAGCTGCCTACACCCATGGGGAAAGGAGGGGGACAGGAGGGAAAGGCAGTCCCCTGCCTCAGACCTTGCTGCTCCAGGCTCCCTTCTCTCTGAAGATGTCTACTCTGAATCTGAGCTTTCTTGAAGTTTTACAACGTCCCTTCTTTCCTGAGCTGGGTGGATGTGAAAATACTTGTCACATTCTTTCCAGCCATATGCTATGCTTCCTGCTTATTAAAAGAGAGAGAAGGGAGCAGACTGTCTAGGAAGGAGCTTTGTGCTGCTTAGAAATAGTCAAGAAGCAGGCATTTCAGGGGAAGTTAGCATTTCAAAGGCATTCCACATATATTTATCAGCTTTTGGTAACACATTGCATCTGAATGCAGACCCTGCATCCAAAATACCCCTGAACCTTAGTACCTTTCCTCAGTCTGACCTGAACCCAGCTCGTCAGGTACAAGGTACCTGTACTAAACCCGGAGGGGACCAAGTTGCAGTAGGGAAGAGCAGCTCTTCTTTGTTGGTGACAGAGCAGTGGCTCCATTTCCAGATGGTTTTGGAGCAGTCTCAGTGTGATTTGGGACAGTCCCGGGAGCACTGGGGCTGAGCAGTGGGCAGGAGATGTAGGGAGAGAGATTTCAGGGGATGAAGACATGGGAAATGACACTATCAGTGCCTGCAGTAGTGAGCATCCACTCCTCTTGCTCTAGGGGCTTGGCAAGGGGCAGGCGTGGCTGCACCTGTACAGGATTCACTGGAAGATGGGGCAGCAGCATCACGGTGACTTCCTTCTTTCTCCTTCAAAATGTTTTATCACCAAAAATTACACAGCTCAGGGTGGCCTGGCTTCCTCTTTATCTTCTATGGCCAGAGGACACAGTCTAAATATATATATATATATATATATATATATATATATACACACACACACACAGTATGTATCTATGCAACTTCTCTTAAGACAATATGACACTGGTGCCTTTTCTACCTGTTAAGATGCCACTGTGTTTTGTTAGGGTAGGAATTCACCCCAAGCTGTGCTACACGACCCTACTGCACAGCGGTATCTGCATTTGCTTCCCCTTTCCTGTGGCACTGGGGTGAGGAGATGGTAAAGCCTTTACAGGTAGAGGAGCAATCTGCCCTTTCCAGGGCTGCTGGGGAAAGCGTAGTCACAAACCTGCTCACTGCCACTGAATCTCAATGACAGTCAAATTAGGTGAAAGCCCAGCTGATGGCTTCTTACAAAAGCTGAGTGTGAAACAGTGCATCCAGAAAAACATCTAATTCAATGCTCAGATCTTCAGAAAATCAATCCCTGTGAACATGCGCCCAAATGAAAACAAGTGTAGATGGAGAAATTCCTCAGGTTAATGCTTCCAAACAGATCAATGCACAAACTCCGGTGGATTGATTTCCTAGAGCTCCAGCTCCACATCACTTCTTAAAGACAGCCCTGATCACCCACAGACCTACAAGACCAGGGATTGGGGCTATTCTTGCAGTTTCTTGCCTCTCCTTCTCCAGTCCTGCTCCTTCACACTGCCCCCAGGCATCGCATCCCCCTGCACTCCAACCATAGCCC